>NC_091306.1:17555567-17615567 GCF_038502225.1 Cherax quadricarinatus | reverse complement strand
GCCAAGCAAATGTATGTGAACTTTATTTTTGCCTTATTAGACAAAGGTAAAACCTTGTCACATAATTCATATTTTTTATTTACAGAACATAAAAAGATTCAAAATGATGTGGGGAAACCTTAGATTTTCAGTACACAAATAACCTGCAGATGGGAGAATGAATCTTATGACTAACATTTCAGTCTGACCTGAAATGTTGTCATAAATTTCATTTTCCTATGTGCTAGTTATTTATGTATTATTCCAGTCATGGTATTGTGCTTTTTTATTTTTCACAAATTTTCGTTTTAAGTGAATTGTTAAGCTACCTCAAATAGATACAGGTCAGCCACCACTAATCCGGTAATCTGTTATCCAGTTCCATCAGTAATCTGGCACTAATTTCAGCTAGCATAATTTAAAATTTCATTATACTGACTCAAATTTCATCATTGTACTGACTCAGAAATTGTGCAGATGGTTGTAAATCCATAGCAACAAGCCAGTGGAGGAGGAAGCAGTGATGAAAATGAGGAAGATGTAGCAGAAAGTCTTTATTGATAGGTTAATTAAATGTATTCTAACCGAACCACTCTGTAATCCGGCAAACTCACTGATCCGACACACTGCAGGTCCCAACGATGCTGGATTAGTGATGGCCGACCTGTACTACAAAGCTTTGGTACATTTTCTAGTCACTCAGCAAGTGAAACCTACATAGCTTGTTAAGTTGAAGTAACTTCACTCTATACTTTAGATCATCAGTGCTTAGCCATGTTTTTGGGGGAACTAGTACTCCTTGTACTAGGCAATAAAATCAGATATGCCACTTTGTTTCATTCATTAGGTCACCTTACCTTGGTGAGAAATGGCTGAAGTGGTGCAAATACAAAAACATGACTGATAATGCATGTTTTATTTCAGATTAAATAATATAAGTATTTTTCTTCAGCAATGCCAGCAGGGGTCAGTATGGGATTCCAATGGTTTATGAAAGATCGTTCAGGTGGAAGCTAGGACAGTTTCGCTATTTATGTCACAGGTGAGTAGTGGAACTGTTCTTTACTTTATATTAATAGAACCTAAATTTAAGATTTGTATCTGCACACCTCTGGTAAAATAGTGATAGTATGAATGTTAGTGAAAATATTTTGTTTTTGGATCACCCTGCCTTGGTGGGAGATAGCCAGCTTTTTCAAAAAAAAAAAAAAAAAAAAAAAAAAAATTACAGTACGAAAACATGTAGAAAAATTATGTAAAGAGTAATTTGAAAAAAACCTTGTTACCAGTAAAAAAAAAAAATTATTCGTTGCTTGCCAAGCACTAACACAGTCCAGGTGTAAAGTTACAATCATGAGTAGACAGATAATTAATAGAATTTGGAAGACCATTTAAAGATAAAGGGGATATTTCATGTTACTAGGTTATTTAGGCTCATCCCATAAAATAAGTTAGGGAAGAGCATAGATGTGTGCTCATTACCCACTCTTAAGTATAGTAGACCGTCGATTAAGACGATAGTTAGGTTCCTGAAAATGCAGTGTGATGAATCCATGTTAAAGGAATTGAAGAACTTGTGAGAAAAATAGTTGATAATGCATATATTGTTCATTGTCATTATGTGTGTGTTTTCTGTTGTTCAAGGCTACAAATGTAACAAAAATAATATTTCTTACCTTAAATTGTGGTTACTGGTGTTTGTTGATGATTCTGAAGGAGTGGAGAGGCATGCTGAGGCCTCTCTGGGCTGAGGTGGATGGTAGTCAAGTCAGTCCAGTCAAGTGAGTCAATAGGTCAGTCAGTCAAGTCAGTACAGTCATTCAGTTCAGTAGGTCACTAATTCAAGTCAGTCAAGTCATTCAGTAAATCACAAAGTCAGTCATTAAAGTCATTCAGTAGATCAGTCAAGTTGGTCAGACAAGTCAGTAAGCCAGTCAGTAAATCAGGTCAATCATTCAGAAAATCAGTAAATCAGGTTAGTCAGTAAGTCATTCATTCAGTAAATCAGTCAGTCATTAAGTAAATCAATCAAGTCAGTAAATCAGATGACAGCTTGGGTTATTCATTGCATGAGCCCGTATAATTGCTTCACTCTTTAATAATACGAATCGACTCTACATTTTACCCATAACCTCTCACCATGTCTACCATGCAGGCACTACATTTAACCCTTTGACTGTTTTGATCGTATATATATGTCTTACGATCAGTGTTTCGGACATATTAATACGCATAAATATTTTATAGGTAGTAGGTTGGTAGACAGCAACCACCCAGGGAGGTACTACCGTCCTGCCAAGTGAGTGTAAAACGAAGCCTGTGATTGTTTTACATGATGGTAGGATTGCTGATGTCTTTTGTCTGTCTCATAAATATGCAAGATTACAGGCATGTCTTGCTACTTTCTACTTACACTTAGGTCACACTACACATACATGTACACATTTATTTATACACACTCATCTGAGTTTTCTTTGATTTTATCTTAATAGTTCTTGGTCTTATTAATTTTCCTTTTATATCCATGGGGAAGTGGAATAAGAATCTTTCCTCCGTAAGCCATGCGTGTTGTAAAAGTCAACTAAAATGCCGGGAACAATGGGCTAGTAACCCCTTTTCCTGTAAAGATTACTAAAAAGAATAAGAAGAAGAAAATTGTCAAAGTGGGAAGTCTGAATGTGCGTGGATGTTGTGCAGATGATAAGAAAGAGATGATTGTGGATGTTATGAATGAGAAGAAGCTGGATGTCCTGGCTTTAAGTGAAACAAAGCTGAAGGGGGTGGGAGAGTTTCAGTGGAGAGGAATAAATGGGATTAGGTCAGGGGTTTCAAATAGAGTTAGAGCTAAAGAAGGAGTAGCAATAATGTTGAAGGATAAGCTATGGCAGGAAAAGAGGGACTATAAATGTATTAATTCAAGGAATATGTGGAGTAAAATAAAGATTGGATGTGAAAAGTGGGTTATAATAAGCGTGTATGCACCTGGAGAAGAGAGAAGTGTAGAGGAGAGAGAGAGATTTTGGGAAATGTTGAGTGAATGCGTGGGGAGTTTTTGAATCAAGTGTGAGAGTAATGGTGGTTGGGGATTTCAATGCTAAAGTGGGTAAAAATGTTATGGAAGGAGTAGTAGGTAAATTTGGGGTGCCAGGGGTAAATGTAAATGGGGAGCCTTTAATTGAGCTATGTGTAGAAAGAAATTTGGTAATAAGTAATACATATTTTATGAAAAAGAGGATAAATAAATATACAAGGTATGATGTAGCACGTAATGAAAGTAGTTTATTAGATTATGTATTGGTGGATAAAAGGTTGATGGGTAGGCTCCAGGATGTACATGTTTATAGAGGGGCAACTGATATATCGGATCATTATTTAGTTGTAGCTACAGTTAGAGTAAGAGGTAGATGGGAAAAGAGGAAGGTGGCAACAAGAAGTAAGAGGGAGGTGAAAGTGTATAAACTAAGGGAGGAGGAAGTTCGGGTGAGATATAAGTGACTATTGGCAGAAAGGTGGGCTAGTGCAAAGATGAGTAGTGGGGGGGTTGAAGAGGGTTGGAATAGTTTTAAAAATGCAGTATTAGAATGTGGGGCAGAAGTTTGTGGTTATAGGAGGGTGGGGGCAGGAGGAAAGAGGAGTGATTGGTGGAATGATGAAGTAAAGGGTGTGATAAAAGAGAAAAAGGTAGCTTATGAGAGGTTTTTACAAAGCAGAAGTGTTATAAGAAGAGCAGAGTATATGGAGAGTAAAAGAAAGGTAAAGAGAGTGGTGAGAGAGTGCAAAAGGAGAGCAAATGATAGAGTGGGAGAGGCACTGTCAAGAAATTTTAATGAAAATAAGAAAAAATTTTGGAGTGAGTTAAACAAGTTAAGAAAGCCTAGGGAAAATATGGATTTGTCAGTTAAAAACAGAGTAGGGGAGTTAGTAGATGGGGAGATGGAGGTATTGGGTAGATGGCGAGAATATTTTGAGGAACTTTTAAATGTTAAGGAAGAAACAGAGGCAGTAATTTCATGCACTGGTCAGGGAGGTATACCATCTTTTAGGTTTGAAGAAGAGCAGAATGTAAGTGTGGGGGAGGTACGTGAGGCATTACGTAAAATGAAAGGGGGTAAAGCAGCTGGAACTGATGGGATCATGACAGAAATGTTAAAAGCAGGGGGGGATATAGTGTTGGAGTGGTTGGTACTTTTGTTTAATAAATGTATGAAAGAGGGGAAGGTACCTAGGGATTGGCAGAGACCATGTATAGTCCCTTTATATAAAGGGAAAGGGGACAAAAGAGACTGTAAAAATTATAGAGGAATAAGCTTACTGAATATACCAGGAAAAGTGTACGGTAGGGTTATAATTGAAAGAATTAGAGGTAAGACAGAATGTAGGATTGCGGATGAGCAAGGAGGTTTTAGAGTGGGTAGGGGATGTGTAGATCAGGTGTTTACATTGAAGCATATATGTGAACAGTATTTAGATAAAGATAGGGAAGTTTTTATTGCATTTATGGATTTAGAAAAGGCATATGATAGAGTGGATAGAGGAGCAATGTGGCAGATGTTGCAAGTATATGGAATAGGTGGTAAGTTATTAAATGCTGTAAAGAGTTTTTATGAGGATAGTGAGGCTCAGGTTAGGGTGTGTAGAAGAGAGGGAGACTACTTCCCGGTAAAAGTAGGTCTTAGACAGGGATGTGTAATGTCACCATGGTTGTTTAATATATTTATAGATGGGGTTGTAAAGGAAGTAAATGCTAGGGTGTTTGGGAGAGGGGTGGGATTAAATTATGGGGAATCAAATTCAAAATGGGAATTGACACAGTTACTTTTTGCTGATGATACTGTGCTTATGGGGGATTCTAAAGAAAAATTGCAAAGGTTAGTGGATGAGTTTGGGAATGTGTGTAAAGGTAGAAAGTTGAAAGTGAACATAGAAAAGAGTAAGGTGATGAGGGTGTCAAATGATTTAGATAAAGAAAAATTGGATATCAAATTGGGGAGGAGGAGTATTGGAAGAAGTGAATGTTTTCAGATACTTGGGAGTTGACGTGTCGGCGGATGGATTTATGAAGGATGAGGTTAATCATAGAATTGATGAGGGAAAAAAGGTGAGTGGTGCGTTGAGGTATATGTGGAGTCAAAAAACGTTATCTATGGAGGCAAAGAAGGGAATGTATGAAAGTATAGTAGTACCAACACTCTTATATGGGTGTGAAGCTTGGGTGGTAAATGCAGCAGCGAGGAGACGGTTGGAGGCAGTGGAGATGTCCTGTTTAAGGGCAATGTGTGGTGTAAATATTATGCAGAAAATTCGGAGTGTGGAAATTAGGAGAAGGTGTGGAGTTAATAAAAGTATTAGTCAGAGGGCAGAAGAGGGGTTGTTGAGGTGGTTTGGTCATTTAGAGAGAATGGATCAAAGTAGAATGACATGGAAAGCATATAAATCTATAGGGGAAGGAAGGCGGGGTAGGGGTCGTCCTCGAAAGGGTTGGAGAGAGGGGGTAAAGGAGGTTTTGTGGGTAAGGGGCTTGGACTTCCAGCAAGCGTGCGTGAGCGTGTTAGATAGGAGTGAATGGAGACGAATGGTACTTGGGACCTGACGATCTGTTGGAGTGTGAGCAGGGTAATATTTAGTGAAGGGATTCAGGGAAACCGGTTATTTTCATATAGTCGGACTTGAGTCCTGGAAATGGGAAGTACAATGCCTGCACTTTAAAGGAGGGGTTTGGGATATTGGCAGTTTGGAGGGATATGTTGTGTATCTTTATATGTGTATGCTTCTAGACTGTTGTATTCTGAGCACCTCTGCAAAAACAGTGATAATGTGCGAGTGTGGTGAAAGTGTTGAATGATGATGAAAGTATTTTCTTTTTGGGGATTTTCTTTCTTTTTTGGGTCACCCTGCCTTGGTGGGAGACGGCCGACTTGTTGAAAAAAAAAAAAAAAAAAAAAATTCTAGTGGCTTCAAGTCAAGCAAGAGAAAGCTGGTAGGCCCACATGCGAGAGAATGGGTCTGTGTGTGGTCAGTGTGCACCACATAAAAAATCCTGCAGCATGCAGTGCATAATGAGAACAAAACTGACCCTTTTTTGGGATTAAAATGCCAACTTTGAGATGTATTTTCATATAGTATTTATAGTTGTATTCTCGTTTTCATGGTCTCATGTGATAAAATGAAAAACATTTTACAGAAATAGAGATGATTTTGATTAGTTTCACGATAAAAACGACCTTGAAATTGAGCTCAAAGTAGCGGAAATGTTTGATTTTTACCAATGTTCAGGAGTATGCAAATCACGCCACACGTCCAATACATGTCAACTGGGGAGTCTAATATTCTTTCACTAGTGAACTGATATTATTTATACATTTTTACAATAATGCAGTAGTTTTCATAACAGTGAATTTTGTATTTTTTGTATGAATAAAATATCAAAATAGAAAGCAATAGTTATATAAGAGGGACCTAGAGACATGACTAATGAATAGAGGATATGTTATTTTAGTGCTAAGAATGTCTACATTGTTTATTCTGGACCCTATTTTGAAATTGGCATCTTTTTTAATTTTGCGTGAAATTGGCCAAATTGCCAATTTCTGACCACTTTATTGGGTAGTTCAAATCGGTAAATGGGCGGTTTCTTGTACTCAACTGATAGAAACAATGGAGTTCTAAAAAAATAGCTATGAGTTTGGTTAACTGGAACAACTGAATTGGCCAAAAACAGGGCTCAAAGTCGGCGAAATCACTGATGCGTATATGTCGCCGAGACCGCTAACTTCATGGGAGCGTAATTCCGTGAGTTTTCGACCAAATTTCGTACTTTTGGTGTCATTACCACCAGGAAAAGATTATCTATCATTTCATTAGAAAAAATAATTTTTTTTATTTTCCAAAAATTTTGCGACATAGAATGATAGTTTCAGAAAGAGGCTTGCCACAGTCAAAGGGTTAAGCTTATTTAATATCTTGAGTTTCTTCATAATTTCAAGACTTGAACTTTTTTTTTTTTACTTGGTCTTGCCACATGCTGCATCATTTGCATGCCTCCTGGTTGCCATGGTTCCTTGGCAGATGCAATGTATGGTGATGAGAAGACCAAAACCCGATTCACAGACAATGCTGGGTACCTTACTGGATGCGTATATACTGAGCACAGGTATGGAGGTGGCAGGGTAGGAAACTAGGGCCTCCCCTGCAAAAGACAGTGGCTTGACCTACAGGCAGACTGCCTAACGCTCGCTACACAGGGAAAGATCCCCGTCGTCCAACTTTTGGCACTGAAATTTTTTCCCTACTGAGAAGCAGAACTGTTTAAATTGAATTTTACGAATTGTAAAATGAAAATGTGCCACAATTTGACATTAGTGTAATGGAGAAAACGTTGTAAAGGAAACTTTTTTAATTGACGGTCTACTGTACGTAGATTTTTTTTTTAACATGCCAGCTGCCTTCCTCCAAGGTAGGGCGACCCAAAAAAAAAGAAGAAACACTTTCACCATGACTCTCCCCATTACTGTCAACACCTAGAATTGTAATATTTAATTTTTTGTGGTTAAACTGTTATAAAATGTCAAATAATGCCTTGAATTGTACATAAGTGTCTTATTGCAGTGACTTTTATCTGGTTCTCATTGGTAATATTCTTAAGTAATTCATATTTTCTCTTTTTGGATCACCCTGCCTTGGTGGGAAATGGCTGACAGGTTAAAGCAAAAAAAAATCATATTTCATAAATCTTATATAAATTTGGCCTGATTGTTTTATAACAGATGATTGAAAGAAATAATCAGTAAGCTAAGGTACTGGTTTGGAGTTATACTGTTTCTGTTTCTTCACCTGAATTTGTATGCTGCAGAGTGACAATAAAGTTTAACTTTTGTGAGCTTTATGCATTAATATCATCATAAGGATACCTCTTTTCATTGACTTGACATGTTTCTACATTCATAATTCATGGTACTGATTTCACATCTTCACCAGCAATGCTGTAACGGGTCATATCAAGATAAGCGTAACGCGGCAGACACTGTTTGAAGACTCATTCCACCAGGTGATGCGACTTCCAGCTTATGAACTCAGGAGACGACTCTTTATTATCTTCAGAGGAGAAGATGGATTGGATTATGGTGGAGTAGCAAGGTAAGAATATAGTACTAGAGATATTGACCTTGTGGAGCTTTGTTATTATTTTTCAATTAAATGATATAACATAGAATTGTAATTCCTGCTGTCATTGAATGAATGATAGTAAATGCGTTTCCTTCTTTGGGTCATTCTGCCTTAGTAAAAAAAGAAGTGTGTACCATATACCAAAAGCTTTTCTTTCATCCCACAGAATTTTCGGAATGTGGTTCTGGTAGCTAGAGTTACAAAGTTACTCTTTATATTAATCTTCCTTTCAACAAACTGGCCGTATCCCACTGAAGCAGGGTGGCCGAAAAAGAAAAGCAAAATTTTTTCTTTTTAACTTTAGTAATGTATACAGGAGAAAGGGTTACTAGCCCTTTGTTCCCAGCATGTTAGTTGCCTCTTAAGACACGCATGGCTTATGGAGGAAGAAATCTGTTTCACTTCCCTATGGAGGTAAGAGGAAATAAACAAGAATAAAAACTTGTAAGAAAATAGAAGAAACCCCAGAGGGGTGTGTATATACATGCTTGTACATGCATGTGTAGTGTGACCTAAGTCTAAGTAGAAGTAGCAAGACATACCTGAAATCCTGCTTGTTTATGAGACAGAAAAGACACCAGCAATCCTATCATCATGTAAAACAATTACAGGCTTCCATTTTACACTCGGCAGGATGGTAGTACCTCCCTGGGCGGTTGCTGTCTACCAACCTATTACCTAGGTCTTTATATAAAGATTTCTAGATATAAGAAATCTTCTTTCAACAAACTAGCCGTACCCCACTGAAGCAGGGTGGCCCAAAAAGAAAAACAAAGTTCTCTCTTTAACTTTAGTAATGTATACAGGAGAAGGGGTTACTAGCCCCTTATCCCAGCATTTTAGTTGCCTCAGGACTCAAGTCCAGTTATATAAAAATAACCGGTTTCCCCGAATCCCTTCACAAAATATTACCCTGCTCACACTCCAACAGATCGTCAGGTCCCAAATACCATTCGTCTCCATTCACTCCTATCTAACACGCTCACGCACGCTTGCTGGAAGTCCAAGCCCTTCGCCCACAAAACCACCTTTACCCTTCCCTCCAACCTTTTCGAGGACGACCCCTACCCCGCCTTCCCTCCCCTACTGATTTATACGCTCTCCATGTCATTCTACTTTGATCCATTCTCTCTAAATGACCAAACCACCTCAACAACCCCTCTTCAGACCTCTGACTAATACTTTTAGTAACTCCACACCTTCTCCTAATTTCCACACTCCGAATTTTCTGCATAATATTCACACCAAACATTGCCCTTAGACAGGACATCTCCACTGCCTCCAACTGCCTCCTCGCTGCAGCATTTACAACCCAAGCTTCACACCCATATAAGAGTGTTGGTACTACTATACTCTCATATATTCCTGTCTTTGCCTCCATAGATAACGTTTTTTGTCTCCACATATACCTCAGTGCACCACTCACCTTTTTTCTTTCATCAATTCTATGATTAACATCATCCTTCATAAATCCATCCGCTGACACGTCAACTCCCAAATATCTGAAAACATCCACTTCTTCCATACTCCTCCTCCCCAATTTGATATCCAATTTTTCTTTATCTAAATCATTTGATACCCTCATCACCTTACTCTTTTCTATGTTCACTTTCAACTTTCTACCTTTACACACACTCCTAAACTCGTCTACTAACCTTTGTAATTTTTCTTCCGAGTCTCCCATAAGCACAGTATCATCAGCAAAAAGTAACTGTGTCATTTCACAATTTGTATTTGATTCCCCATAATTTAATCCCTCCCCTCTCCCAAACACCCTAGCATTTACTTCTTTTACAACCCCATCTATAAATATATTAAACAACCATGGTGACATTACACATCCCTGTCTAAGACATACTTTTACCGGGAAGTAGTCTCCCTCTCTTCTACACACCCTAACCTGAGCCTCACTATCCTCATAAAAACTCTTTACAGCATTTATTAATTTACCACCTATTCCATATACAGTGGTCCCTCAATTATCGTCCTTAATCCGTTCCTGGAAGTGGGACTATTATCGAAATAGACGATTTTCAAATCAATTTTCCCCATTAGAAATAATGTAAATCCAATTAATTCATTCCAGACACCCAGAAGTATCAACAGCAATTTTTTTTTTATCTAAAAGATAGATTTACATGCACAAAAGAATGAACATTCAACATGACAGTTACCTTTATTGAAGGCTGATGTTGATGAATGGAAGACAGGGAGGAGGAGAGAGGGAAGAGAGGTTATTGTTTGGAAGGGGAATCCCCCTCCATAAGGACTCGAGGTCACTTCAGGGGTCACTTCCCTAGGATAAATATAGATTTACATGCAGAAAAAATGCCAAATAAATGTAAAGCACTAATAAAATGTATAAATGAACATTGGTAATAGGGGTAGTTGATGAGTAGAACGGTCTGCCTAGTAGGGTGATCGAAGCTAAAACATTGGGTAGTTTCAAATTTAGGTTGGATAAATACTCGAGTGAGAGGGGTTGGATTTGAGTCGGACTTGCACCTGAGCTTATTGCTTGGGTAGCATTTGTTCTGTTAGTGACTTGGATTTGTGAAGGACCGGCCTAGTATGGGCCAACAGGCTTATTGCAGTGTTCCTCCTTTCTTATGTTCTAAAAGCTATGGCTTAGGTAGTTTCAAATTTAGGTTGGATAAATACACGAGTGAGAGGGATTGGATTTGAGTCGGACTTGCACCTGAGCTTATTGCTTGGGTAGCATTTGTTCTGTTAGTGGGTTGGATTTGTGAAGGACTGGCCTAGTATGGGCCAGCAGGCCTACTGCAGTGTTCCTTCTTTCTTATGTTCTTATTGAAGACTTGTTTGTGTGAGGGAGGGATGGTAAGTTTATTGTTGGAGAATATGACACTAATATCAACTCTACGGCTTATTTATCTATCACAATTCAACTAATATGACAATAAACAATATTAATAACATAGAAACATCGAATATACTCTAGAATGAATAAAATAAGTCATTACGTATGTCACGAGAGGTGTTGTGTTGTTGTTGGGTATATAAGGGCCACTGAGAGTAAGCCGTCCATAATGGTGGTGAAGCAGCAGCTGAGGCGGCGGTGTTTTCTGTAGCCCTATATAACTCCAACAACATTGGAGGAGTTGGTAGAATCGCTGAATCACTAAAGAAGGCACCCTCTACCACCATCACTACCACCTTCTACCAATATTACAACTGTTACCACCATCACTACTATCTTCTACCACCATCACTACCACCATCAACCACTATCCTATCACAACTGCTTCCACTCTACCACCACCACCACCACCTTGGTATTTTTCTACAAACTTTTTCATAAATTATATGTGTTTCTCTCATTCTATACCAAAGGGCAGGCACTAGAAGCTTTCTTTGGAGCCATGGTAGCTTATTTAGCACTTACAAGCACTAAAATCAATGGAATATTATGAAATATTTCGTAGGAGCAAGTGAGGGGACCGTCACTCACTGGTAAACAATGGCACACTGGCTGAGAAGGCAGGCCTAGACGGCTCAGAGCGTGAGTACGCGTCCCAGACGCACGACGATTAGCGAGTTAACGGACCATTTGCGAGCCAATGTTTAGACGAAATAACAGGACTGTTTCCGAAATGGACAATTTTCAGGCCGGACGATTATTGAGGGGCCACTGTACTTGTAACATCTGCCACATTGCTACCCTATCCTCTCTATCATATGCCTTTTCTAAATCCATAAATGCAATAAAAACTTCCCTACCTTTATCTAAATACTGTTCACATATATGCTTCAAGGTAAACACTTGATCTACACATCCCTACCCACTCTAAAACCTCCATGCTCATCCGCAATCCTACATTCTATCTTACCTCTAATTCTTTCAATAATAACCCTACCGTACACTTTTCCTGGTATACTCAGTGAACTTATTCCTCTATAATTTTTACAATCTCTCTTGTCCCCCCTTCCCTTTATAATTTTTACAATCTCTCTTGTCCCCCTTCCCTTTATATAAAGGGACTATACATGCTCTCTTCCAATCCCTAGGTACCTTCCCCTCTTTCATACATTTATTGAACAAGAATACCAACCTCTCCAACACTATATCCCCCCTGCTTATAACATTTCTGTCATGATTCCGTCAATTCCAGCTGCTTTACCCCCTTTCATTTTACTTAATGCCTCACGCACCTCCCCCACACTCACATCCTGCTCTTCTTCACTCCTAAAAGATGGTATACTTCCCTGGCCAGTGCATGAAATTACCGCCTCCCCTTCTTCGTCGACATTTAAAAGTCCCTCAAAATATCCTCGCCATCTACCCAATACCTCTGTCTCCCCATCTGCTAACTCCCCTACTCTGTTTTTAACTGACATATCCATTCATTCCCTAGGCTTTCTTAACTTGTTTAACTCACTCCAAAATTTTTTCTTATTTTCATTAAAATTTTTGGACAGTGCCTCTCCCACTCTATCATCTGTTCTCTTTTTGCACTCTCTCACCACTCTCTTCACCTTTCTTTTACTCTCCATATACTCTACTCTTCTTATAACACTTCTGCTTTGTAAAAATCTCTCATAAGCTACCTTTTTCTCTTTTATCACACCCTTTACTTCATCATTCCACCAATCACTCCTCTTTCCTTCTACACCCACCCTCCTATAACCACAAACTTCTGCCCCACGTTCTAATACTGCATTTTTAAAACTATTCCAACCCCCACTACTTATACTTGCACTAGCCCACTTTTCTGCCAATAGTTGCTTAGATCTCGCCCAAACTTCCTCCTCCCTTAGTTTATGCACTTTCACCTTCCTCTTACTTGTTGTCATTTTCCTCTTTTCCCATCTACCTTTTACTCTAACTGTAGCTACAACTAAATAATGATCTGATATATCAGTTTCCCCTCTATAAATGCATATATCCTGAATCCTACCCATCAACCTTTTATCCACCAATGCATAATCTAATAAACTACTTACATTACGTGTTATATCATACCTTGTATATTTATTTATTCTCTCTTTCATAAAATATGTATTAGTTATTACCAAACCTCTTTCTACACATAGCTCAGTTAAAGGTTCCCCATTTTCATTTACCCCTGGCACCCCAAGTTTACCTACTACTCCCTCCACAACATTTTTACCCACTTTAGCATTGAAATCCCCAGCCACAAGTACTCTCACACTTGGTTCAAACCTCCCCATGCATTCACTCAACATTTCCCCAAATCTCTCTCTCTCCTCTACACTTCTCTCTCCTCCAGGTGCATATACGCTTACTATAACCCACTTTTCACATCCAACCTTTATTTTGCTCCACATAATCCTTGAATTAATACATTTATAGTCCTTCTTTTCCTGCCGTAGCTTATCCTTCAACATTATTGCTACTCCTTCTTTAGCTCTAACTCTATTTGAAACCCCTGACCTAATCCCATTTATTCCTCTCCACTGAAACTCTCCCACCCCCTTCAGCTTTGTTTCACTTAAAGCCAGGACATCCAGCTTCTTCTCATTCATAACATCCACAATCATCTTTCTTATCATCCACACAACATCCACGCACATTCAGACATCCCACTTTGACAATTTTTTTCTTATTCTTTTTAGTAACTATTACAGGAAAAGGGGATACTAGCCCATTGTTCCCGGCATTTTAGTTGACTTTTACAACATGCATGGCTTACGGAGGAGAGATTCTTATTCCACTTCCCCATGGATGTAAAAGGAAAAGTAATAAGGACAAGAACTATTAAGATATAGTCAAAGAAAACTCAGATGAGTGTGTGTAAATAAATGTGCACATGTATGTGTAGTGTGACCTAAGTGTAAGTAGAAGTAGCAAGATGTACCTGTTATCTTGTATATTTATGAGACAGACAAAAGACACCAGCAATCTTATCATCTTGTAAAACAATTATAGGCTTTCGTTTTACACTCACTTGGCAGAATGGTAGTACCTCCCTGGGTGGTTGCTGTCTACCAACCTACTACTCAGTATCCTCATAAAAGGTCTTTACAGCATTTAGTAACTTACTACGTATTCCATATACAGTTGACCCTCAACTGATGGCAGCCTTAAGTAGCGGCAATTTCGTCTAATGGCGCTTTTTGCCGTAGAAAAAAATGCCTTGACCAACGGCGAAAAACTTAACCAACGACGTTCTTCTGGAACATGTCCCCAGCCACTCCAAAACTCAGTGTGCCGTTGTTTACAAGCTGTTGCGGTTGGTTTCCTCATGTGCCTCCCATACATTTTGGATTATTCCATTGTTTCTAGTGCTTGTAACCGCTAAATAAGTCACCATGGGCCCCAAGAAAGCTTCTAGAACCAGCCCTTTGGTAAAGGATGTGGGAAACACAATAGAATTCAAGAAAAAGTTTGTAGAAAAATATGAAAGTGGTGGTGGTAGAGAGTGGTAGTGATGGTGGTAGAGGGTGGTAGTGATGGTGGTAGAGGGTGGTACTGGTTGTGATGGCAGTAGAGGGTGGTACTGGTTGTGATGGCAGTAGAGGATGGTACTGGTTGTGATGGTGGTTGAGGGTGGTACTGGTTGTGATGGTGGTAGAGGGTGGCAATGATGGTGGTAGATGGTGGTACTGGTTGTGATGGTGGTAGAGGGTGGTATTGGTTGTGATGGTGGTAGAGGGTGGTATTGGTTGTGATGGTGGTAGAGGGTGGTACTGGTTGTGATGGTGGTAGAGGGTGGTACTGGTTGTGATGGTGGTAGAGGATGGTCCAGTGATTCTCAAGCTGGTCCTAGTGGCATTAAAGAACCAAGAAGGGAGGTAACCCCACCAAAGGACTTGGTACCTGAAGTCTTTATGGAAGGGGATTCTCCTTCCAAGCAATAGACAATCCTGAATTTCCCCTGATGCTGGCACATCACTCAACAACTCCACAATAAAGGTAAGTGGCATTTAATTATTGTTTATTTTGCATGCCCCATTCCTTTCCATATAAGGAAATGTATATTTCATGTAAAAAAAAAAAATTCAGACTGGGGTGTCAGGCACGGATTAATTCTATTTCCATTACAGTGGAACCTCAAATTTCGAACGTATCGCTTATCGAACTCTTCGAAAATAGAACCCTTTTCTCGAACCAACTTTGTCCCTATTATCGAACTCGCCCCTATTTTCGAACCGCTGGGTACCGGACCTGTCCGGCAGCCCGCTCTGTCCGCATCCCCATGCAGGCGCTGTGAGCCAGTCTGGTTTTGTTGATGTTTTAGTGAACACTAACCTGCGCTCTCATTCAAACATTTTACGATTATTTCATTATGTTTAGTGCTTGTGGGACTGTGAAATAAGCTACAATGGGCCCAAAGAAACTTGCTGATGGTACCCCTGTGGTAAAGAAAGTGAGAAACACCATAGATGTGAAGAAGGAAATAATACGGAAGTGGAAAGATGTCCAAGTGGAATGATGTCCAAATGTTTGTGGAGAAGTGCCACCTTGAGCAAGCTGAAACAAGCCATCTTTGCAACAAGTTCAGTGACAGAACCATGTCCCATTTTAGGGAAATCTTAAGGAGGCACCAGAAACAGAGGATTGTGGACAGTTATTTTGTGAGACAGGGATCCAGTGACTCTTAAGCTGGTCCTAGTGGCATTAAAAGACAGAGAAGGGAAGTAACCCCAGAGACGGCTTTGATACCTTTAGTCCTCATGGAGGAATATTCTCCTTCCAAACACTAACCCCAACTCCCTCTCTCCTCCTCCCTATCTTCCAGATGCCATCACCAATCTTCAATAAAGGTAAGTAAAATGTTATTTTATATGTTTATTTAAATCTATTAATACATAATTGAACACTATATTTGTTGTGTATGTAAAACTGTAATTAATCTCTATAAAATGTATTTTTTTGTGAATATTTTTGGGTTTCTGGAACGGATTAATTGTACAGTGGTCCCTCGTTTTTCGTAGTTAATCCGTTCCTGGAGTTGCTACTATTAACGAAATCTACGATTTGCGATCAATTTTCCCCATAAGAAATAATGTAAATACAATTAATCCATTCCTGACACCCAGAAGTATTAAAACAAAAAAATTTTTTACATGAAATATAGATGTAGTACATAAACAATACAATGGGAAATGATGAATGAAACATTAACAGCATAACACTTGCCTTTATTGGAGATTCTTCTTAGTGTATGGGAGACTGGAGGAGGAGAGAGATTGGATTGTTTATAGTTTGGAAGGGGAATCCCCTTCCAGCAACACCTCAGGTACCAATTGCTTTTCTGGGGTTGCTTCTCTTCTCTGTTTCTTAATGCCACTAGGACCACCTTGAGAGTCACTGGAGTCCTGTCTCGCAAAAAAACTGTCCAGAGAGCTCTTTTTCTGGCGTCTCTTTAAAACTTCCCTAAAATGGGCCAAGACTCTGTCACTGTACAAGTTGCCGATATGGCTTGCAACATCCTTCTCATAAATCTTTCCATCCTACCCCACATTTCAAAAATCTCTTTAATTTCTGAAGAAGGCACCTTCCTCCATCTCTCTTCCTCCTCCTCTGCAGCAAGATTCAGAGCTGCCATCTGTTGCTGTTCCTGCTGAAGCTCTTGCAGCTCCTCAGTGGTTAGCTCTTTGTTGTGGTTCTCCACCAACTCTTCCACATCCTCCAAACTCACATCCAACCCCATGGAAGCCCCCAGTGCCACAATGGATTTAACAACTGACATAGGCTCATCAGGGTCAGCCCCAAACCCTTCAAAATCCCTCTTGTGGACACAATCTGGCCACAATTTTCTCCAAGCAGGGTTCAAAGTCCTGGTAGTCACTCCCTCCCAAGCCTTACCTATAAGGCTTACACAATGGAGAATACTGAAATGTTCTTTCCAAAAATCTCGTAGGGTCAAGTGAGTGTCTGAGGTCACATTCAAGCACCTTTCAAACATTGCTTTGGTGTAGTTTTTTTTCAAATTTGCAATGACCTGCTGGTCCATGGGTTGGAGGAGAGGAGTGGTATTCGGGGGCAAGAACTTTACTGTGATGAACCCAAACTCCTTCAGAATTAGGTCATCCAAGTTTGGAGGATGAGCAGGTGCATTGTCCATTACTAGGAGGCACTTGAGATCCAATTTCTTTTGCACTAGGGCCAAACACTTCGTTGAACCACTCTACAAAAATTTCCCTCGTGACCCATGCCTTACTATTAGATTTCCAAAACACACACAATTTACTCTTCATAACATTGTTTTTCCTGAACACTCTGGGATTTTCAGAATGGTACACTAGTAACGGCTTCACTTTGAAATCCCCACTAGCATTAGCACAGAACATTAGCGTCAGCCTGTCTTTCATAGGCCTGTGTCCTGGCATTGCCTTTTCCTCTTGTGTAATGAAGGTCCTCTTTGGCATTTTCTTCCAAAAGAGGCCTGTTTCGTCACATTTGAACACTTGTTCAGGTTTCAGTCCTTCACTGTTTATGTACTCCTGGAATTCATGCACATATTTTTCAGCCGCCTTGTGGTCCGAACTGGCAGCCTCACCATGCCTTACCACACTGTGTATGCCAGTACGCTTCTTAAATCTCTCAAACCAGCCTTTGCTAGCCTTAAATTCACTCACATCATCACTAGTTGCAGGCAATTTCTTTACCAAATCGTCATGCAACTGCCTAGCCTTTTCACAAATAAGCGACGTCATAAGACTGTCTCCTGCTAATTGTTTCTCATTTATCCACACCAATAATAACTTCTCAACATCTTCGAGTACTGGTGATCTCATTTTTGTCAGCATATTTACCCCCTTTGCAACAACAGCATCCTTGATTTCCTTTTTCTTGGCTATGATGGAAGATATGGTTGTACGGGATTTGTTATACATCCTGGCCAGTTTGCCCACACGTACACCACTATCATATTGTTCAATGATGTTTTTCTTAAATTCAATCGTATTTCTCACCTTCTTTACCAAAGGCTTGGCACTAGTAGCTTTCTTTGGAGCCATGGTAGCTTATTTAACACTTAAATAACTTGCAAGCACTAAAATAAATGAAATATTTCGCTGGAGCACGTGAGGGGACCGTCGCTCACTGGTAAACAATGGCACACTGGCTGGGAAGGAAAGGCCGAGGCGGCTCGAGGCTGCTCAGACCGTGCGTACGCGTCCAGGACGAAGGACTGTTAGCGAGTTACCGGACCATATCCGAGCCAATATTTTGACGAAAAAACAGGACTATTTCCGAAATGGACGACTTTCATGCCGGACGATTATTGAAGGACCACTGTACAGTGCAAAGTCGCTGTTTTAAACCAAAAACACAAAGTTTTTTTTTTTTCTCATTATGCACTGTGTGCTGCAGGATTCTTTTTATACTGCGCACACTGACCACATAGACCGATTCTTGCATATGTAGGCCTACCGGCTTTCTCTCATTAGATTTGAGGGCGCTAGAATTTGGGCGTACTAGTACTTCAAAAACCCTGGTGTGTAAGCCGTACTAGTACGTCTGAAACCCTGAAAGGGTTAATAACATAGAAACATGGAATATAATACTCTAGAATGAATAAAATAAGTCATTATGTATATCACGAGAGGTGTTGTGTTGTTGGGTGTATAAGGACCACTGAGAGTAAGCCATCCATAATGGTGGTGAAGCAGCAGTTGAGGCGGCGGTGTTTTCTGTAGCCCTATATAACTGCAGCAACATTGGAGGAGTTGGTAGAATTGCTGACTCACTGAAGTATGCACCCTCTACCACCATCACAATCACTACCACCCTCTACCACCATCACTACCACCCTCTACCACCATCACTACCACATTCTACCACCATCACTACCACCGTCTACTACTATCACAACTGCTAGCACCCTCTACCACCATCACTACCACCCTCTACCACTTTCACAACTGCTAGCACCCTCTACCACCATCACTACCACCCTCTACCACTATCACAACTGCTTCCACTCTACCACCACCACCTTCATATTTTTCTACAAACTTTTGCTTAAATTATGTGTGTTTCTGTCATTCTTTACTAAAGGGCTGGCACTAAAAGCTTTCTTTGGAGCCATGGTGACTTATTTAGCAGTTGCAAGCACTAAAACGAATGGAATATTATGAAATGTATCGTATGAACTCTTGGGATCATCCTCACTCACTGATAAACAATGGCACATTGGCTGGGAATGGAGTGTGAGGTGGCTCGGTGCTGTGTGCATGTGTCCCAGACGAATGACTATTTGCGAGTCAAACGATGATTTGTGAGCCAGTGTTTTGACGAAAATAACGTTAAAATTTTTGAAAATTACGACTATTGAGCTTTACGATTATCGAGGGACCACTGTACTTCTTCATGCATGTGTAGTGTGACCTAAGTGTAAGGAGAAGTAGCAAGATGTACCTGAAATCTTGCATGTTTGAGACTGAAAAAAAAGACAGCAGCAATCCTACCATCATGTAAAACAAATACAGGCTTCCGTTTTACACTGACTTGGCAATATGGTAGCACCTCCCTGGGAGGTTGCCGCCTACCAACGTACTTCCTACTTTTATATATACAGTATATTTCTAGAAGTAGGAAGTATGCTGTATAATGGGTGATAATTTTTTGTTTAACTCGTCAGCTGTCTCACCGTGGCAGGGTGACCCAAAAAAGAAAAACATTTTCACTCGGCTTAATAACACATCAAATAAGCTATTCAGAAAACTAGGCCTATGTTTACATATATTATTTTGTTTAGTAGTATTTCAGTATCTAGAAATCTTAAAAGTTGAAACGGTCTTGGTTCGTAGTAAAGCATGTGAATAAACTCTTGGTAAAGTAAATTGTACCAGAAGATGGAATTCACTGCTTTATTGACAATAACAGTGGTGATGCTGGAGTTATCAGTTATTGTGGAAATTTTTAAAGTTTGCAATTTACTGTACTGTAGTAAATAGTGATTCTTTGTGTAGGCCTCCCCATTTTATAATGAACCATTTATTATATGGAGGTTAATTAAATTCTGAGCAATGGTAAGGTTGTAATGATACATAATAATGCAAATGTTACTAAAATATTTTCACTTTATACAGAGAGTGGTTCTTCCAGTTGTCTCATGAAGTCCTCAACCCCATGTACTGCTTATTTGAATATGCTAACAAGAACAACTACTCACTGCAGATCAACCCTGCCTCGGAAGTCAATCCTGATCATTTAACATACTTCAAGTTTATTGGTCGCTTTATTGCAATGGTAAGGACGTGGTAGAGAAACCTACAGAAAAGTTAACTGAATTGTAGTTGAGTGTTCAGCTTCATTATTTCCAATACTCTAATTTAGCAATACATTGGTTAGAATTTTTTCAAATTTTGAAAAAGGGTCATTAAGTCTCTTTTATTCTAATGATTCGTCATATCCTGTAAGTTGTAGACTTTTTGGCTGCATGTCCCCCGTGGAACTGTTTTGGATAATGTAAAATGGTGAATTTCTTTACCCTCAGTGACATTTCTTTGCCTTAACTTTTCCTTTAACCCTTTGACTGTTTTGGAGTTGTCACAGTTGCTCTTTGCTGATGACACTGTGCTCTTGGGAGATTCTGAAGAGAAGTTGCAGAGATTGGTGGATGAATTTGGTAGGGTGTGCAAAAGAAGAAAATTAAAAGTGAATACAGGAAAGAGTAAGGTTATGAGGATAACAAAAAGATTAGGTGATGAAAGATTGGATATCAGATTGGAGGGAGAGAGTATGGAGGAGGTGAATGTATTCAGATATTTGGGAGTGGACGTGTCAGCGGATGGGTCTATGAAAGATGAGGTGAATCATAGAATTGATGAGGGGAAAAGGGTGAGTGGTGCACTTAGGAGTCTGTGGAGACAAAGAACTTTGTCCTTGGAGGCAAAGAGGGGAATGTATGAGAGTAAAGTTTTACCAACGCTCTTATATGGGTGTGAAGCATGGGTGATGAATGTTGCAGCGAGGAGAAGGCTGGAGGCAGTGGAGATGTCATGTCTGAGGGCAATGTGTGGTGTGAATATAATGCAGAGAATTCGTAGTTTGGAAGTTAGGAGGAGGTGCGGGATTACCAAAACTGTTGTCCAGAGGGCTGAGGAAGGGTTGTTGAGGTGGTTCGGATATGTAGAGAGAATGGAGCGAAACAGAGTGACTTCAAGAGTGTATCAGTCTGTAGTGGAAGGAAGGCGGGGTAGGGGTCGGCCTAGGAAAGGTTGGAGGGAGGGGGTAAAGGAGGTTTTGTGTGCGAGGGGCTTGGACTTCCAGCAGGCATGCGTGAGCGTGTTTGATAGGAGTGAATGGAGACAAATGTTTTTTAATACTTGACGTGCTGTTGGAGTGTGAGCAAAGTAACATTTATGAAGGGGCTCAGAGAAACCGGCAGGCCGGACTTGAGTCCTGGAGATGGGAAGTACAGTGCCTGCACTCTGAAAGAGGGGTGTTAATGTTGCAGTTTAAAAACTGTAGTGTAGAGCACCCTTCTGGCAAGACAGTGATGGAGTGAATAATGGTGAAAGTTTTTCTTTTTCGGGCCACCCTGGCTTGGTGGGAATCGGCCAGTGTGATAATAAAAAAAAAAAATAATATACTTCTTACAAGCCACCGTTTTTGACGTATATATACTCATAAATTCTAGCGGCTTCAAATCAAGCAGGAGAAAGCTGGTAGGCCCACTTGTGAGAGAATGGGTCTGTGTGGTCAGTGTGCACCATATAAAAAAAATCTTGCAGTACACAGTACATAATGAGAAAAAAAAACTCCGACCGTTTTTTTTTTTTTTAATTAAAATGCTGACTTTATGGTCTATTTTCATGTAGTATTTATGGTTGTATTCTCGTTTTCTTGGTCTCATTTGATAGACTGGAAAACATATAGAAATAGAAGTGATTTTGATTGGTTTTACTATGAAAAGAACCTTGAAATGGAGCTCAAAGTAGGGGAAATGTTTGATTTTTGCCGATGTTCAAAGGTACTCAAATGATGTCGTTTTCCAGTAAATGTCCAAGTAGCCATTCTAATATGCAGTCATGAATGGGTTGACATTATACAATTATTACAATATTGCAGTAGTCTGTATAACAGTAAATCTTCTATTTTTTGTTTCAATAAAAATTCAAAATAGAAAGCAAGAGTAATATCAGAGGGGCCTGGAGACATGACTGATGAACAAAGAAAATGTTATTTTAGAGCCACGAATGTCTGCATTGTTCATTCTAGACCTTATTTTGAAATTGTCAAATGTTTTAATTTTTGTGAAATTGGCCAAATTGCAAATTTCTGTCCACATTATTGGGTAGTTGAAATTGGTAAATGAGCAGTTTCTTGTACTCAATCAATAGAAAAAATGTAGTTCTAAAGAAATAGCTATGAGTTTGGTCGACTGGAACAATGGAATTAGCCGAAAATAGAGCACAAAGCGGGTGAAATCGCCGATTCGTAAATATCGCCGAGGTCGCTCACTTCACAAGAGCGTAATTCCGTCAGTTTTCCATCAAATTTCGTTCTTTTGGTGTCATTACAATCGGGAAAAGATTCTCTATCACTTTGTGAGAAAAAATAATGGGGGGGGGGGGGGGTTGCGACACCAGGAGACACCTCAGGATTTGGGGTTGTGACAGTCAAGGGGTTAAATGAAAGTGTTCCCAGTCCTTCTCTTTCCTTCTGTTTCAACATTTGTGTGTGTTTGCTGAGAACATTCTTAACTCTTTTCACTCTCATGTAATTACAAAAATTGATGACTTTCTTGTTAGTTAACCCAATGTGTGGAATTCTTTAATGGCCGTTTCAGGAACATTTGAAAGATCCTGAAATGTCTGGAAAGGATTCTCAAGATGGCCATCCTTACGGGCAGCTCCCAGAAGGAAATATGCATTAAAGAGACAAATAGATGGTTTATAATGCTTATTCTTACTGTAGTTTGGCCTGGGACCATTTCAACAATATAAATTATTGATAATAATAAGCATACGTGTTTTTCAAAATGTGATCATTTGTGCATATGTAAATACAATGAAATGGCATCTTGAATTATGTATATTAGCATCTTTGTGTATTTGGTTTTCTGTAATTATGCCATTTAGTGACATATTTAGCTATTCCTGCTTTGGGAGATTATTTTTGCAATTAGACTTGTCATACAACATAATGTTGCATTCCCATAATTCAGAAAATCTTCTTTCAATTTTCAGGCTCTGTACCATGGGAAATTCATCTATTCTGGCTTTACCATGCCATTCTACAAACGCATGCTTAACAAAAAACTTACCATTAAGGATCTTGAATCTATTGATCCAGAATTTTACAACTCTCTCTGCTGGATTAGAGATAACAACATAGAGGTAAGAGTTAACATATGATAATATAATAATGAAGGAAATTTTTGTAGTGTCTTGTACTGTATACATTTACATTATAGGGACATGAGTAGCTTAGAAATAAGAGATAAAGTTAATGGAGAGGATGAAGTGGAGGCATTAAATTTTCCTGTGAGTTCTGCAGTACCACTGAATTTATTACTACTGGTATCCAAATCTGAAAACCATCTGTAGTTCTTTATAGTATGTTTATTTCCAGAAATTTCCTTTGACTCTATAAATTTCTTCTTATTAACCCTTTTGGTGTCGGTCCCATAGTACTACGGCTTGAGAGCCATTGTCAGTTCCGTAGTACTATGCCAAAATTCTAGCGTCTTCAAATCTGGTGGAAGAAGGCTGGTAGGCCTACATATGAAAGAATGGGTCTGCATGGTCAGTGTGTGCAGTATAAAAAAAATCCTTAGCACGCAGTTCCTAATGAGAAAAAAAAAACCCGACCGTGTTTTTGGTTTAAAACAGCGACTTTGTGGTGTATTTTTGTATGGTATTTATGGTTGCATTCTCGTTTTCTTGGTCTCATTTGATAGAATGGAAGATATATTACAGAAATGGAGATGACTTTGATTGGTTGCATGAAGAAAAGTATCTTGAAATTGAACTCAAAGCAACAGAAATGTTCGATTTTTGCCGATGTTCAAGAGTAAACAAATGATGTCGCTGTCCAATTTGTGTCCAACTGGCTAGTCTAATGTGCAGTCATGAATGAGTTGACATTATTTATGCAATTATTATAATAATGCAGTAGTCTGCATAACAGTAAATCTTTTACTTTTTGTAAGAATAAAAATTCAAAATGGAAAGCAAGAGCAATATAAGAAGGACCTGGATACATGACTAGTGAACAGAGAAAATGTTATTTTAGTGCCAGGAATGTGTTTTGTTTATTCTGGACCCTATTTTGAAATTGGCATCTCTTGAAATTTGTGTGAAATTGGCCAAATTGCCAATATCTGACCATTTTATTGGGTAGTTGGAATTGGTAAATGAGCAGTTTCTTGTACTCAGTTGATAGAACAAATGGGGTTCTAGCGAAATAGCTTTGATTTTAGTCGACTGGATCAATAGATTTGGCCGAAAATAGGGCTAAAAGTGGGCAAAAATATCACAGAGTGCTAACTTCACGAGAGCATAATTTTGTGTTTCCCACCAAATTTCATACTTTTTTAAAATTTTTATGACACGGTGAATTAAGGATCATGGGTCTCGACACTGAAAGGGTTAAATACAGTGGACCCTCGGCTAACGAACGCATTGCATAATGTTAAATCCGCCTTACGAAGCATTTGAGTGTAAAAAATTTGGCCTGGCTAACGATAAAAAACTCGCCCAATGTGATTTGTCCCGAACCTGTCCGTCCAGCCTGAGTGCCTCAGCTGCCGTGCCATCGTTGTTTACAAGCCAGGGTGGCCGATTTCCTGCATACATTCGATACATTTTGTGTTATTCCATTGTTTATAGTGCTTATAACTGCTAAATAAGCCACCATGGACCCAAAGAAAGCTTCTAGTGCCAATCCTGTGGTAAAAAGGGTGAGAAATACTATCGTATCATGGTCAGCTGCTGCTGCACCACCATCAGCTGTTGCTGCACCACTGTCAGCTGTACTACTCAAAGATATGGAGAGACTGTTGTTGGTGTGGCTTAACGAGAAACAATTACCGAGAAACATTTAATCCCAGAGGGTTAGCCACCCAGGATAACCCAAGAAAGTCAGTGAGTCATCAAGGACTGTCTAACTTATTTCCATTGGGGCCCTTAATCTTGTCCCCCAGGATGCGACCCACACCAGTCGACTAACACCCAGGTGAACAGGAAAAAATGCCTGGAACTAGTGCTCATATTGGTGAATTTAAGGCCAGCAAAGGTTGGTTTGAGAGATTTAAGAATCGTAGTGGCATACACAGTGTGATAAGGCATGGCGATGCTGAAAAATTCAAACCCCCATCAAGTGTTCAATTGTGACGAAACAGGCCTGTTCTGGAAGAAAATGCCAAACAGGACCTACATTACTAGGAGTAAAAGGCACTCCCAGGACACAAGCCTATGAAAGAAGGCTAACTTTCTTGTTTTGTTGTAATGCTAGTGGGGATTGCAAAGTGAAGGCTTTACTCATGTATCACTCTGAAAATCCCAGTATGTTCAAGAAAAACAGTGTCTCATCACTCATCAATACTCTTCAGTAAAGGTAAGTGTCATTTTAACATTTATTTATATAGTTATTTTGCATGTCTCATTGTTTTCTTTGTAGGGAAATGTATATTTCATGAATTTTTTTTTTTTTTAATACTTTTGGCTCCCTGGAACGGATTAATTAGATTTCCATTATTTCTTATGGGGAAAATTAATTCGGTTAATGATAATTTCATCTAACAATGAGCTCTCAGGAACAGATTAATATCGTTAGTCGAGGGTCCACTGTATTAAAACCAGCAAGGGCATTTAAAAAATAATTGAAAAAAAGTCATTAGTGATATTACTACAGTGGGCTCTCGGGTAATGGAGGCATCGGCTAATGTCAAAATCGGATAGCGGTACGTTTTTCGTCAAAATATTGGCTCGGCTAATGCCCAAGAACTCAGTTAAGGGCATTTGTCCCGAATGTGTCCACGCAGCCAGAGTCCCTGTACAGGTAGTGTGCCATTGTTTACAAGCCAGGGACGACGATTCCTCACATACATGCGATATATTTTGTATTATTCGATTGTTTTAGTGCTTGTAACTGCTAAATAAGCCACCATGGGCCCAGAGAAAGCTTCTAGTGCCAGCCCTTTGGTAAAGAAGAAAAAAAGCACAATATAATTCAAGAAAAGACTCGTAGCAAAGTACCAAAGGGGAGCAGGAAGAGAGAGGGGTGAATGTGCCTTCTGCAGTGATTCTACGATGTGTACAATACTAAAGCAGCAGGTATTGATAAAGGCTATAGTGCCAGCCAGCGATAAAGTGTAGAATTAACAGTGTAGCAAGTAAGTTAAGTGAGTAAGCGATAGAAAAACGACACGAAAGTAACTCTCCAATGTTGTTGGATGTGCATCGAGCCAATGAACATACGCCGGCCTGCTACGTATCTTCCACCACCCTAAACCTCTGCCAGCATCTCCTCCATCAAACTAACTAATTAAACTAACATCTCCTCAAAGGTAAGTGTAAATATAAAAGTGTAAGTATAAAAGTAATTTTTTTTTTTTCAACAAACCAGCCGTATCCCACCAAGGCAGGGTGGCCCAAAAAGAAAAACGAAAGTTTCTCTTTTTAACCCTGTGACTGTCGCAAGCCCCCTTTCTGAAACTGTCATTCTATGTTGCAAAACTTTTGTAAAAAAAAAAAAAAAATTTTCTTATGAAATGATAGAGAATCTTTTTGCTGATGGTAACGACACCAAACGTACGAAATTTGGTCGAAAACTCACGGAATTACGCTCCTGCGAAGTTAGCGGTCTCGGCGACATATATGCATCGGCGATTTCGCCATCTTTGAGCCCTGTTTTTGGCTAATTCCGTTGTTCCAGTTGACTAAACTCTTAGGTATTTCTTTAGAACTCCATTTTTTTCTATCAATTGAGTACAAGAAACTGCCCATTTACCAATTTGAACTAACAAATAAAGTGATCAGAAATTGGCAATTTGGCCAATTTCACGCAAATTAAAGAAAAGATGCCAATTTCAAAATAGGGTCCAGAATAAACAATGTAGACATTCTTGGCACAAAAATAACATATCCTCTGTTCATTAGTCACGTCTCTAGGTCCCTCTTATATTACTATTGCTTTCTATTTTGATTTTTTATTCGTACAAAAAATACAAAGTTTGCTGTTATGCAGACTACTGCATTATTGTAAAAATGATATAAATATCAGTGCACTAGTGAAAGAATATTAGACTCCCCAGTTGACGTATATTGGATGTGTAGTGTGATTTACTTACTCTTGAACATTGGTAAAAATCGAACATTTTCGCTACTTTGAGCTCAATTTCAAGGTCGTTTTCATCGTGAAACTAATCAAAATCATCTCTATTTATGCAAAAAATTTTCCATTTTATCACGTGAGACCATGAAAACGAGAATACAACGATAAATACTATATGAAAATACACCTCAAAATCAGCGTTTTAATCCAAAAAAAATGGTCTTTTTTTTTTCTCATTATGTACTGCATGCTGCAGGATTTTTTTTATGTGGTGCACACTGAACACAGACCCATTCTCTCACATGTGGGCCTACCAACTTTTTCCTGCTTGATTTGAAGCCGCTAGAATTATTGAGTATATATACGTCCGAAGCACTGGCTCGTAAGTCGTATATATACAGCCAAAACAGTCAAAGGGTTAACTTTAGTAATTTATACAAGAGAAGGGGAAAAGTAAATGTTTCTTCTTTCAACACATCGGCTGTATCCCACTGAGGCGGGTTGGCCCAAAAGGAAAAATGAAAGTTTCTCCTTTTACATTTAGTAATATATACAGGAGAAGGGGTTACTAGCCCCTTGCTCCTGGCATTTTAGTCGCCTCTTACAACACGCATGGCTTACGGGGGAAGAATTCTGATCCACTTCCCCATGGAGATAACAGAAAATAAACAAGAACAAGAACTAGCAAGAAAATAGAAGATAACCCAGAGGGGTGTGTATATATATGCTTGTACAGTGGACCCCCGCATACCGTCGCCATCACATAACGTACAATCCGCATACCACTCGCTTTTATCGCAAAAATTTTCCCTCGCATACCGCTCAAAAACCCGCTCACCGCTCTTTGTCCGAGACGCGTCCAAGGTGCGCCCTTAGCCAGCCTCACATGTGCCGCTGGTGGCATTGTTTACCAGCCTGCCTCCGCTGTAACATCCAAGCATACAATCGGAACATTTTGTATTTTGGTGATTTTATCTGCCAAATAAGTGACCATGGGCCCCAAGAAAGCTTCTAGTGCCAACCCTACAGCAATAAGGGTGAGAATGACAATAGAGATGAAGAAAGAGATCATTGATAAGTATGAAAGTGGAGTGCGTGTCGCCGACCTGGCCAGGTTGTACAAGAAACCCAAATCAACCATCGCTGCTATTGTGGGCAACAGAAAGGCAATCAAGGAAGCTGTTCTTGCCAAAGGTTTAACTGTGTTTTTGAAACAGAGATCGCAAGTGATGGAAGATGTTGAGAGACTCTTATTGGTGTAGATAAATGAAAAACATCTAGCAGGAGATAGCGTTTCTCAAGCGATCATAAGCGAAAAGGCTAGGAAGTTGCATGAGGATTTAATTAAAAAAATGCCTGCAACTAGTGATGATGTGAGTGAATTTAAGGCCAGCAAAGGTTGGTTTGAGAGATTTAAGAAGCGTAGTGGCATACATAGTGTGATAAGGCATGGTGAGGCTGCCAGTTCGGACCACAAAGCAGCTGAAAAATATGTGAAGGAATTCAAGGAGTACATAGACAGTGAAGGACTGAAACCTGAACAAGTGTTTAATTGTGATGAAACAGGCCTGTTTTGGAAGAAAATGCCAAGCAGGACCTACATTACTGAGGAGGAAAAGGCACTCCCAGGACATAAGCCTATGAAAGACAGGCTTACTTTGTTGATGTGTTCCAATGCTACTGGTGATTGCAAAGTGAAGCCTTTATTAGTGTATCTCTCTGAAACTCCCAGACCGTTCAGGCAAAAGAATGTCCTCAAGGAGAATTTGTGTGTGCTGTGGAGGGCAAACAGTAAGGCATGGGTCACTAGGGACTTTTTCTATGACTGGTTACACCATGCATTTGCCCCCAATGTGAAAGATTACCTAACTGAAAAGAAATTAGAACTTAAGTGCCTCCTGGTGTTAGACAATGTCCCTGGTCATCCTACAGACGTGGCAGAGCGACTTTATGGGGACATGAAATTCATTAAGGTGAAGTTTTTGCCTCCTAATACCACTCCTCTCCTGCAGCCCATGGACCAGCAGGTTATTGCAAACTTCAAAAAACTGTACACAAAAGCTCTGTTTGAAAGGTGCTTTGTAGTGACCTCAGAAACTCAACTGACTCTAAGAGAGTTTTGGAGAGAGCACTTTAATATCCTCAATTGTGTAAACCTTATAGGTAAGGCTTGGGAGGGAGTGACTAAGAAGACCTTGAACTCTGCTTGGAAGAAACTGTGGCCAGAATGTGTAGACAAAAGGGATTTTGAAGGGTTTGAGGCTAACCCTGAGAGGATTATGCCAGTTGAGGAATCCATTGTGGCATTGGGAAAGTCCTTGGGGTTGGAGGTTAGTGGGGAGGATGTGGAAGAGTTGGTGGAGGAGGACAATGAAGAACTAACCACTGATGAGCTGATAGATCAACTTCAACAGCAAGAGGCCAGACCTGAGGAAACTGGTTCAGAGGAGGGGAGAGAGAAATTGAAGAAGTTGCCTACTACAAAGATTAAGGAAATCTGTGCAAAGTGGCTTGAAGTGCAAACCTTCATGGATGAAAATCACCCTCACACAGCTATTGCAAGCCGTGTTGGCAACCTGTACACTGACAATGTTGTGAAACACTTTAGGGAAGTCATAAAGGAACGAGAGGTACAGGCCACTATGGACAGATATGTTGTGCGAAAGAAGTCCAGTGACTCTGAAGCTGGTCCTAGTGGCATTAAAAGAAGAAGGGAAGTAACCCCAGAAAAGGACTCGACACCTCAAGTCTTAATGGAAGGGGATTCCCCTTCTAAACACTAACACACTCTCTCCCCTCCTCCCATCCCATCAATCATCACCAGATCTTCAATAAAAGTAAGTGTCATGTAATTGTGCATGCCTTTTTCAGTTTGTGTGTATTAAAATTAACATTTCATGTGGTAAAAATTTTTTTTTTCATACTTTTGGGTGTCTTGCACGGATTAATTTGATTTCCATTATTTCTTATGGGGAAAATTCATTCGCATACCGATCATTTCGCATAACAAAGAGCCCTCTTGCACGGATTAAAGTCGCTATGCGGGGGTCCACTGTACATGTATGTGTAGTGTGACCTAAGTGTAAGAAGAAGTAGCAAGACGTACCTGAAATCTTGCATGTTTGAGACAAAAAAAAGACACCAGCAATTCTACCATCATGTAAAACAATTACAGGTTTCCGTTTTACGCTCACTTGGCAGGACGGTAGTACCTCCCTGGGCGGTTGCTGTCTACCAACCTACTGCCTAGGAAAAGTAAATATATTAAGTGTAAATGTAAAAGGACCCCAATGGAAATACGTAAGTCACTCTGACTTTTTTGGGTTATCCTAGGTACTTTACACATGCTATGTATGATAATCTATGTATGTAATTATTTGTGTATACCTGAATAAACTTCTTTATTTATTTATAAATTAAAATGTAAAATATCTCTTATTTATAAATTAAAATGTAAATATTTTTTATTTATAAATTACATAAATTGTTTAAGTGTGATAGTGTTGGTGGGTTCTGCTAGTGCCTCCACCACCACCACTATGTACAGCTTCTCTCAGTGGCCTCTATAAACCAAAGAACAACACTTCCATTGCTTTACTCCTCTCATACATTATGACATATTTTATTCATTCTAGAATATGTATCATGTTTCTGTGTTATTAATTTTTTTTTTCAACAAGTCGGCCGTCTCCCACCGAGGCAGGGTGACCCAAAAAAGAAAGAAAATCCCCCCAAAAAAAATACTTTCATCATCATTCAACACTTTCACCACACTCGCACATTATCACTGTTTTTGCAGAGGTGCTCAGAATACAACAGTTTAGAAGCATACACATATAAAGATACACAACATATCCCTCCAAACTGCCAATATCCCAAACCCCTCCTTTAAAGTGCAGGCATTGTACTTCCCATTTCCAGGACTCAAGTCCGACTATATAAAAATAACCGGTTTCCCTGAATAACTTCACTAAATATTATAATCCCTGCTCACACTCCAACAGATCGTCAGGTCCCAAGTACCATTCGCCTCCATTCACTCCTATCTAACATGCTCACGCACGCTTACTAGAAGTCCAAGCCCCTTGCCCACAAAATCTCCTTTACCCCCTCTCTCCAACCTTTTCGAGGACGACCCCTACCCCGCCTTCCTTCCTTTATAGATTTATATGCTTTCCATGTCATTCTACTTTGATCCATTCTCTCTAAATGACCAAACCACCTCAACAACCCCTCTTCTGCCCTCTGACTAATACTTTTATTAACTCCACACCTTTTCCTAATTTCCACACTTCGAATTTTCTGCATAATATTTACACCACACATTGCCCTTAAACAGGACATCTCCACTGCCTCCAACCGTCTCCTCGCTGCTGCATTTACCACCCAAGCTTCACACCCATATAAGAGTGTTGGTACTACTATACTTTCATACATTCCCTTCTTTGCCTTCATAGATAACATTTTTTGACTCCACATATACCTCAATGCACCACTGACCTTTTTTCTCTCATCAATTCTATGATTAACCTCATCCTTCATAAATCCATCCGCCGACACATCAACTCCCAAGTATCTGAAAACATTCACTTCTTCCATACTCCTCCTCCCCAATTTGATATCCAATTTTTCTTTATCTAAATCATTTGATACCCTCATCACCTTACTCTTTTCTATGTTCACTTTCAACTTTCTACCTTTACTCACATTTCCAAACTCATCCACTAACCTTTGCAATTTTTCTTTAGAATCTCCCATAAGCACAGTATCATCAGCAAAAAGTAACTGTGTCAATTCCCATTTTGAATTTGATTCCCCAAAATTTAATCCCACCCCTCTCCCGAACACCCTAGCATTTACTTCCTTTACAACCCCATCTATAAATATATTTAACAACCATGGTGACATTACACATCCCTGTCTAAGACCTACTTTTACCGGGAAGTAGTCTCCCTCTCTTCTACACACCCTAACCTGAGCCTCACTATCCTCATAAAAACTCTTTACAGCATTTAATAACTTACCACCTATTCCATATACTTGCAACATCTGCCACATTGCTTCTCTATCCACTCTATCATATGCCTTTTCTAAATCCATAAATGCAATAAAAACTTCCCTACCTTTATCTAAATACTGTTCACATATATGCTTCAATGTAAACACTTGATCTACACATCCCCTACCCACTCTGAAACCTCCTTGCTCATCTGCAATCCTACATTCTGTCTTACCTCTAATTCTTTCAGTTATAACCCTACTGTACACTTTTCCTGGTATACTCAGTAAACTTATTCCTCTATAATTTTTACAGTCTCTTTTGTCCCCTTTCCCTTTATATAAAGGGACTATACATGCTCTCTGCCAATCCCTAGGTACCTTCCCCTCTTTCATACATTTATTAAACAAAAGTACCAACCACTCCAACACTATATCCCCCCCTGCTTTTAACATTTCTGTCATGATCCCATCAGTTCCAGCTGCTTTACCCACTTTCATTCTACGTAATGCCTCACGTACCTCTCCCACACTTACATTCTGCTCTTCTTCACTCCTAAAAGATGGTATACCTCCCTGACCAGTGCATGAAATTACTGCCTCTCTTTCTTCCTTAACATTTAAAAGTTCCTCAAAATATTCTCGCCATCTACCTAATACCTCCATCTCCCCATCTACTAACTCCCCTACTCTGTTTTTAACTGACAAATCCATACTTTCCCTAGGCTTTCTTAACTTGTTTAACTCACTCCAAAATTTTTTCTTATTTTCATTAAAATTTCTTGACAGTGCCTCTCCCACTCTTTCATCTGCTCTCCTTTTGCACTCTCTCACCACTCTCTTTACCTCTCTTTTACTCTCCATATACTCTGCTCTTCTTATAACACTCCTGCTTTGTGAAAACCTCTCATAAGCTACCTTTTTCTCTTTTATCACACCCTTTACTTCATCATTCCACCAATCACTCCTCTTTCCTCCTGTGCCCACCCTCCTATAACCACAAACTTCTGCCCCACATTCTAGTACTGCATTTTTAAAACTATTCCAACCCTCTACAACCCCCCCCCCCCACTACTCATTGCACTAGCCCACCTTTCTGCCAATAGTCGCTTATATCTCACCCGAACTTCCTCCTCCCTTAGTTTATACACTTTCACCTCCCTCTTACTTGTTGTTGCCACCTTCCTCTTTTCCCATCTACCTCTTACTCTAACTGTAGCTACAACTAAATAATGATCCGATATATCAGTTGCCCCTCTATAAACATGTACATCCTGGAGCCTACCCATCAACCTTTTATCCACCAATACACAATCTAATAAACTACTTTCGTTACGTGCTACATCATAACCTTGTATATTTATTTATCCTCTTTTTCATAAAATATGTATTACTTATTACCAAATCTCTTTCTACACATAGCTCAATTAAAGGCTCTCCATTTACATTTACCCCTGGCACCCCAAATTTACCTACTACTCCCTCCATAACATTTTTACCCACTTTAGCATTGAAATCCCCAACCACCATTACTCTCACACTTGATTCAAAACTCCCCACGCATTCACTCAACATTTCCCAAAATCCCTCTCTCTCCTCTCCACTTCTCTCTTCTCCAGGTGCATACACGCTTATTATAACCCACTTTTCACATCCAGTCTTTATTTTACTCCACGTAATCCTTGAATTAATACATTTATAGTCCCTCTTTTCCTGCCATAGCTTATCCTTCAACATTATTGTTACTCCTTCTTTAGCTCTAACTCTATTTGAAACCCCTGACCTAATCCCATTTATTCTTCTCCATTGAAACTCTCCCACCCCCTTCAGCTTTGTTTCACTTAAAGCCAGGACATCCAGCTTCTTCTCATTCATAACATCCACAATCATCTCTTTCTTATCATTTGCACAACATCCACACACATTCAGACTTCCCACTTTGACAATTTTCTTCTTCTTATTCTTTTTAGTAATCTTTACAGGAAAAGGGGTTACTAGCCCATTGTTCCCGGCATTTTAGTTGACTTTTACAACACGCATGGCTTACGGAGGAAAGATTCTTATTCCACTTCCCCATGGATATAAAAGGAAAAGTAATAAGACCAAGAACTATTAAGATAAAATCAAAGAAAACTCAGATGAGTGTGTATAAATAAATGTGTACATGTATGTGTAGTGTGACCTAAGTGTAAGTAAAAGTTATTAATATTATTAATATTATTATTATTATTAATGTTATTAATATTGTTTATTATGTCATATTGGATGAATTGTGATAGATAAATAAGCCATAGAGGTAATACTTGCATCGTATTGAAGCATAATAAACTCATCTCCCTTTTGCCTCTTACTTGTCTTCCATACACCAACAAGAGTCAGTAAAGGTAAGTGTGATTTTAAATGTTCATTTATCCATTTTATTAGTGCTTTATATTTATTTGTCATTGTTTTCTGTATGTATATCTATAATTAATCTTCAAAAAAAATATTTTTTGTTAATATTTTTGGCTGTCTTAACCCCTTCAGGGTCCAAGGCCCAAATCTGAAGTGGTGCCCCAGTGTCCAAGAATTTTCAAAAAAAAAAATTTTTATTTTTTCTTATGAAAAGGTAGAGAATCTTGTTGTGAAGGTAATAAAACAAAAAGTACGGAATTTGATGGAAAATTGACGAAATTATGCTCTCGCGAATTTTGACGTGTCAGCGATATTTACGAATCAGCGATTTTGCCGACTTTGACTCCAATTTTAGGCCAATTACATTATTCCAGTCAACCAAATTCTTAGCTATTTCACTAGTATTACTTCTATTCTATCGATTGAGCACAAGAAATCGCCAAGTCAACTGTTTCAACTACAAATTAAAGTGATCGGAAATTGTTAATTTGGCCAATTTAACACAAAGTTCAAAATATTCCAATTTCAAAATAGGGTCCAGAATAAACAATGTAGGTATTCCTGGCACAAAACTAACATTTCCTCTGTTCATTAGTTATGTTTTGAAGCTTTACAAATAAATTCCATTTTGATTTTTTATTCACATAATGAATTTTTATTCACACCAAAAAATAGAAGATTTACTGTTATGCAATACTGTAATAATTGTATAAATATCATCACCATATTTGTGAATGCATATTAGACCCACCAGCTGGCGCGTATTAGACGTGTGAGGTCGTTTGTTTACTCTTGAATATCGGCAAAAATTTAACATTTCTGCTACTTTGAACTCAGTTTCAAGCCATTTCCAGTGCTAAAACCAATCAAAATCATCTCTATTTCTGTAATATGTCTTCCATTCTATCAAATGAGACCAAGAAATCGCAAATAGAACTATAAAAAACATACGAAAAAACACTGCAAAGTCGCTGTTTTAATCGAAAAATCATGATTTCAGTTTTTTCTCTCATTATACACAGCGTGCTGCAGGATCTGTTTTATGTGGTGCACACATACCACATAGATGTATTCTCTCATATCTAGGCCCAAATGTACCAGTCACAGTTTATCAGAGTGAGCTGAGCTCATGACATAGATCTACGGTTTTGACCCTGAACGTAAAGCCGTAGATCTACGGGACGGACCCTCAAAGGGTTAAATGGATTAATTAGATTTCCATTATTTCTTATGGGGGAAAATTAATTCGGCTGAAGGCAAAATCGGTTAAAGGCAAGCTCTTTGGAACGGATTAATGCCTTTACCCAAGGGTCCACTGTAGTTGTGAAATTGGGATATTTTCTTATATAATTTGTAGGATATCTTAAACAAGTGATGAATAGAAACAAGGAGAGACAATAAACAATATTAACTTCGTGTAAATTTTATCTTTACTTTAGGAATGCTGTCTTGAGATGAATTTCTGCACAGACTTTGAAGTATTGGGCAAAATATCGGAAGTGGAATTGAAACCTGGTGGCAAGGATATCCAGGTTACTGAGGAAAACAAAGAGGAATACATAGAGTAAGTTTTCCCAGCAATTTATATTTTCTTATGGCAATGTTTTAACTTGAAATTATTTTATAGTTTTTATATTTTTAACTCTTAAACTGTCCAAACGTAGATCTACGTTTGTACTGCTAGCACTCCAAACATAGATCTACGTTTTATTTTTCCTACCTTCAGATTTGGCATAATTGGTCTGAGGTGCCTGGTCAGTATAGAATGGTTCTTAACACTCGGTGTGTGCAGTATTAAAAAAAATCTGGGACCACTTAGTACCTTGTGGGAGCACCAGTTCAATTGAGTGCCAGCTAGAGCAAATAGTGTAGCAAACACCAGGGATTCACTGATGCCATGTCGTACTAACACTCACCTTTTAACCCCTTGACTGTCGCAACCCCAAATCCTGAGGTGTCTCCTGATGTCGCAAAATTTCCGGAAAAAAAATTATGAAATGATAGAGAATCTTTTCCCGATTGTAATGACACCAAAAGAACGAAATTTGATGGAAAACTGACGGAATTACGCTCTTGCGAAGTTAGCGACTTCGACAATATTTACGAATTGGCGATTTCGCCCACTTTGAGCCCTATTTTCGACTAATTCCATTGTTCTAGTTGACCAAACTCATAGCTATTTCTTTAGAACTCCATTTTTTCTATCGATTGAGTACAAGAAACTGCCCATTTACCGATTTCAACTACCCAATAACGTGGTCAGAAATTAGCAATTTGGCCAATTTCACAAAAATTAAAAAATGACAATTTCAAAATAGGATCCAGAATGAACAATGCAGACATTCCTGGCTCTAAAATAACATTTTCTTTGTTCATCAGTCATGTCTCCAGGCCCCTCTGATATTACTCTTGCTTTCTACTTTGAATTTTTATTCAAACAAAAAATAGAAGATTTACTGTTATGCAGACTGCTGCGATATTGTAATAATTGTATTAATAATGTCAACCCATTCATGACTGCATATTAGAATGGCTAGTTGGACATTTATTGGGCAATGACATCATTTGTTTACTTTTGAACATCGGCAAAAATCAAACATTTCCTCTACTTTGAGCTCCATTTCAAGGTTCTTTTCATAGTAAAACCAATCAAAATCATCTCTATTTCTGTAATATGTTGTCCATTCTATCAATGAGATCAAGAAGATGAGAATACAACCATTAATACTATATGAAAGCAGACCACAAAATCGGTGTTTTAATTAAAAAAAACTGTCGAGTTTTTTTTTTCTCATTATGCACTGTGTGCTCCAGGATTTTTTTTTATATGGTGCATACTGACCACACAGACCCATTCTCTCACATGTGGCCTACCAGCTTTCTCCTGCTTGATTTAAAGCCGCTAGAATTTGAGTATATATACGTCAAACACGGTACCTCGTAAAACGTATATACATGTATACGACCGAAACAGTCAAAGGGTTAATGTCAATATACTGATTCATAAGATGACCCTCACCTCTTTTGATGTGCCTATAAATTCTTTTTTTCTGTCCTGAAAGATATATGAGCCTATTATTCATCCATTTTGGGTCATTTCTATTCGATCTAATTTCCTTATATGGGATAAATGTCCTTTGGGCAGCATGTATTGTGTTAAGAAAGCTGTCATACTGATAGCTCTCTTCGTTGCCCCAGTCCACCGATGATAAGTGTTCTCTAAGCCCATTGTAATCTGCTAAGCGAAAATCTGGGACCATTACTGAATTATCCCTACTATCATACTTTTATGAGGATAGTGAGGCTCAGGTTAGGGTGTGTAGAAGAGAGTGAGAATACTTCCCGGTAAAAGTAGGTCTTAGACAGGGATGTGTAATGTCACCATGGTTGTTTAATATATTTATAGATGGGGTTGTAAAAGAAGTAAATGCTAGGGTGTTCGGGAGAGGGGTGGGATTAAATTATGGGGAATCAAATTCAAAATGGGAATTGACACAGTTACTTTTTGCTGATGATACTGTGCTTATGGGAGATTCTAAAGAAAAATTGCAAAGGTTAGTGGATGAGTTTGAGAATGTGTGTAAAGGTAGAAAGTTGAAAGTGAACATAGAAAAGAGTAAGGTGATGAGGGTATCAAATGATTTAGATAAAGAAAAATTGGATATCAAATTGGGGAGGAGGAGTATGGAAGAAGTGAATGTTTTCAGATACTTGGGAGTTGACGTGTCGGCGGATGGATTTATGAAGGATGAGGTTAATCATAGAATTGATGAGGGAAAAAAGGTGAGTGGTGCGTTGAGGTATATGTGGAGTCAAAAAACGTTATCTATGGAGGCAAAGAAGGGAATGTATGAAAGTATAGTAGTACCAACACTCTTATATGGATGTGAAGCTTGGGTGGTAAATGCAGCAGTGAGGAGACGGTTGGAGGCAGTGGAGATGTCCTGTCTAAGGGCAATGTGTGGTGTAAATATTATGCAGAAAATTCGGAGTGTGGAAATTAGGAGAAGGTGTGGAGTTAATAAAAGCATTAGTCAGAGGGCAGAAGAGGGGTTGTTGAGGTGGTTTGGTCATTTAGAGAGAATGGATCAAAGTAGAATGACATGGAAAGCATATAAATCTATAGGGGAAGGAAAGAGGGGTAGGGGTCGTCCTCGAAAGGGTTGGAAAGAGGGGGTAAAGGAGGTTTTGTGGGTGAGGGGCTTGGACTTCCAGCAAGCGTGCATGAGCGTGTTAGATAGGAGTGAATGGAGACGAATGATACTTGGGACCTGACGATCTGTTGGAGTGTGAGCAGGGTAATATTTAGTGAAGGGATTCAGGGAAACCGGTTATTTTCATATAGTCGGACTTGAGTCCTGGAAATGGGAAGTACAATGCCTGCACTTTAAAGGAGGGGTTTGGGATATTGGCACTTTGGAGGGATATGTTGTGTATCTCTATACGTATATGCTTCTAAACTGTTATATTCTGAGCACCTCTGCAAAAGCAGTGATAATGTGTGAGTGTGGTGAAGTGTTGAATGATGATGAAAGTATTTTCTTTTTGGGGATTTTCTTTCTTTTTTTTGGGTCACCCTGCCTCGGTGGGAGACGACCGACTTGTTGAAAAAAAAAAAAAAAAATCATACTTCCATTCAGTGCTAAAGGTAATTGATTTATGATCGCTTATGCCGAGTTCCTCTGTAATTTCTAAATTATTAACAAGGGTTTCCTTGTTCGCCAAAACCAAGTCAAGAAGGTTATTTCCCCTTGTAGGCTCTGTCACAAACTGCTTCAAAAAACAATCCTGAACTACATCTAAGAAGTCGTTTGATTCTAAATTCCCAGTCAAGAAATTCCAATCAATACGACTAAGGTTAAAGTCTCCTAGAATTACTACATTATCGTGCCTTGTGGCCTTAACAATTTCCTACCATAGTAGTCTCCCTTGGCTCCTATCTAAGTTTGGGGGACGGTATATCACACCTAAAATAAATTTTTCATGCCCCTCTGAAAACTCTATCCAAACAGACTGTATGTGTTACTTCAGAATTAATACCCGTTTTTATGCAGCATTTCAAGCAATCTCAGACATACAGTGCCACCCCACCCCCTTCCCGATACTTCTATCTACTTGAAACAATTAAAACCCTGAATGTGACATTCTGCAGGCATGTCCCAACTTTTTAATTAAACCAAGACTCAGTTATGGCAAATACATCAATGTTACCTGCACTAGCAACTAATCTCAACTTGTCCATCTTATTCCTAGCACTACGGGTATTAGCATAATGTATATTTATAGACCTTCCTTTTTCTTTACCCTCCCTGCTCATTTCTGTTTTTCCACTAAACCTATTACTGTCCTTGTCACCTAGTGCCACTGGCTTTCCAATATCCACCTCATTCTGCCTATTACTAGGTCCCCTAGTACTCATCATAGTACTACACTGGGACTTCACTGTTTTCCCGCCAAAGCCCATACCACTAACTACGCCTAGTTTAAAGTCCTAACAGCTCCCTCCACTGCAATTGCCAGTGCCCACACCCCAGACCTAGATAAGTGAACCCCATCCCTGTCATACATGTCATTTCTGGCATACAAGAGGTCCCAGTTGTCAATGAATGTTACAGCATTTTCCTTACAGTATTTGTCCAACCAGAAATTGACACCAATTGCCCTGGACAATCATTCATTTCCAACTCCTCTCCTTGGCAAAATACCACATATGACAGGGTTCCAACCCTTCCTCCTAATTATCTCTGTTGCTGACCTATACCTGCTAATCAGGTCCTCACTCCTATGTCTGCCAACATCGTTGCCTCCAGCACTGAGACAGATAATAGGATTTCTCCCATTACCTCTCATGATGTCATCTAGATGGCTAACAGTATCCCAGGAAAACACACCCTCTGCCTCCTACTCCTATCCTTCAAGCAGAAGGCCCTATCCATGTACCTAACCTGGCTATCCCCAACAACAATGTTTTTACCTTGGTGTCGTTCGTCGTGATGTTCCCAGCGTTCGATTCACGTTCATCAGGTAGCACGGAGAATGGGTTCGATGTTTCCACAACAGTTTCCTGGATCTTCGTTGATTCTACCTCTCCATCCGTCCTCTTGATCCTTAACTTTGTCCCATGCTTTCCAGCCACTGTCCAGGTTCCTTTCTTGGCTTGAGGATTCTCAACAGGAGGATTACTATGAATCTTCTTGTTTTCTTCAGTCAGTCTCTGTATCTCAAGCTTAGCCAACCTCAGTTCTCCGTTTAGCTGCTGGTAGAGTTGCTCAAGAGAGGATGTCTTGTTCAGATTCAGCAGTGCGTGCTGCAGAATTTGTTTTATACAGTGCACACTGACCACATAGACCCATTCTCTCACATGTGGGCCTACCAGCTTTCTCCTGCTTGATTTGAAGCCGCTAGAATTATTGAGTATACATACGTCCGAAACACTGGCTTGTAAGATGTATATTATTATTATTTTTTTTTATTATCACACTGGCCGATTCCCACCAAGGCAGGGTGGCCCGAAAAAGAAAAACTTTCACCATGATTCACTCCATCACTGTCTTGCCAGAGGGGTGCTTTACACTACAGTTTTTAAACTGCAACATTAACACCCCTCCTTCAGAGTGCAGGCACTGTACTTCCCATCTCCAGGACTCAAGTCCGGCCTGCCGGTTTCCCTGAACCCCTTCATAAATGTTACTTTGCTCACACTCCAACAGCACGTCAAGTATTAAAAACCATTTGTCTCCATTCACTCCTATCAAACACGCTCACGCATGCCTGCTGGAAGTCCACGCCCCTCGCACACAAAACCTCCTTTACCCCCTCCCTCCAACCTTTCCTAGGCCGACCCCTACCCTGCCTTCCTTCCACTACAGACTGATACACTCTTGAAGTCATTCTGTTTCGCTCCATTCTCTCTACATGTCCGAACCACCTCAACAACCCTTCCTCAGCCCTCTGGACAACAGTTTTGGTAATCCCGCACCTCCTCCTAACTTCCAAACTACGAATTCTCTGCATTATATTCACACCACACATTGCCCTCGGACATGACATCTCCACTGCCTCCAGCCTTCTCCTCGCTGCAACATTCATCACCCATGCTTCACACCCATATAAGAGCGTTGGTAAAACTATACTCTCATACATTCCCCTCTTTGCCTCCAAGGACAAAGTTCTTTGTCTCCACAGACTCCTAAGTGCACCACTCACCCTTTTCCCCTCATCAATTCTATGATTCACCTCATCTTTCATAGACCCATCCGCTGACACGTCCACTCCCAAATATCTGAATACATTCACCTCCTCCATACTCTCTCCCTCCAATCTGATATCCAATCTTTCATCACCAAATCTTTTTGTTACCCTCATAACCTTACTCTTTCCTGTATTCACTTTTAATTTTCTTCTTTTGCATACCCTACCAAATTCATCCACCAATCTCTGCAACTTCTCTTCAGAATCTCCCAAGAGCACAGTGTCATCAGCAAAGAGCAACTGTGACAACTCCCACTTTGTTTGTGATTCTTTATCTTTTAACTCCATGCCTCTTGCCAAGACCCTTGCATTTACTTCTCTTACAACCCCATCTATAAATATATTAAACAACCATGGTGACATCACACATCCTTGTCTAAGGCCTACTTTTACTGTGAAATAATTTCCCTCTTTCCTGTGAAATAATTTCCCTCTTTCCTACATACTCTAACTTGAGCCTCACTGTCCTCGTAAAAACTCTTCGCTGCTTTCAGTAACCTACCTCCTACACCATACACCTGCAACATCTGCCACATTGCCCCCCTATCCACCCTGTCATACGCCTTTTCCAAATCCATAAATGCCACAAAGACCTCTTTAGCCTTATCTAAATACTGTTCACTTATATGTTTCACTGTAAACACCTGGTCCACACACCCCCTACCTTTCCTAAAGCCTCCTTGTTCATCTGCTATCTATTCTCCGTCTTACTCTTAATTCTTTCAATAATAACTCTATCATACACTTTACCAGGTATACTCAACAGACTTATCCCCCTATAATTTTTGCACTCAAACCATACCCCGGCTGGGATTGAACCCACGATCAGAGAGTCTCAAAACTCCAGCCCGTCGCGTTAGCCACTAGACCAGCTAGCCACAATAAGATTCGTCCAACTAGGTATATTTCTACACCATAGGAAGGTTAGCACAGGCACTACTGTGACCACAAATGCAAGTTTTTACAGACGAATCTCCAGCTTGCGTGGCCGTGACGAACTCTAACCTTCCTATGGTGTAGAAATATACCTAGTTGGACGAATCTTATTGTGGCTAGCTGGTCTAGTGACTAACACGACGGGCTGGAGTTTTGAGACTCTCTGACCGCGGGTTCAATCCCGGCCGGGGTATGGTTTGTTTGCAATCGTGTCATTACGATTTCGTGAGTCAGGTTGACGACAGTGAAGGGACTTGAGCTAGAGTTCATCACGGCCACGCGAGCTGGAGATTCGTCTGTAAAAACTTGCATTTGTGGTCACAGTGGTGCCTGTGCTAACCTTCCTATGGTGTAGAAATATACCTAGTTGGACGATCTTATTGTGGCTAGCTGGTCTAGTGGCTAACGCGACGGGCTGGAGTTTTGAGACTCTCTGACCACGGGTTCAATCCCGGTCGGGGTATGGTTTGTTTGCAATCATGTCATTACGATTTCGTGAGTCATTTTTGCACTCTCTTTTGTCCCCTTTGCCTTTATACAAAGGAACTATGCATGCTCTGACTCAAGAAATCGTAATGACACGATTGCAAACAAACCATACCCCCGGCCGGGATTGAACCCACGGTCATAGTCTCAAAACTCCAGCCCGTCGCGTTAGTGGGGGGTATGGTTATGCATGCTCTCTGCCAATCCCTAGGTACCTTACCCTCTTCCATACATTTATTAAATAATTGCACCAACCACTCAGAAACTATATCCCCACCTGCTTTTAACATTTCTATCTTTATCCCATCAATCCCGGCTGCCTTACCCCCTTTCATTTTACCTACTGCCTCACGAACTTCCCCCACACTCACAACTGGCTCTTCCTCACTCCTACAAGATGTTGTTCCTCCTTGCCCTATACACGAAATCACAGCTTCCCTATCTTCATCAACATTTAACAATTCCTCAAAATATTCCCTCCATCTTCCCAATACCTCTAACTCTCCATTTAATAACTCTCCTCTCCTATTTTTAACTGACAAATCCATTTGTTCTCTAGGTTTCCTTAACTTGTTAATCTCACTCCAAAACTTTTTCTTATTTTCAACAAAATTTGTTGATAACATCTCACCCACTCTCTCATTTGCTCTCTTTTTACATTGCTTCACCACTCTCTTAACCTCTCTCTTTTTCTCCATATACTCTTCCCTCCTTGCATCACTTCTACTTTGTAAAAACTTCTCATATGCTAACTTTTTCTCCCTTACTACTCTCTTTACATCATCATTCCACCAATCGCTCCTCTTCCCTCCTGCACCCACTTTCCTGTAACCACAAACTTCTGCTGAACACTTTAACACGACATTTTTAAACCTACCCCATACCTCTTCGACCCCATTGCCTATGCTCTCATTAGCCCATCTATCCTCCAATAGCTGTTTATATCTTACCCTAACTGCCTCCTCTTTTAGTTTATAAACCTTCACCTCTCTCTTCCCTGATGCTTCTATTCTCCTTGTATCCCATCTACCTTTTACTCTCAGTGTAGCTACAACTAGAAAGTGATCTGATATATCTGTGGCCCCTCTATAAACATGTACATCCTGAAGTCTACTCAACAGTCTTTTATCTACCAATACATATTTATTTTCCAATTTGAGCACACATACAGAGGTACAAAAAAATACAGATAAGAGCAGCATGCCAAAGCCACTTATACTATGCATAGCATTACGGGCTGGCTTAAAATTAACTTAAGATTAACTAAGCAATGATGAAATCAGTGATAAAACATTAATGTAAACAGATTACTATAAAGCACAAGTGAGTATTACAAAGACAGGTCATATGGTTGCATTCCATTAGATAGTGATTCTGTTAGGTAGTGTATTTAAAAAATAATAAAGTTAGATTGGGTTTTAGGTTTAACATTTATGTGATATAATTGTGAGAAACATTTAAGATATACAATTTATAAGGTTCAGTTATTCAGTATTTATTTGGTTTTGGGTGAGTAAGTGATCTTTGAGAAGAGACTTGAATTTATAAACAGGTAGTGTTTCTTTTATATTTACAGGTTATGAATTCCAGATTTTAGGGCCTTTTATGTGCATTGAATTTTTGCATAGTGTGAGATGGACACGAGGAACATCAAAGAGTGATCTGTGCCTTGTGTATATGGTCATTTCGCCCTACATCATATCTTGTATACTAATTTATCCTCTTTTTCTTAAAATATGTATTACCTATAACTAAACCCCTTTCTATACAAAGTTCAATCAAAGGGCTCTCCTTTTACACCTGGCACCCCAAACTTACCTGCCACACCCTCTCTAAAAGTTTCTCCTACTTTAGCATTCAGGTCCCCTACCACAATTACTGTCTCACTTGGTTTAAAGGTTCCTATACATTCACTTAACATCTCCCAAAATCTCTCTCTCTCCTCTACATTCCTCTCTTCTCCAGGTGCATACAGGCTTATTATGACCCACTTTTCGCATCCAACCTTTACTTTAATCCACATAATTCTTGAATTTACACAATCATATTCTCTTTTCTCCTTCCATAACTGATCCTTCAACATTACTGCTACCCCTTCCTTTGCTCTAACTCTCTCAGATACTCCAGATTTAATCCCATTTATTTCTCCCCACCAAAACTCCCCTACCCCCTTCAGCTTTGTTTCACTTAGGGCCAGGACATCCAACTTCTTTTCATTCATAACATCAGCAATCATCTGTTTCTTGTCATCCACACTACATCCATGCACATTCAAGCATCCCAGTTTTATAAAGTTTTTCTTCTTCTCTTTTTTAGTAAATGTCTACAGGAGAAGGGGTTACTAGCCCATTGCTCCCGGCATTTTAGTCGCCTCATACGACACGCATGGCTTACGGAGGAAAGATTCTTTTCCACTTCCCCATGGACAATAGAAGAAATAAAGAAGAACAAGAGCTATTTAGAAAAAGGAGAAAAACCTAGATGTATATATATATATATATGCATGTGCGTGTCTGTGAAGTGTGACCAAAGTATAAGTAGGAGTAGCAAGATATCCCTGTTATCTAGCGTGTTTATGAGACAGAAAAAGAAACCAGCAATCCTACCATTATGCAAAACAGTTACAGGTTTCTGTTTCACAGTCATCTGGCAGGACGGTAGTACTTCCCTGGGTGGTTGCTGTCTACCAACCTACTACACTGGCTTGTAAGACGTATATATACGGCCGAAACAATCAAAGGGTTAATGAATGGTTCTTGATCTGAGAAACTGGCACTGATTTCTTGCTTTCTTTGGATCAGACCTGGATACGCCACCTACCCTGGAAATTTTTCATTAACCACTTCACGGGTTTGAAGTCTATGTCTTTGCCATAGAATTATGCCATAAGCTCACCTCACTCAGACAAGGTGTGAATGGTAAATTTGGGCCTAGTTATGAGAAAATGGGTCTATGCAGTAAGTGTGCACCTTGTAAAATAACCCTGCAGCACCCAGCACATAATGAGATAAAACTGGGACTGTGTTTATGGTTTAAAACAGCAAATTTGCAATGTATTTACATCTGGCTTTTATGGTTGTATTCACGGTTTTTTGGTCTCTCTTGATAGAATGGGAGATATTACAGAAATGGAGATGATTTTGATTGGTTTCAGGACTGGAAATAACTTGAAATTAAGCTCAAAATAGTGGAAATGTTTGATCTTTGCTGATAATCTAGAGTACACCTAACATCCAACTTACGACCTGCTCGACATATGACCACTTGACTTACGACTGTGTTTTTTATGCCAAATTTCTTGGAAACAAACAACTGTTTGTGTTGTACAGTGTTTATCCTAAACCTTTCAGTATAAAATACAGTACTAACAGTATAAAAAGTTAAGTAAAAAATGAAATACCAAAATAAAACACTAAAATAAAGTCATTACAAAAATGTGATGTTGATATTCAGTAGTAAGTTTCGACTTATGTCCATTTCTATTTACGACCGGTTGGTCGGAACCAAGGTCGGTTGTAAGCCGGATGGTACCTGTACACAAATTGCGTCACTTTTCCAATACATGTCCAATTAGTTGGTCTACTACACATTCACAAATGCACAGACATTATTTACACAATTATTACAATAATGCAGTAGTCTGCATAGCAGTAAATCTTCGAAAGCAAGTCTTTTTTAGTGCCAGGAATGTCTACATTCTTTATTCTGGACCCTATTTTTAAATTTGCATTTTTTTTAATTTTGTGTGAAATTGGCCAAATTGCCAATTTCTGATCACTTTATTTGGTAGTTGAAATAGGTAAGTGGGCTTTTTTTTTTTTTTTTTGTTCTCAGTTGATAGAATAGTAGGAATATTGTGGACCCTCGGGCAACGACATTGATCCAGTCCAGAGAGTTTGTCTTTAACTGATTTTTTCGTTATCAGAATTAATTTTCCCTATAAGAAATAATGGAAATCCAATTAATCCATTCCAGACCCTCAAAAGTATTAAACAAAATAATTTTTTTATATGAAATATACATTTCCCTACAAAGAAAACAATGAGACCTGCAGAATAAACAATACTGAAATGACACTTACCTTTATAGAAGATGTATTGATGAGTGATGAGATGGGAGGAGGAAGTCTTTTTGGAAGGGGATTCCACTTCCATAAAGACTTAAGGTAACAAGTCCTTTTCTGGGGTTACCTCTGTCCTTTGTTTTTTAACCCTTTCAGGGTTTCCGACATACTAGTACGGCTTACGCACCAGGGTTATTGACATACTAGAACGCCTAAATTCTAGTGCCTTCAAATCTAGCGTGAGAAAGCTGGTAGGCCTACATATGAAAGAATGGGTCTGTGTGGTCAGTGTGCGCAGTATAAAAAAAATTCTGCAGCACACTGTGTAATGCGAAAAAAAAAACTGACCATGTTTTTGGATTAAAACAGCGACTTTGCACTGTATTTTCATATGGTATTTATGGTTGTATTCTAGTTTTCCTGGTTTCATTTTATAGAATGGAAGACATTTTACAGAAATTCAGATGATTTTGATTGGTTTCACGATGAAAAGTACCTTGAAATTGAGCTCAAAGTAGCAGAAATGTTCGATTTTTACCAAAGTTCAAAAGTAAACAAATCATGCCTAGCGTCCAATATACATCAACTGGTGAGTCTAATATTCTTTCACAAGTGCTCTGATATTATTTATACCATTTCTACACTAATGCAGTAGTCTGCATAACAGTAAATCTCTTATTTTTTGTGAGAATAAAAATTCAAAAGTGGAAAGCAAAAGAAATGTAAGAGGGGCCTGGGGATGTGACTAACAAACAGAGAACTTGTTATTTTAGTGCCAGGAATGTCTGTCTTGTTTATTCTGGACCCTATTTGGAAATTGGCATCTTTTGAAATTTGTGTGAAATTGGCAAAATTGCCAATATCTAACCACTTTATTGGACAGTTGAAATTGGTAAATTGGTGGTTTCTTGTACTAATTCGATAGAAAAAATGGAATTCTAGCGAAATAAATATGATTTTTTGTTGACAAGTACACAGGAATTCGCCGAAAATAGGACTCGAAGTGGGCGAAATCTCCGATGCGTAAACATCGTCGAGACTGCTAACTTCACAAGAGCATAATTCCGTAAGTTTTCCATCAAATCTCATACTTTTGGTGTCATTATGACCGGGAAAAGATTCTCTATCATTTCATAGTTTTTTTTTTTTTTTTCCCCCCCCGAAAAATTTTCGACCCAGAGAACGAGTTTAGGAGAGGGCCTCTCGACCCTGAAAGGGTTAATGCCACTAGGACCAGCTTGAGTGTCACTGGACCCCTGTTGCACCAAAAATCTGCCCAGAGAGCTCTGTTTCTGGCATCTTTTTAAGATTTCCCTGAAATGGGACACAACATTGTCATTGTAGATGTTGCCAGCACGGCCTGCAATAGCTGTGTCAGGGTGATGTTCATCCATAAATGTTTGCACATAAGAAAGCAGGAACACTGCAGAAGGCCTGTTGGCCTATACCACCCTCTACCACCATCACTACTACCCTCTCCACCATCACTACTACCCTCTACCACCATCACTACTACCCTCTACCACCATCACTACTACCCTCTACCACCATCACTACTACCCTCTACCACCATCACTACTACCCTCTACCACCATCACTACTACCCTCTACCACCATCACTACTACCCTCTACCACCATCACTACTACCTTCTACCACCATCACTACCACCCTCTACCACCATCACTACCACCCTCTACCACCATCACTACCACCCTCTACCACCATCACTACCACCCTCTACCACCACTACCACCATCACTACTACCCTCTACCACTACCACTTTCATATCTTTCTACAAACTTTTTCTTGAATTCTATAGTGTTTCTCACCCTCTTTACCACAGGGCTGGCACTAGAAGCTTTCTTTGGGCCCATCGTTGCTTATTTAGCAGTTACAAGCACTAAACACAATGGAATAATACAAAATATATCGCATGTACTCGTGGAATCATCTTCACTGGCTTGTAAACAATGGCAAACTAGTGTCTGAGCCACTCACGCCGCGCTGACATGTTCGGGACGAATGTCCCTAACCGAGTTCTTTTTCGGTAACCGAGCCAATATTTTGATGCAGAAACGTGTCACTATCCGACTTTTTCGTTATCCAGTGACGTTGTTACCCGAGGGTCCACTGTACTAGCAAGATATCTATGAGTTTGGTCAACTGGAACAATGGAATTGGCTGAAAATAGGGCTCAAAGTGGGTAAAATCGCCGCTGTGTAAATATCGCAGAGACTGCTAACTTTGCAAGAGTATAATTCCGTAGGTTTTCTATGAAATTTTTCAGTTTCGGTTTCATTACCTTCAGAAAAAGGTTCTCTACCATATAATTTTTTTTTTTTAGTTCTTGGGCCCTGTGGACACTTTTCAGATCAGGGGTGAGGAAACTTAAAGGGTTAAATTGTGAGAATAATGATCTTTAATATGATGATGAATTAGCCACAATAACAACTTGGTAATAATAATAATAATATGTTTATATACATGTATATTTTTTTTTTAGTTTCAGTAGCTGTCTCCTACCTATGCAGAGTGACCCATTCCCCTAAAAAAAAAAAAAAAAAAAAAAAAAGACATTCACCAGCATTCACTCAATTGCAGTCTTTCCAGAAATTTGCTAATATCAACTGCAGTATACCTATCCCTCCTTCAGAGTGCAGGCACTGTTCTTCATATTTCCATGACTCAAGTCCAGCTCACCGGTTTCCCTGAATCCCTTCATAAGAGTTATCCTGCTCATACTCCAATGGCATGTCCATTAAAAGCCATGTGTCTCTATGCACTCCTATCTTACACATATGCATATGCCTGCTGGATGCTCAAACCCCTAAAACTCAAAGCCAGTACCCCCATCCCTCCAACTATTCCTGGGATGACCCTTTCCTTCTGCCTTTCTGCCCAGATTTATACATCCTCTTCATCAACCTATCCATTTTCACCATCACTGCATGCCCAAACCACCCCAACCCCCTCCTCAGCCCTCTGAATTTTACCCCTGGTCATGCCACATCACCTTTTAATTTCTGGAAATATAAACACATATGCAGTACAATGTGATCCTTTATTGACAATGTTTCACCCACACAGTGGGCTTTATCAAGTCAAACAGACCTACCTGGGTACAAAGTACGTGAGTATTTATAGGATGAAGTCAGGTTGAGAATGCTGGGTCAGGTGGAGAATGCTGCATGTGACTGTCTACCGAGTAGGGTCGTAGAGTCTAATACCTTGGGTAGCTTGGAAGAAAGATTGGATAAGTATACGAGTAGATCTTCTGCAGTGTTCCTCCATTCTACCCTTCTACCCAGGTAGATCTGTTTGTGACTTGATAAAGCCCACTGTGTGGGCGAAACGTCAATAAAGGATCACAATATACTGCATGTGTGTTTGTATTTCCATTGTGTCGGTATTTTATACCATTTATTTTCACCTTTTAATTTCTACTCTCTGAATTCTCTGAATGATATTCGTACCATGCATTGCTTTCAAACATGACATCTCTGCTGCCTCCAGCCTCGTTTTCACTACAGCATTCAAAACCCATGCCTTGCATCGATATAAAAGTACAGTGGACCCTCGACCAACGATGGCATCGTCTAACGTTAAATCCGACTAGCGATACATTTTAACGCAAAAATTTTGCCTCAACTGGCGCTAAAAAACTCGACCAACACAATTCGTTCTGCTCGAGACGCGTCCACTTGTGGCCAGTGTTTACAAGCCAGCCAGCCACCGCGGTCCCATCCAAACATACAATCGGAACATTTCATATTATCACAGCGTTTTTAGTGATTGCACCTGCAAAATAGGTCACCATGGGCCCCAAAAAAGCTTCTAGTGCCAACCCTACAGCAAAAAGGGTGAGAATTACTATGGATATGAAGAAAGAGATCATTGCTAAGTATGAAAGTGGAGTGCATGTCTCCGAGCTGGCCAGGTTGTACACAAAACCTCAATCAACCATTGCTACTATTGTGGCCAAGAAAACGGCAATCAAGGAAGCTGCTCTTGCCAAAGGTGCAACTATGTTTTCGAAACTGAGATCGCAAGTGATAGAAGATGTTGAGAGACTGTTATTGGTGTGGATAAACGAAAAACAGATAGCAGGAGATAGCATCTCTCAAGCGATCATATGTGAAAAGGCTAGGAAGTTGCATGAGGATTTAATTAGAAAAATGCCTGCAACTAGTGGTGATGTGAGTGAATTTAAGGCCAGCAAAGGTTGATTTGAGAGATTTAGGAATCGTAATGGCATACATAGTGTGATAAGGCATGGTGAAGCTGCCAGTTCGGACCAAAAAGCAGCTGAAAAATATGTGCAGAAATTCAAGGAGTACATAGACATTGAAGAATTGAAGCTGAACAAGTGTTTAATTGTGACACTGACAATGTCATAAAGGAATGGGAGGTACAGGCCTCTATGGACAGATATGTTGTGCGACAGAGGTCCAGTGACTCTCAAGCTGGTCCTAGTGGCATTAAAAGAAGAAGGGAAGTAACCCCGGAAAAGGACTTGACACCTCAAGTCCTAATGGAAGGGGATTCCCCTTCTAAACACTAACACCATCCACACACTCCCCTCCTCCTATCCTATCAATCATCACCAGATCTTCAATAAAGGTAAGTGTTATGTAATTGTACATGTCTTCTTCAGTTTGTGTGTATTAAAATTAATATTTCATGTGGTAAAATTTTTTTTTTTCAATTCTTTTGGGTGTCTTGCACGGATTAATTTGATTTCCATTATTTCTTATGGGGAAAATTAACTCAACTAATAATAATTTTGATTAACGATGAGATCTCAGGAACGGATTAATATCATTGTCGAGGGTCCACTGTATTAGTACCACAGTCCTCTGTCACTTTTTTTTTATCTGTATTTATGTTTTTTCAACAAACCGGCCATATCTTACCGAGGCAAGGTAACCTAAAATAAAAAACAAAAAAGTTTTTCTTTTTAAATTTAGTAATACGTTATGCATTCATAGGTTAATTTCTTTCTTTCCTCAGATACTTCAACTCGCCACCCTCCTTTTTTTCCCCATATATTCTGTGGTTCACCTCTTCTCTCCTAGAACTATTTGCTGATGTGTTCACTCCCAAATATCCAAACTCGGTCGTACTCCTCCAGATTTTAATGTTAAATTAATAATGATGCCAGCAATCTTCTATGTTTAAAGCATTGAATCATACAAATCAATACACAGTTTTCTACAATAAAACTTTCTACTATAAAGCTGCATTTCTCAGTACAGTGGACCCCTGATTTTCATCCTTAATCCGTTCTAGAACGTCGGTCGAAATCCAAAATGGACGAAAACTGAAGTAATATTTCCCATAAGAAATATAATGTAAATCCAATTAATCCATTCCAGACACCCAAAAATATTAACAAGTACATTTTATAGAGAATAACTTTAGTTTTACATACAAAAAACAATGAGAAATATAAAGCACTAATTTTAATGGATAAATGAACATTTAAATCACTTTTACCTTTACTGAAAAACTTGTTGGCATATTCTTTACGAGAGCCGCTTGCAACCGCCTTGCCTTTTCGCAAATTGTCGCTTCCACAACTTTCCCCGGTAACTGTTTGCCATCACAACCACCCTTTACCACCATCACTACCACCCTCTACCACCATCACTACCACCTTCTACCACTATCACTACCACCCTCTACCACTATCACTACCACCCTCTTCCACCATTACAACTACAACCACCTTCTACCACCATCACTACCACCCACTACCACCACCACTACCACCCTCTACCACCATCACTACCACCCTCTACCACCATCGCTACCACACTACCACCATCACTACCACACTCTTCCACCATCACCACTGCCCTCTACCACCAATGTTTCGGATGAATATACACAGTATTGCTCACTGAATCAATGACAGAGGCAGACTGAGTCACATATGTGTGAGCAGCCGTGTCCCAGTCGGGCGGATGCGTCTGATACAGACGATTTTTGAGCGGAGGTGTGAAACCCGGGGTAAAATTTCGCCCATAAAAGTGGTCGAAATCTAAATTGTATGATATCCAAAGCAGATGAAATCTGAGGGTCCACTGTATTCCTATTCTTGCACAAGAGCATACAATCATCCATATTGGTTTTCTGTCATACACTTCCTGTTCTCTCACCTTGTCTTTGTCTCCTACTCCTTACCTCCAACTTACTTTCATGCTTTAGCTTTACAAGCTTGCCTTCATCCAGCCCAGTCATTAATAGCTCATTCTCTTATTGTTGACAACTGTTATATTTTTTCATTTCTAGTACTCTCCTTGTATGATTATTCCTCAATGATTCTCAAATTAACTGCTAAACATCATTGTCTATTGCTGCCACTCTTGGTTTGTAATAATGTTGGTAGAATTACCAACAATATGTAAAGTAAAAGGACACAAGTGCAGCTAATGTGACATTTTTATTGTGGCAACGTTTCGCTCTCCAGGAGCTTTGTCAAGCCGTTACCGACTTGACAGAGCTCCTGGAGAGCGAAACGTTGCCACAATAAAAATGTCACATTAGTTGCACTTGTGTCCTTTTACTTCACACTCTTGGTTTATTATAAATATGTACTTTTTGTTCTTAACGTTTTCTTAGTGATAACTTATCACAGAACAGGCAAGGTTTGAACCCAAGGTGAGCGAGTCCTAAAACTCACAGGCCAGTGCATTTGTTCAGTATTTTAGAAAAATCTCTGAGTACATCTCCTTCCAAACCATTATTTTTTTTTATTAACACATCGGCTCTTTCCCACCATCATTCACTTCATTGCTGTCTTGCAAGAGGCATGCCTACACTACCATTAAAATTCTGCAATGCGTCAACACCCTTCTTCAGAGTGCAGGCACTGTATGTCCCACATCCAGGACTCTAATCTGGCTAACTGGTTTCCCTGAATCCTTTCATAAATGTTATTTTGCTCACACTCCAACAGCACATTCAAACCATAAAAACTATTTGTTTCCACTCACTTCTATGTAACACACTTACGCATGCTTGCTGGAAGTTCAAGCCCCTCACACACACTACCTCCTTTAACCCACCTCCCCTGCCCCTTCTACTTGTCCTAGGATGCCCACTACCCTGCCTCCAAGTCATTCTAATTTGTTCCATTCTCTCTGTATGTCCAAACCACCTCGACAACCCTTCCTCTGTTCTCTGGATAATAATTTAAAAAAAGTATAATGAATTAAATTATGGAACTGATTAACCCTTTCACTGTCAAGACCCCTGCTCACAAACTTGCTCTCAGTGTCGAAGAATTTAAAAAAAAAAATTTGTTTTGTTATAAAATGATAGAGAATCTTTAACCGGTGGTAATGACACCAAAAGTACGAAATTTGATGAAAAACTTGTGGAATTGCGCTCTCATGAAGTTAGCGGTCTCCGCGATATACTATATGCATCGGCGATTTTGCCCAATTTGAGCCCTATTTGCGTCCAATTCCATTGTTCCAGTCACCCAAATTCAAGGCTATTTCGCTAGAACTAGATTTGTTCTATCAACTGAATACAAGAGACTGCCCATTTACTGATTTCAACTACCCAATAAAGTGGTCAGATATTGGCAATTTGGCCAATTTCACACAAATTTCAAAAGATGCCAATTTCAAAATAGGGTCCAGAATAATCAATGCAGACATTCCTGGCACTAAAATAACATCATCTCTGTTCATTAGTCATGTCTCCAGGCCCCTCTTATATTATTTTTGCTTTCTATTTTGAATTTTTATTCACACAAAAAATAGAAAATTTACTGTTATGCAGACTACTGCATTATTGTAATAATTCTATAAATAATGTCAACCCATTCGTGACTGTGTATTAGACTGGCCAGTTGGACACATACTAGACGGTGATGTCATTTGTTTACTCTTGAACATTGGCAAAAATTGAACATTTCTGCTACTTTGAGCTCAACTTCAAAGTACTTTTCGTCGTGAAACCAGTCAAAAATCATCTCTATTTCTGTAACATATCTTCCATTCTATCAAAAGAGACCAAGAAAACAAGAATACAACCATAAATACCATATGAAAATACACCAGGAAGTCAGCATTTATACCAAAAACACAGTCGGAGCTTTTTATTCTCATGTATTGCGTGCTGCAGGTTTTGTTTTTTATACTGCACGCACTAACCACGCAGACCCATTCTCTCACATGTAGATCTACCAGCTTTCTCCCGCAAGATTTGAAGCTGCTAGAATTTTGGAGTATTAACCCTTTTTCGACCCTATCAGGGTCGAAAATTTTTGGGAAAAAAAAAAAATTCTTCTGAAATTATAGAAAATCTTTATCCGATCATAGTGACACCAAAAGTATGAAATTTGATGGAAAACTTACGGAATTATGCACTTGCGAAGTTAGTGGTCTCGACAATGTTTATGCATCAGCGATTTTGCCCACCTTGAACTCTATTTTCAGCCAATTCCAATGTACCAGTCAACAAAAGTCATAACTATTTCACTATAACTCCAGGTTTTCTATCGAATGAGTACAAGAAACCACCCATTTACCGATTTCAACTATCCAATAAAGTGGTCAGAAATTGGCAATTTTGCCAATTTCACACAAATTTCAAAAGATGCCAATTTCCAAATAGGGTCCAGAATAAACAAGACAGACATTCCTGGCACTAAAATAACATTTTCTCTGTTCAATTAGTCACGTCCCCAGACCCCTCTTACATTTCTTTTGCTTTCCACTTTGAATTTTTATTCTCACAAAAAAATTGAAGATTTACTGTTATGCAGACTACTGCATTAGTGTAGAAATGGTATAAATAATATCAGCACACTTGTGAAAGAATATTAGACTCGCCAGTTGATGTGTATTGGACGCATGGCATGATTTGTTTACTTTTGAACTGTGGCAAAAATCGAACATTTCTGCTACTTTGAGCTCAATATCAAGGTAGTTTTCATTGCGGAACCAATCCCAATCACAATTATCTCAATTTCTGTAATATGCCTTCCATTCTATAAAATGAGACCAGGAAAACTAGAATACAACTGTAAATACCATACGAAAATGCACTGCAAAATCGCTCTTTTAACCCTTTCAGGGTTGGTGCCTAACTAGTACGGCTTGCACGCCTGGGTTGGTGCTGTACTAGTACGCATAAATTCTAGCGCCTTCAAATCTAGCGAGAGAAAGCTGGTAGGCCTGCATATGAAAGAATGGTTCTTTGTGGTCAGTGTGTGCAGTATAAAAAAAATCCTGTAGTACACAGTGCATAATGAGAAAAAAAACTCCAACCGTATTTTTGGTTTAAATCAGCGATTTTGAAGTGTATTTTCGTATGCTATTTATGGTTGTATTCTAGTTTTCCTGGTCTCATTTTATAGAATGGAAGACATATTATGGAAATAGAGGTAATTTTTATTGGTTTTACAATGAAAAGTACCTTAAAATTGAGCTCAAAGTAGCAGAAATGTTCGATTTTTGCCAAAGTTCAAAAGTAAATAAATCAAGACATGCGTCCAATACACATCAACTGGTGAGTTTAATATTCTTTCACAAGTGTGCTGATATTATTTATACCATTTCTACACCATTTCTACACTAATGCAGTAGTCTACATAACAGTAAATCTTCTTTTTTTTGTGAGAATCAAAATTCAAAGTGGAAAGCAAAAGAAATGTAACAGAAGCCTGGGGATGTGACTAATGAACAGAGGAAATGTTATTTTAGTACCAGGAATGTCTGTCTTGTTTATTCTGGACCCTATTTGGAAATTGGCATCTTTTGAAATTTGTGTGAAATTGGCAAAATTGCCAATTTCTGACCACTTTATTGGATAGTTGAAATAGGTAAATGGATGGTTTCTTGTACTCATTCAATAGACAAAATGGAGTTCTAGCGAAATAGTTGTGATTTTTGTCAACTGGTACATTGGAATTGGCTGAAAATAGGGTTCAAACTGGGCAAAATCGCTGATGCTTAAACATTGTCGAGACCGCTAACTTCGCGAGAGCATAATTCCTTAAGTTTTCCATCAAATTTCATACTTTTGGTGTCATTATGATTGGGAAAAGATTCTCTATGTTTTTCATAAGATTTTTTTTTTTTTTTTTTTTTTTTAATTTCTGACCCTGAGAACAAGTTTAGGAGAGGACTTGCCGACCCTGAAAGGGTTAAGCCAAAAACACGGTTGAAGTTTTTTTTCTCATTATGCACTGTGTGCTGCAGGATTTTTTTTTATACTGTGCACACTGACCCCATAGACCCATTCTTTCATATGTAGGGCTACCAGCTTTCTCTCGCTAGATTTGAAGGCGCTAGAATTTACGCTTACTAGTACAGCACCAACCCTGGCGTGCAAGCCTTACTAGGACGGCACCAACCCTGAAAGGGTTTATACGGCACCAACACTGGCTTGTAAGCCGTGATAATATAACACCAGCAGTGTAAGGGTTAAATCTGTGTTCATTTTGCCATTATACTGTAGTAATTTTACAATGGAAGCAGTTTTTAATCTTATTTTGATTTTTTTTTTTTTCAACAATTCGGCCATCTCCCACCGAGGCAGGGCGACCCAAAAAAGAAAGAAAATCCCCAAAAAGAAAATACTTTCATCATCATTCAACACTTTCACCACACTCACACATTATCACTGTTTTTCCAGAGGTGCTCAGAATACAACAGTTTAGAAGCATACACATATAAAGATACACAACATATCCCTCCAAACTGCCAATATCCCAAACCCCTCCTTTAAAGTGCAGGCATTGTACTTCCCATTTCCAGGACTCAAGTCCGACTATATGAAAATAACCGGTTTCCCTGAATCCCTTCACTAAATATTACCCTGCTCACACTCCAACAGATCGTCAGGTCCCAAGTACCATTCGTCTCCATTCACTCCTATCTAACACACTCACGCACGCTTGCTGGAAGTCCAAGCCCCTTGCCCACAAAACCTCCTTTACCCCCTCTCTCCAACCCTTTCGAGGACGACCCCTACCCCGCCTTCCTTCCCCTATAGATTTATATGCTTTCCATGTCATTCTACTTTGATCCATTCTCTCTAAATGATCAAACCACCTCAACAACCCCTCTTCTGCCCTCTGACTAATAGTTTTATTAACTCCACACTTTTTCCTAATTTCCACACTCCGAATTTTCTGCATAATATTTACACCACACATTGCCCTTAAACAGGACATCTCCACTGCCTCCAACCGTCTCCTCGCTGCTGCATTTACCACCCAAGCTTCACACCCATATAAGAGTGTAGGTACTACTATACTTTCATACATTCCCTTCTTTGCCTCCATAGATAATGTTTTTTGACTCCACATACACCTCAATGCACCACTCACCTTTTTTCCCTCATCAATTCTATGATTAACCTCATCCTTCATAAATCCATCCGCCGACACATCAACTCCCAAGTACGTATCTGAAAACATTCACTTCTTCCATACTCCTCCTCCCCAATTTGATATCCAATTTTTCTTTATCTAAATCATTTGATACCCTCATTGCCTTACTCTTTCCTATGTTCACTTTCAACTTTCTACCTTTACACACATTCCCAAACTCATCCACTAACCTTTGCAATTTTTCTTTAGAATCTCCCATAAGCACAGTATCATCAGCAAAAAGTAACTGTGTCAATTCCCATTTTGAATTTGATTCCCCAAAATTTAATCCCACCCCTCTCCCGAACACCCTAGCATTTACTTCCTTTACAACCCCATCTATAAATATATTAAACAACCATGGTGACATTACACATCCCTGTCTACAACCTACTTTTACCGGGAAGTAGTGTCCCTCTCTTCTACACACCCTAACCTGAGCCTCACTATCCTCATAAAAACTCTTTACAGCATTTAATAACTTACCACCTATTCCATATACTTGCAACATCTGCCACATTGCTCCTCTATCCACTCTATCATATACCTTTTCTAAATCCATAAATGCAATAAAAACTTCCCTACCTTTATCTAAATACTGTTCACATATATGCTTCAATGTAAACACTTGATCTACACATCCCCTACCCACTCTGAAACCTCCTTGCTCATCCGCAATCCTACATTCTGTCTTACCTCTAATTCTTTCAATTATAACCCTACCGTACACTTTTCCTGGTATACTCGGTAAATTTATTCCTCTATAATTTTTACAGTCTCTTTTGCCCCCTTTCCCTTTATATAAAGGGACTATACATGCTCTCTGCCAATCCCTAGGTACCTTCCCCTCTTTCATTCATTTCTTAAACAAAAGTACCAACCACTCCAATACTATATCCCCCCCTGCTTTTAACATTTCTGCCATGATCCCATCAGTTCCAGCTGCTTTAGCCCCATTCATTCTACGTAATGCCTCACGTACCTCCCCCACACTTACATTCTGCTCTTCTTCACTCCTAAAAGATGGTATACCTCCCTGACCAGTGCATGAAATTACTGCCTCTCTTTCTTCCTTAACCCTTTGACTGTTTCCGACTATACGCATAAATTCTA
>NC_091306.1:17518067-17553067 GCF_038502225.1 Cherax quadricarinatus | reverse complement strand
TAATTTTTTTTTTTTTTGAATATTTGGCGACATAGAATGACAGTTTCAGAGAGGGGCCTGAAACAGTCAAAGGGTTAACATTTAAAAGTTCCTCAAAATATTCTCGCCATCTACCTAATACCTCCATCTCCCCATCTACTACTCCCCTACTCTGATTTTAACTGACAAATTCATACTTTCCCTAGGCTTTCTTAACTTGTTTAACTCACTCCAAAATTTTTTCTTATTTTCATTAAAATTTCTTGACAGTGCCTCTCCCTGTCTATCATCTGCTCTCCTTTTGCACTCTCTCACCACTCTCTTTACCTTTCTTTTACTCTCCATATACTCTGCTCTTCTTATAACACTTCTGCTTTGTAAAAACCTCTTATAAGCTACCTTTTTCTCTTTTATCACACCCTTTACTTCATCATTCCACCAATCACTCCTCTTTGCTCCTGCCCCCACCCTCCTATAACCACAAACTTCTGCCCCACATTCTAATACTACATTTTTAAAACTATTCCAACCCTCTTCAACCCCCCCCCCCCCACTACTCATCTTTGCACTAACCCACCTTTCTGCCAATAGTCGCTTATATCTCACCCGAACTTCCTCCTCCCTTAGTTTATGCACTTTCACCTCCCTCTTACTTGTTGTTGCCACCTTCCTCTTTTCCCATCTACCTTTTACTCTAACTGTAGCTACAACTAAATAATGATCCGATATATCAGTTGCCCCTCTATAAACATGTACATCCTGGAGCCTACCCATCAACCTTTTATCCACCAATACATAATCTAATAAACTACTTTCATTACATGCTACATCATACCTTGTATATTTATTTATCCTCTTTTTCATAAAATATGTATTACTTATTACCAAATCTCTTTCTACACATAGCTCAATTAAAGGCTCCCCATTTACATTTACCCCTGGCACCCCAAATTTACCTACTACTCCCTCCATAACATTTTTACCCACTTTAGCATTGAAATCCCCAACCACCATTACTCTCACACTTGATTCAAACCTCCCCACGCATTCACTCAACATTTCCCAAAATCTCTCTCTCTCCTCCACACTTGTCTGTTCTCCAGGTGCATACACGCTTGTTATAACCCACTTTTCACATCCAATCTTTATTTTACTCCACATAATCCTTGAATTAATACATTTATAGTCCCTCTTTTCCTGCCATAGCTTATCCTTCAACATTATTGCTACTCCTTCTTTAGCTCTAACTCTATTTGAAACCCCTGACCTAATCCCATTTATTCCTCTCCATTGAAACTCTCCCACCCCCTTCAGCTTTGTTTCACTTAAAGCCAGGACACCCAGCTTCTTCTCATTCATAACATCCACAATCATCTCTTTCTTATCATTTGCACAACATCCACGCACATTCAGACTTCCCACTTTGACAATTTTCTTCTTCTTATTCTTTTTAGTAATCTTTACAGGAAAAGGGGTTCCTAGCCCATTGTTCCCGGCATTTTAATTGACTTTCACAACACGCATGGCTTACGGAGGAAAGATTCTTATTCCACTTCCCCATGGATATAAAAGGAAAAGTAATAAGACCAAGAACTATTAAGATATGTAAATAATTAACCTAAAACTTGGAAAACTTAAGTGTATATTTTGCATATAATTTCTACTCAAGTTCTATGTGAGGATAAAGTTCTTTTCTACAGTTCTTTGCTGCTATCTATTTCTATCTCTTCATTTACAATCTTGCAAACTGTCATTATTTTGCATTCATTATCCTATAAATTCCTACATTATATATTATTGTCAAACCATAATTACTCCTCACTTAGGTTATACAGGTATTGGTATTAACTAGAAGATTTGTCATTCATTCAGGTTAATGATGCAGTGGCGGCTGACACGTGGTCAAGAGGCCCAAACACGACATTTTCTAGAAGGCTTTTCAGAAGTGGTGCCTTTAGAATGGTTAAAATATTTTGATGAGCGGGAGCTAGAACTCTTACTGTGTGGCATGCAAGAGATTGACATCAATGATTGGCAAAAGCATACAATTTACCGACACTACAATAGGTCATCCAAACAAATCATTTGGTTTTGGCAGGTGAGTTTGAGTAAATTTACATATTGAAGGGATTTTTCACTTATTCTTTATTTTATCCTATGTCTTTTGTTTTATGTACTATAATAAGGATTGTTTTAAAAGATTTGTATCATAATATATACTGTAGATAAAACTTAATTTTGTTCATAGTATAGACCTGGGTATAAGAACATTTACACATCATGATTTTGTGATAAGATGGTCAAGAAATTGTGGCACAAATTTGTATGGGGGTCAGGAATTCTTCCTCCTTAAGCCATGTGTGTCATAAGAGGCAGCTGAAATGCCTGGAGCAAGGGGCTAGTAACCCTTTCTCCTGCATAAATTACTAACTTTAAAAAGAAAAACTTCAAGATTTCTTTTTGGGTCACCCTGCCTCGGTGGGATATGGCAGTTTGTTGAGGGGGGAAAAAAAGAAAAAAAAAATTACGACTGTGTTTAGTAGTACCCAGTGTTGAGTACTGTATGTGGGTGATGAGTAGGACTAAATGCTGAGGAGTGTGAGTGGATAGCATAAATTGCTAAGGAGTATGTGGGCTAGTAGCACTGATTACTGAGGAGTGTGCAAACAGAATACAGATTGAAACAGTTTCTCTTTTGTACAAACTTTACAAGACAGTATCTCTTGTGAATCATTCTCATGACTAGATTCTCTACCTTATTTAGTACAGTAGATTGTCAAGTAGAATGAAATGAGACTGTGCAAGATTGCCTTATATCACTGAGAAATTGTGATGGAAAAAGTATAGCACAAGAAAAGGTTCAGTATTGAAGGCTGTATAAAGGGAAATGATTAACTTAGATGCTAAGTCATGATAGTGCATGCCAAGTATTTTTTTTTTTTTAACCTCCTCCCTGCTGGGCCTATGGATGAGTTCAGTTCAGTAATTTTGTTTTGAGTGGAGGCACTGAACCTCTCTCCTCCACCCTCACTGCCACCCATGCCACCAGTTGCTTTCTGGAAGCATTGTGTGGGCTAGTGACTTTTTTTTTTTCCCCCAACAAGTCGGCTCTCTCCCACCGAGGCAGTGTGACCCAAAAAGAAAGAAAATCCCCAAAAAGAAAATACTTTCATCATCATTCAACACTTTGACCTCACTCACACATAATCACTGTTTTTGCAGAGGTGCTCAGAACACAACAGTTTAGAAGCATATACGTATAAAGATACACAACATATCCCTCCAAACCGCTAATATCCCGAACCCCTCCTTTAGAGTGCAGGCATTGTACTTCCCATTTCCAGGATGCAAGTCCGGCTATATAAAAATAACGGGTTTCCCTGAATCCCTTCACTAAATATTACCCTGCTCACTCTCCAACAGATCGTCAGGTCCCAAATACCATTCATCTCCATTCACTCCTATCGAACACGGTCATGCATGCCTGCTGGAAGACCAAGCCCCTCGCCCACAAAACCTCCCTTACCCCTTCCTTCCAACCTTTTCGAGGACGACCCCTACCCCGCCTTCCTTCTCCTACAGATTTAAATGCTCTCCTTGTCATTCTACTTTGATCCATTCTCTCTAAATGACCAAACCACCTCAACAACCCCTCTTCAGCCCTTTGACTAATACTTTTATTAACTCCACACCTTCTCCTAATTTTCACACTCCGAATTTTCTGCATAATATTTACACCACACATTGCCCTTAGACAGGACATCTCCACTGCCTCCAACCGCCTCCTCGCTGCTGCATTCACAACCAAAGCTTCACACCCATATAAGAGTGTTGGTACTACTATACTTTCATACATTCCCTTCTTTGCCTCCATAGATAATGTTTTTTGACTCCACATACACCTCAATGCACCACTCACCTTTTTTCCCTCATCAATTCTATGATTAACCTCATCCTTCATAAATCCATCCGCCGACACGTCAACTCCCAAGTATCTGAAAACATTCACTTCTTCCATACTCCTCCTCCCCAATTTGATATCCAGTTTTTCTTTATCTAAATCATTTGATACCCTCATCACCATACTCTTTTGTATGTTCACTTTCAACTTTCTACCTTTACACACACTCCCAAACTCGTCCACTAACCTTTGCAATTTTTCTTTAGAATCTCCCATAAGTACAGTATCATCAGCAAAAAGTAACTGTGTCAATTCCCATGCTAGTGACTTGTGTTTATCAATTGTTTTTGGATCTTTCCATCACACCATCTCTTCTCTGGATTCTAACCATGGCACCTAAGAGGTATATTGTGCAGCATATAGATAACTTCATAGAAAAAAAATTGGTTACATAAGTTATCAGTCACAATTTGCTACTCATTTTTGTCTTGTGTGCGTCGTTGATTGATAAAATGGAATCAGAATCTCATTTTCCTGATTTTTTTATTTTTGTTCCAAATATCAGGAGAAGGGCTCTTCAAATGAAGGTTATGTTATTGCTGCAAAGAGGAAAATGCTGAATTATAATATGGGTAAAGAGGCTACAAACAGATAAGTTTATTAATGAGAAAAAATCCTTGATTCAGTAATGTAAATAGGAATTAAAAACCTTTACTGTTCGCCAAATAGAAAGGGCTAACTCTAGACCAAGCATGGGAATCTTTATCTGATGATAAGTTCCAGTATAGCTTGTGTGATGTTATTCATTTCATTGTTTTGTGTTGCTGTTGCTATTGCTATTCCTTGTATAAAGGCAAAGGGGACAAAAGAGTGTAAAAATTATAGGGGCATAAGTCTGTTGAGTTCTAGGTAGTAGGTTGGTAGACAGCAGCCGCCCAGGGAGGTACTACTGTCCTGCCAAGTGAGTGTAAAATGGAAACCTGTAATTGTTTTACATGATGGTAGGATTGCTGGTGTCTTTTTTTTTGTCTCATAAACATGCAAGATTTCAGGTATGTCTTGCTACTTCTACTTACACTTAGGTCACACTACACATACATATACAAGCATATATGTACACACTTCTCTGGGTTTTCTTCTATTTTCTTTCTAGTTCTTGTTTATTTCCTCTTATCTCCATGGGGAAGTGGAACAGAATTCTTCCTCCGTAAGGCATGCATGTTGTCAGAGGTGACTAAAATGCCGAGAGCAAGGGGTTAATAACCCCTTCTCCTGTATAATTTACTAAATTTAAAAAGAGAAATTTTCGTTTTTCTTTTTGGGCCACCCTGCCTTGGTGGGATACAGCCGGTTTGTTGAAAAAAAAAAAAAGTCTGTTGTGTATACCTGGTAAAGTGTATGGTAAGAGTTATTACTGAAAGAATTAAGAGTAAGATGAAGAGCAGGATAGCAGATGAACAAAGAGGCTTTAGAAAGCGTAGGAGGTGTGTAGACCAAGTGTTTACAGTGAAACATATAGGTGAACAGTATTTAGATAAGGGTAAAGAGGTTTTTGTGGCATTTATGGATATGGAAAAGGCTATGATAGGGTGGATATTGGGGCAGTGTGGCAGATGTTGCAAATGTATGGAATAAGAGGTAGGTTATTGAAAGCAGTGAAAAGTTTTTACAAGGATAGTGAAGCTTAGGTTAGAGTATGTAGGAGTGAGGGAGAATATTTCCCAGTGAAAGTAGGCTTTAGACAGGGATGTGATGTCACCATGGTTGTTCAATATATTTATAGATGGAGTTGTAAGAGAAGCGAATGCTCGGGTGTTGGCAAGAGGTGTGGGGTTAAAAGATAAAGAATCTAACACAAAGTGGGAGTTTTCACAGTTGCTCTTTGCTGATGACACTGTGCATTTAGGAATTCTGAAGAGAAGTTGCAGAGGTTGGTGAATGAGTTTGATAAGGTATGTAAAAGAAAATTAAAAGTGAATATAGGAAAGAGTAAGGTGATGAGGATAAAAAAAATTAAGTAACAAAAGATTGGATATCAGATTGGAGGGAGAGCATATGGAGATGAATGTTTTCAGATATTTGGGAGTGGATGTGTCAGCAGGGTCTATGAAAGATGAGGTGAATCATAGAATTGACGAGGAGAAAAAAGGCAAGTGGTGCACTGAGGAGTCTCTGAAGACAACTTTATTCATGGAAGCAAAGGGGAATGTATGAGAGTGAGAGTATAGCTATACAAACATTCTTATATGGGTGAGAAGGCTGGAGGCAGTGGGGGTGTCTTGTCTGAGGGCAATGTGTGGTGTGAATGTAATGCTGAGAATCCATGGTTTGGAGATTAGTAGGAGGTGCAGAATTAACAAAACTTATCCAGAGGGCTGAGGAAGGGTTATTGAGGTGGTTCGGACATGTAGAGAGGATGGAACGAAGTAGAATGACTTCGAGAGTGTATAAATCTGTAGTGGAGGGAAGGTGGGGTAGGGGTCGGCCTAGGAAAGGTTGGAGAGAAGGGGTTAAGGAGGTTTTGTGTACGAGGGGCTTGGACTTCCAGTAAGCATGCGTGAGTGTGTTAGATAGGAGTGAATGGAGACAAATGGTTTTAAGGACTTGATGTACTGTTGGAGTGTGAGTAAGGTAACACTTATGAAGGGACTCAGGGAAATCAGCAGGCTGGAGTTCTGGTGATGGGAAGTATAGTGCCTGCACTCTGCAAGAGGTGTGCTAATGTTGCAGTTTTATAACTGTAGTGTAAGTACGCATTTGGCAAGGCAGTGATGGAGTGAATGATGAAAGTTTTTCTTTTTCGGGCCACCCTGTCTTGGTGGGAAACAGCCGATGTGTTAATAAAAGAAAAATTAAATGCTGTATGTAGAAGTACTATATGACAAACCTTATTTCCTAAGAAGGGTTATAACTTGTTAAGAAAGTGACTTTCTTGTGATTTCATACTCATACATAATACTGTAGTTAAATAAAATACTGAGCAAAATTTTACATCCAGGCCAGATCAAAACATGATACATGTAGGGGGTCTAAATCATACATATACTGTTATAAAAACTTTTTTTCCCAGTTTGTAAGAGAAATCGATAATGAAAAGCGTGCAAGATTACTTCAATTTGTGACGGGGACTTGCCGAGTTCCAGTTGGAGGCTTTGCTGAACTTATGGGTGAGTTGTATTCATTTTTACTTAAGATGTTATAAATATATGGAAAGGGCTCATGTAGCCCTGTACAATATTTTTATAAACATGTGGCAGACAGTATTAGCACCATCATCATTTGCTGCTACCTCCACCACCACCACTATCCCCAACCACTGTCACCACCACCACCACCAGCTGTGACACTGAAATGGTATACACCACTGACACACCCAGCCACCCCTCCACCCCTGCCACCCCCATCCCCATCGCCACCACCACCCCAACCACCACCATCGCCACCACCACCCCAACCACCACCATCGCCACCACCACCACCACCCCAACCACCACTTTCACCACCCAACCACCCACCCAGCAACTCGTCCACCACCACCCACCCCATCCAATCACCATCACCACCAACCAGCCAACACTTTTCCTCCTCCACCAACACCCATCACTACCACCACCCTCCCACCTATTTTCTACTACCCACCACAGACACCACTCACCACTTCCTACCACTGCTGCCACCACCCACCCATCACAACCATTGCCACCCATAATCGTTATTATTATTCTCAGTTACCCCCATCAGCAGCAGATGTCTGTAAATGTAGGCCACATTTCCTTACCATTTTGCACCAGTGGTTACTGTTGCCTGTTGATATGCAAGTGTGTGTGTGTGTGTATGTGTGTGTGTGTGTGTGTGTGTATGTTGAGGGTTAATGTTGATACTTGATGCCACAGACATGGCAGAGAGTATCAGCTGATACCAACACCATCTTCCATCACTGCCATCTGTCATCAACATTGGTAAATATAAACCACAATTTTATTACCAAATTGTATGAACATATAGGAACTCACTGCTCTTATACCAAACAAACATATACTAAAGATGAATTCTTTTGAGAAAGTAGTAACCAAGACAGTGAATTAATATTGTAAGGAAATAAATGTGGGAGATGTCATTGTTGTTGAAGGTTTATAGTCATCAAAGCTTACATTCTATTGAACTGATGCTTGCACACCATGTTTGAGTCAACAGCTGGCTTTCTCCAGGCTGTAGGAATCCCTAAACAGAAACATTTTCTTTACAGCACTCTTGAATCTTGATCTTGAGAAGAAAAGTTAAGTTGCGATATATTGAAAACGCTTTGCTGTTGCACAAATTGTGGAAGTCTACTGTAAATTAATATTTTTTCCTGTTTCTTTATCATATGCATTGATATTTTGCTTACGTTCATGTTGCATAAGTGCTGTGTGTTTCCGTTTGTTTGGTAATGACTGGTGAAGAACTGTAAATTTCATACACAACATGTACAGTATTCATGAGTGGAAAGTTGGCTAGCTGGTCCCATGCAGTATTTCAGATTTCATGTCCAACTGGAGTGTGGATTTTTGCCAGGGTTGCCAGCACTTACCTTTTAAGTCCAATAGTTTTCCAAACAGTAAATGACAGTTAAGAAATTTTCTGTTAGATAGGAGTGAATGGAGACAAATGGTATTTGGGACCTGATGAGCTGTTGGAATGTGAGAGGGTAATATTTAGTGAAGGGATTCAGGGAAACCGATTATTTTATATAACCGGACTGGAGTCCTAGAAATGAGAAGTACAGTGCCTGCACTCTAAAGGAGGGGTTTGGGATATTGGCAGTTTGGAGGGATATATTGTGTATTTTTATATGTATATACTTCTAAACTGTTGTATTCTGGGCACCTCTGCAAAAACAATGATTATGTGTGAGTGAGGTGAAAGTGTTGAATGATGAAAGTATTTTCTTTTTGGGGATTTTCTTTCTTTTTGGGTCACCCTGCCTCGGTGGGAGATGGCCGACTTGTTGAAAAAAAAAAATGATGCAGTCCTTCAAAAATATTCTTTAATTTAAAAACTACATAATATAATTATTTTCAGCTAAATTGTTGATTTTTTTTTTCATTGACACATCAATAACGACATTTGTCTTTGCAAACATACAGGGTCTAAAGCCGTCAACAAGCAACAAAATCCCTTACATCAACGGACTGCTCGTGGAGTCAAATGCAGTGTTTGTAGCATTCACAGAGACCCACACAAAGGATCATTTTGACAACGAAATATGGATCCCAGGTTATAGCGTATTAACCCCTAAATGGTCCAAATGTATACTATATACTTTCTTACATGTAGTGCCCCAAACGTATATATACATTTTAATTTTCCTGCCTCTAAATTTGGCACGATTGCCCTGAGATGCCTGGTCAGCATAGAATGTGTCTTAACACTTGGTGTGCACCATATTAAAAAAATCTGGGACCACTTAGTACCTTGTGGGAGTGCCAGTTAAATTGAGCACCAGCTAGAGCAAATAGTGTGGCAAACACCAAGGATTCACTGATGTAATGTCATATAAACACTCCTCTTTTAAGAGGAAAGTGATGTTAACCTTGAGTTTAGGGTCTGTCTATCTCTGTAGTTCTGTATCTCTGTCTATCTCTGTAGTTCTGTATCTCTTGTCTATCTCTGTAGTTCTGTATCTATGTCTATCTCTGTTTACCTCTGTCTATCTCTTTCAATCTATCTATCTCTTTCAATCTGTCTCTGTCTATCTCTGTCTCACAGGTACACATAAATACAAGTATACATAGTGTAAATTACCTAGGATAACCCAAAAATTTCAGACAAAGTGCTATACTCTGCTTGAAGATGTGAGTAAACGTGATGATGCAGTCTTGTGGCTCTCTCTGAGACAGAGCTAGAGGGATAGACAGACAAATAGACAGACAGATGTGTTTGTGTACCAGCGAAAACAAAGCGAGGGCGATGCTCGTCAAATGTCACCTCTAATCTTTTCTTATCTGTTGCACCCTCGCATGTGCTCATCAAATGTCAGCTCTCATCAAATGTTATCTCATCTTATCATGTCACTGTCAGGGGTGGACTTTGTTTTTCATGCTTCAAGGGAACTTCTTATTACCTATTACAGTGGTCCCTCGTTTTTTGTAATTAATCCATTCCTGGAAGTGTGACTATTATCGAAATTGATGATTTTCGACTCCATTTTCCCCATAAGAAATAATGTAAATCCAATTAATTCGTTCCAGACACCCAGAAGTATCAACAACAATTTTTTTTTACCTTAAAGATAGGTTTACATGCACAAAAGAATGAACATTCAACATGACAGTTACCTTTATTGAAGGCTGTTGTTGAATGGAAGACAGGGAGGAGGAGAGAGGGAAGAGAGGTTATTGTTTGGAAGGGGAATCCCCCTCCATAAGGACTTGAGGTCACTTCAGGGGTCACTTCCCTAGCTTAAATATAGATTTACATGCAGAAAAGAATGCCAAATAAATGTAAAGCACTAATAAAATGTATAAATGAACATTGGTAATAGGGGTAGTTGATGAGTGGAACGGTCTGCCTAGTAGGGTGATCGAAGTTAAAACATTGGGTAGTTTCAAATTTAGGTTGGATAAATACCCGAGTGAGAGGGGTTGGATTTGAATTGGGCTTGCACATGAGTAAATAGGTTTATCAAAGCTTATTGCTTGGGTAGCAGTTATGCTGTTAGTAGGTTGGATTTGTGAAGGACCTGCTTAGTATGGGCCAACAGGCCTATTGTAGTGTTCCTCCTTTCTTATGTTCTGAAAGCTATGGCTTGGGTAGTTTCAAATTTAGGTTGGATATATACCAGAGTGAGAGGGGTTGGATTTGAGTTGGACTTGCACCTGAGCTTATTGCCTGGGTAGCATTTGTTCTGTTATTGGGTTGGATTTGTGAAGGACCTGCCTAGCATGGGCCTGTTGCAGTGTTCTTCCTTTCTTAAGTTCTTATGTTCTTATTTAACATCACGCTTATCTTTATTGATGATTTGTTTGTGTGAGGGAGGGATGGCGAGTTTATTGTTGGAGAATACGCATGACACTAATATCAACTCTACGGTTTATTTATCTATCACAATTCAACTAATATGACATAATAAACAATATTAATAACATAGAAACATGGAATATATATTCTAGAATGAATAAAATAAGTCATTATGTATGTCACGAGAGGTGTTGTGTCGAATGACTATTTGCGAGTCAAACAACGATTCGCGAGCCAATGTTTTGACGAAAATAACGTTACGATTTTCGAAAATTACGACTATCGAGCCTTACGATTATCGAGGGACCACTGTATTATATTACGTATTCTCCTCCTCCTCCTCATCCTCCTCATCCTCATCCTCCTCATCCTCCTCATCCTCCTCATCCTCATCCTCCTCATCCTCATCCTCCTCATCCTCCTCATCCTCCTCATCCTCATCCTCCTCATCCTCATCCTCATACTCATCCTCATCATCCTAATCTTCCTCCTCCCTCCTTCTTCTTCTTCTTCTTCTTCTTCTTCTTCCTCTTCCTAATCCTCCTCATGATTATTATATACTTCCACATATCAAAAACATATATAAATACATATATCAGAAACATATATAAATACATATATAAACACACACAAATACAGTAAGGCCCCGCTTTACGGCGTTTCGCCTTACGGCGTTCCGCTAATACGGCGATGTCAAATTATGACCAAAATTTGCTATATGGCAAGCGGTCTTTTAAATACGGCGCTCCCACCCGGTTTGTTTACATTTTCCGTGACCACATCTATTATGTCAGGAAACTTTCCAAAATTTCAAGTGTTTTAAAGTTACTGCATATTTATATGTACTCTGATAATTATACTTAAGTGTACCTGTACCTAAATATACTTACACACTGTGCTGGTGTGCAGGTACACATTAAAATCGCTAAGTCTCTCTCTACTCATGACGCCAATACTACGTAATAATAATCACTCTTGGGCACACTAAATGTCTTATTTTACATCAATATAGGCATTTTCATTAATCCATCTATGATATTTTCCTCAAAATTATATATGAAACCCATTACATAGCATATAAACATGATACATACACTAAAAAATTGATGTAAATATAAGATTTGTTTACAAAGCAGCTGTGTAGGTAGTGTCGGAAGAATTACGTTTTCTCTAGTCAAACACTGGGGGGTAACTGTAGAAAAATATTCTTTTTGTATGCCTTTATGTATAGCAATTCACAACCCTTTTGGGTTTAGTGCTTTTTATAATAATAATAATTATTATTATTATTATTAATATTATTATTATTAATATTAATATTAATAATAATATTATTAATATTAATACTAATAATAATAATATTATTATTATTATTAATATTATTATCTTCATTCACTCTAAAAATGGTGTGTTGCTGTTTGTTTATTCTGAACTAACTTGTACAACTTGTACACAATGTAAGAGTACAGTGGACCCCCGCATAACGATCACCTCCAAATGCGACCAATTATGTAAGTGTATTTATGTAAGTGCGTTTGTACGTGTAAGTTTGGGGGTCTGAAATGGACTAATCTACTTCACAATATTCCTTATGGGAACAAATTCGGTCACTACTGGCACCTGAACATACTTCTGGAGTGAAAAAATATCGTTAACCGGGGGTCCACTGTATTTGTATTGTGAGGTAATTATTATTAAAATAAAAAAATATTGAGGTAAATGTTTTACAAACTCTTACAAATGGACGTGAATGAACTAAAAGTAGATACACATTAATACGCATTTATTTCGCCTGACCAAGTGATCATCCACTACCTGTTCAGTTTGTGTTCTTACATTGTCTCAATTCTGTATCTCGTTCTCTCTCTCGTTTACTCTTTCGTTAACTAGTTGGCTCTCATTGACGATGGCGTCTAAGGTTAGCTGTAATAAAAAGAGAAGTTGTAAGCCTCTTGCTTTAAGTGCCAAGTTAGAGGATGATGGTGTGCCATTCTGATTTTATTCAATAAACGCCCTGCCACTCACCTCTCACACATTAATATTAATATTTTAAGGTAAGTAATAAGTGTACTCTGTGTGTATCTTACCTTTTATTGTGTTTTTAATGCCTATTTCTATTGCTAACTTAACCCTTTGACTGTTTCCGACGTATAAATACGTCTTACGAGCCAATGTTTCTGACGTATTTATACGCACAAATTCTAGCGGCTTCAAATCGAGCGCCAAAGGCCTGATAGGCCTACACGGGAGAGAATGGGTCTCAGTGGTCGGTGTGCACCCTGTGAAAAAAATCTGGGACCTAGCGGTGCATTGTGGGAACGCCATGTTGTCAGTCCATTTTCACCATGCCTCTCGGTAAGAAGTTCCTCACTCCTCGGCGGATTGGAGGTCTTTTGTTCCCAAGTGATAGCTCTAACAGCGATGAAAGTGTCAGTGACAGTGAATTCAAGGGTTTTCAAGTGAGTGTTACCGAAAAAAGTGCCCAGGATAACGTAAATAGTGACGAAAACCCAGATGACCCACAACCTTCGACCTCTGGTGCTGTGCCGGCTTGTTCACGTTCACGTTCGCCTGTACCAGGACGAAAGAGGAAACTATTTGGTCGTGTACAACACCCTGATGATAGCAGTGATAGTGATAGTGATTTCAAAGTCATTGAAAGCAGTTCTAGTGACAGTGAGAGTGAATATTCCCCAGTGAAGCGCCAGTATGTACGACGTAGCATGCAGTCTGGTAGTGTTTCATATGTTGTTCCAAGGGGAAGGAGAAACTCTGGGAGCACATCCCGTGGCCCAACACCACGACCTGATAGTGAAGATGACGATATTGTAACGATGGGTATGAATGGTGACAGTGAGGGAGGAGGCAGTGGTGGTGATAGTGAGGGTGGCACGGCCCATGTGGCACCATCACCGGGCCACGCTACTAGCCACGCGGCTGACTCAGCAGAACAACCAGCCTCACCCTACCCCACACTGCCACAACCTGCACCACCACAACCTGCACAGCCACAACCACAGCCACAACCACGGTACAATATCCAGACCCCACCAGCAGACCGCATCTGGGATTGGCAGGACGGTGACGAGTTTGTTCCCAGTCCCCATGACTTTGATGAAACACAAAGTGGAATAAAGCCATCTTGTCCACTTGGGAACAATGCCAGTGAACTGGACTGCTTTGAGTTATTCTTCGATGAACCCCTGATGGACATCATTGTCAGGGAAACCAACACATACTGTGAATACACCATGGCAAATACAATTCTCTCACCAAAATCACGGCTACACAAGTGGAAGGAGACAACTGTGGCAGAGATGTACCTGTTTTTTGCCACAATAATGCTTATGCCACATGTGTATAAGCACACTGTCACCACATACTGGACAACAGATCGCCTGATTTCAACTCCAGGTTTTAGTGACATTATAGGTGTCAATCGTTTCCTGATACTGTTGCGTATGTTACACTTTTCAGACAAAACCAGGCCTGACAGAAGCGACAGGTTATATAAGATAAGAAATGTGTTTATGTACCTGAAACAAAAGTGCTGCGTGTATTTTTATCCCTTCAGGAAGCTTGTTATTGATGAGTCCTTGATTTTATTCAAAGGAAGACTCTCATTCAAGCAATATATACCAAGCAAGAGGAAACGCTTTGGTATAAAGCTATTTGTACTGTGTGATTGCAGAAGTGGTCTTGTTTTAGATATTATTGTGTACACTGGCAGTAATACTTTGAGAGATACCATGAAGTTATTGGGTATCTCTGGTGATGTGGTTCGAACAATGATGGAACCATATCTTGGTAAGGGGCATATGTTATTTACTGATAACTGGTACACAAGCCCCTTACTCAGTGATTTCTTGCAAGTGAACTTGTCAGACGTGTGTGGCACAGTGCGTGGTAATCGCAAACATATGCCAAGGTTCGACGCTGGCACTCGCAGAGGTGAGGTGCAAGCCTTTGCTGCCAATGACATCATGGCATTTCGGTGGCATGACAAACGTGATGTCACATTGTTGACATCAGTTCACACAAACGAAATGGTACCCAGTGGCAGGGACAACAGAGAGACCAATGAACCCATTCTAAAGCCTGCAGCTGTCATGGACTACAACCTCAATATGCGCTTAGTGGACAAATGTGACATGCAGATTGGGTTTGCAGACAGTGTACGCAAGAGTTATAAGTGGTATATCAAACTTTTTTTCCATCTTGTTGATATCTCTATGCTAAATGCTTATAACATATACAAGTTGAAGACCAACAAAACACCAAAATATGGTGAATTTTGCCTGTCAGTAATCAGACAAATAATTGCAAAGTACAAAGGAGCAACTCCTGCAATAGACCAGCGCCCACAGACGTCATCTCGTTTGAGGCCTGGTGATCACTACCCCATACTACTGCCAAGAAAAATGCTCAGAAGAGGTGTTATGTATGTATGCATACCACAAAACGCCCACAAACACGCAGAGACACTCGTTTTATGTGTGAGGAGTGTGAAGTGCCCCTCTGCATATACCCATGTTTCAAAGAGTTCCACAAGCTGCAGCAGTTCTAGGAACGTGGTTAGTGACTGTACATATGTATATATATTATGGAACAATAGTAATAAACATTGTTTTGTATTGTTTGTTTGTGTAAACAAAGTGTATACACAAACTAATAGTGATAAAGTTTGTTCTGTTATTGTGTTGTAAATAATGAGTGTATATTTGAACAATGCACCTTACATTGGTCTCACAGGCCACATAAGTTACCTGGAAAAGAAAAATATTGAAAAATGCAAGAAACCTTTGAATTAGAGTAAATAAAAGAATACTGGGTGGGCGGCAGTCGCCGCTGTTGCCGTACGCACGTCAATTTCTGCAAACTTTGCGGCTCTATATCTCGGTAAGTACTGATGGCAAAAAATTTTTTTTAGGCTTAAAACACTAGTAAAAATATTCCTAACATTTTCATAAGAAAAAATAATTTTTTTTTTTTTCGAATATTTGGCGACATAGAATGACAGTTTCAGAGAGGGCCCTGAAACAGTCAAAGGGTTAATATAAGTTAGTGTAAACTTGTTGTCTGGCATTTATTGCATATTTTATATGCTCTGATAATAATACTTGTGGAGCCGGGTGGAGGGACAACATTACGTTTTCTCTGCTCAGCCATCAGAGAAAACATGTATGAATCTGCGTTTGGCCCAGCCACTCCCTCACTCCGCTTTTGTTTACAGTTTTCGGCATGAATTATTCATTACTTCTACCTTCGTTTATGATGGCATCTAAAGATAGTTGTTAGAAATGATTAAATTCAGTGAACAAGGCATGTCGATGTTAATAATATGGCTCTGGGCCACAGTGTAGGTCGCCGGTAGGTGTAGCCCAGGCTACACCTACCGGCTACCTACACTGACTTTATACAAATAAATACTACTCACCTCTCTTCCTATATTAAGACTACACATATTTTAAGGTAAATAATGAGTGTACTGTATGTGCATTTTACCTCTCTGGGATGTCATATATATCGTATATTAAGTATGAGACGGGGAGCCAGTGCTACCTACACCTGGGCTACCTGCACCTGACTTCCTACAAATAAGTACTACTCGCCACTCTCCCTACATTAAGATTACAAATACTTTAAGATAAGTAATGAATTTACTGTGACTGTATTTTACTTTGTGTGTTTTTAATGCCTAGTTCTATTACTAACTTAATATAATTTAGTGTTAACTTGTTGTCTGGCATTTATATGCATTTATAAATGGAAAAAATGGAGTTCTGCCTTCCAGCGATGTCTGCTTTCCGGCGACAGCCTGGAACCTAACCCGCCGTGTAAGTGGGGTCCTACTGTACTTTGTATATATTCCAAGACAATAGTAAATGAGCAAGGCAGGTGTAAATGTCCACCTGTCAATGTGTTTGTGACAATTTGAGTACAATTTCAGTACCTAATACTAGTGTCAGAACAAAGAATTGTTATGAAATGAAAAGAACTACTATAAATTGTAATTCTTCTTTCTTCTTTCAACGTACCAGCCGTATCCCACCGAGGCGGGGTGGCCCTAAAGGAAAAACGAAAGTTTCTCCTTTTACATTTAGTAATATATACAAGAGAAGGGGTTACTAGCCCCTTGCTCCCGGCATTTTGATTGCCTCTTACAACACGCATGGCTTACGGAGGAAGAATTCTGTTCCACTTCCCCATGGAGATAAGAGGAAATAAACAAGAACAAGAACTAGAAAGAAAATAAGAGAATACTCAGAGGGGTGTGTATATATATGCTTGTACATGTATGTGTAGTGTGACCTAAGTGTAAGTAGAAGTAGCAAGACATACCTGAAATCTTGCATGTTTATGAGACAGACAAAAGACACCAGCAATCCTACCATCATGTAAAACAATTTCAGGCTTTTGTTTTACACTCGCTTGGCAGGACGGTAGTACCTCCCTGGGCGGTTGCTGTCTACCAACCTACTACCTATATAAATTGTAATTATCAGAACATAAAAATTATATAAAATAAGAAAAATAGAAAAAAAGGTATATCGGCAACACTTCTGCAAGTGGAAGGACACGATGTTGCTGTCACGTGAGCATCCAGTGCCAGCTTCTTGGCCTCATATCTGTAAGTACTGACCCTAATTTTTTTTATTCTAAAACACTTAAATTTTTTTTTTTTTTTTTTCCCAAAAAAATATTCGGGGCGCTGCGTGCGTGAATGTATATATACGTTTGAACTGTTTAACCCTTTGAGGGTCGCTAGGCCCTCTCAGAGACTTGTTCTCAGGGTTGCCAAAATTAAAAAAAAAAAAAAAAAAATTCTTATGAAAAGATAGAGAATCTTTTCCCGATCATAATGACACCAGAAGCATGAAATTTAATGGAAAACTTAGGGAATTATACTCTCGCAAAGTTAGCGGTCTCGATGATGTTTACTCATCACCGATTTTGCCCACTTTGAGCCCTATTTTTGGCCAATTCCAGTGTACTAGTCGACAGAAATCATAACTATTTTGCTAGAACTCCGTTTTTTCTATCGAATGAGTACAAGAAACCACCCATTTTGTTTTATGTGGTACACACATACCACATAGATGTATTCTCTCATATCTAGGCCCAAAATTACCGCTCACAGCTTATCAGTGTGAGCTGAGCTCATGGCGTAGAACTACAGTTTTAACTCGCAACTCAGAGCTGTAGAACTATGGCACGGACCCTGAAAGGGTTAAGACTACAAATATTTTAAGGTAAGTAATGGGTGTATTGTGTGTATTATACTTTTTATTTTTATTGTTCTATTGCTAACCTAATATATGTTAGTGTAAACTTGTTATCTGGCATTTATATGCATTTATATATGGAGAAATACCTGAAAACATTTACTTCATCCATACTCCCTCTCTCCAATGCGAGATCCAATTTTTCTTTAATTAAATCGTTTGATACACTCATCACCTTACTTTTATCTATGTTCACTTTCATCTTTCTACCTTTACACACCCTCCGAAACTCATCCACTAACCTTTGCAACTATTCTTTAGAATCTCCCAAAAGCACAATATCATCAGCAAAAAGTAACTGTGTCAACTCCCATTTTGTATTTGATTCTCCATAATTTAATCCCACCTCTTTCCCCAACACTCTAGCATTTACCTCTTTTACAACCCCATCTACAAATATATTAAACAACCATGGTGACATTACACATCCCTGTCTAAGACCTACTTTTACCAGGAAGTAATCTCCCTTTCTCCTACACACCCTAACCTGAGCCTCACTATCCTCATAAAAACTCTTTACAGCATTTAGTAGCTTACTACCCATTCTATACACTTGCAACATCTGCCACATTGCTTCCCTATCCACTCTGTCATATCTTCTTTCTTTCTTTCAACACACCGGCCGTATCCCACCGAGGCAGGGTGGCCCAAAAGGAAAAACGAAAGTTTCTCCTTTTACATTTAGTAATATATACAGGAGAAGGGGTTACTAGCCCCTTGCCCCTGGCATTTTAGTTGCCTCTTACAACACGCATGGCTTACGGAGGAAAAATTCTGTTCCACTTCCCCATGGAGATAAGAGGAAATAAACAAGAACAAGAACTAGAAAGAAAATGGCAGAAAACCCAGAAGGGTGTGTATATATATGCTTGTACATGTGTGTATAGTGTGACCTAAGTGTAAGTAGAAGTAGCAAGACGTACCTGTAATCTTGCATATTTATGAGACAGACAAAAGACACCAGCAATCCTACCATCATGTAAAACAATTACAGGCTTTCGTTTTACACTCACTTGGCAGGACGGTAGTACCTCCCTGGGTGGTTGCTGTCTACCAACCTACTACCTACACTCTGTCATATGCCTTTTCTAAATCCATAAATGCGATGAAAACTTCCCTACCTTTATCAAAATACTGTTTACATATATGCTTCAATGTAAACACTTGATCTACACATCCCCTATCCACTTGAAAGCCTCCTTGCTCATTTGTCCCCCTTGCCTTTATATAAAGGAATTATGCATGCTCTCTGCCAATCCCTAGGTACCTTGCCCTCTTTCATTCATTTATTATCCCTTTGACTGTCGCAACCCCAAATCCTGAGGGGTCTCCTGGTGTCGCAAAATTTTTGAAAAAAAAAAAAATTTCTTATGAAATGATAGAGAATCTTTTCCCGATGGTAATGACACCAAAAGTACGAAATTTGATGAGAAACTTAGGGAATTACGCTCTCGCGAAGTTAGTGACCTCGGTGATATTTACGAATCAGCGACTTTGCCCACTTTGAGCCCTATTTTCGGATAATTCCATTGTTCCAGTTGACCAAACTCATAGCTATTTTTTTAGAACTCCATTTGTTCTATTGATTGAGTACAAGAAACTGCTCATTCACTGATTTCAACTACCCAATAAAGTGGTCAGAAATTGGCAATTTGGCCAGTTTCACGGAAATTAAAAAATATGCCAATTTCAAAATAGGGTCCAGAATGAACAATGCAGACATTCCTGCTCTAAAATAACACTTTCCCTGCTTTTAGCTCCATTTCAAGGTCCTTTGCATAGTAAAACCAATCAAAATCTCCTCCATTTCCATAATATATTTTCCATTCTATCAAATGTGACTACAAAAATGAGACTATAACCATAAAAACTATATGAAAATACACCTCAAAATCTGCGTTTTAATCCAAAAACACGGTCAGTTTTTTTTTTCTCATGCACTGTATGCTGCAGGAATTTTTATACTGTGCACCCTGACCCCACAAACCCATTCTCATATGTGGGCCTACCAGCTTTCTCCCGCTTGATTTGAAGCTGCTAGAATTTTTGAGTATGTATGCGTCAAACACATTGGCTTATAAGATATATATATATGACTGAAACAGTCAAAGGGTTAAAGAAAAATACCAATCACTCCAACACTATATCCCCCTTCCCCTGCTTTTAACATTTCTGTCATGATCCCATCAGTTCCAGCTGCTTTACCCCCTCTCACACTCCTCCCCCACTCTCGCATCCTGCTCTTTGTCACTCCTAAAAGATATTGTACCTCCCTGGCCAGTGCATGAAATTATTGCCTCCCTTTCTTCATCGGCATTTAAAAGTTCCTCAAAATATTCCTGCAGTTCCCCATCAACTAACTCCCCTACTCTGTTTTTTAACCGAAAAATCCATGCGTTCCCTAGGCTTTCTTAACTTGTTTATCTCACTCCAAAAATTTTTCTTATTTTCAGCAAAATTTTTTGACCTTGCCTCTCCTACACTATCATTTGCTCTCTTTTTTGCACTCTCTCACCACTCTCTTCACCTTTATTTTACTCTCCATATAGTCTGCCCTTATATTACTTTTGCTTTGTAAAAGCCTCTCATAAGCTACCTTTTTCTCCTTTATCACACCCTTTAATTATTCTTTCCACCTATCTCTATCCGTTCCAGAAGCTCGGCCTAAGACCGAAATAGCCGAAAACCAAAATAATATTTCCCATAAGAATTATTGGAAGTACAATTAATCCAGTCCAGAGAAAAATATTCACAAAAAAATACTTTTTTAAGAATTACATAAGTATTATTATATACCTTTATTGAAGGCCAATGCTGGCTTCTGGAAGATAGGGAGGAGGAAAGAGGGAGGAGTTAGTGTTTGGAAGGGGAATCCCCCTCCATAAGACTTTAGGTACCAAGGCCTTCTCTGGGGTTACTTCCCTTCTTTGTCTTTTAATGCCACAACAAATCTATCCATAGAGGTCTGTTTCTGGCGTCTCTCTTAAGATTTCCCTGAAGTGGTACAGGGTTTTATCACTGAACATGTTGCAGATATGGCTTGTTTCAGCTTGGTCAGGGCGGTGTTTCTCTACAAAAGCTTGCACCCTAGTCCACATTGCACACTCCTCTTTAACCCTTTGACTGTTTTGGCCGTATATATACATCTTACGAGCCAGTGTTTCGGACGTATGTATACTCAATAATTCTAGCAGCTTCAAATCAAGCAGGAGAAAGCTGGTAGGCCCACATGTGAGAGAATGGGTCTGAGTGGTCAGTGTGCACTGTACAAAAAAATTATGCAGCATGCACTGCATAATGAGAAAAAAAAAAACTCCTACTGTGTTTTTGGATTAAAACACCGACTTTGAGGTGTATTTTCATATAGTATTTATGGTTGTATTCTCATTTTCTTGGTCTCATTTGATAGAATCAAAAACATTTTACAGAAATAGAGATGATTTTGATTAGTTTTACGATGAAAATGATCTTGAAGTTGAGCTCAAAGTAGCAGAAATGTTCGATTTTTACCAATGTTCAAGAGTAAGCAAGTCACACCACACGTCCAGTACACGTCAACTGGGTAGTCTTATATTCTTTCACTAGTGCATTAATATTATTTATACCATTTGTACAATAATGCAGTAGTCTGCATAACAGTAACTCTTGTATTTTTTGTGTGAATATAAAATAAAAATAATAAAATAAAATAAAATAAATATAAGAGGGGCCTAGAGACATGATTAATGAACAGAGGATATGTTATTTTAGTGCCAAGAATGTCTGCATTGTTTATTCTGGACCTTATTTTGAAATTGGCATCTTTTTCTAATTTGCGTGAAATTGGCCAAATTGCCAATTTCTGACCACTTTATTGGGTATTTGAAATTGGTAAATATGCAGTTTCTTGTTCTCAGTTGATAGAAAAAATGGAGTTCTAAAGAAATAGCTGTGAGCTTGGTTGACTGGAACAATGGAATTGGCCAAAAATAGGGCTCAGTCGGTGAAATATCCGATGCGTATACAGTGGACCCTCGACCAATGCTGGCATTGCCTAACGATAAAATCGCCTAACGATGCGTCTGTGTAAAAATATTGGCTCGACCAACTGTGAAAAACTCGGGTAACAGCATTCGTCCCGAACGTGTCGGGCAGCCTGAGTGCCTCAGCTGCCCTGCTTTCAGCTAGTGTGCCATTGTTTACAAGCCAGGGCGGATGGTTCCACGTATATATGTGATACATTTTGTATTATTCCATTTTTTTAGTGCTTGTAACTACTAAATAAGCCACCATGGGCCCAAAGAAAGCTTCTAGTGCCAACCCTGTGGTAAAAAGGGTGAGAAATACTATCGAAATACTCTCGTACCACTGTCAGCTGTTGCTGCACCACCGTCAGCTGCTGCTGTACCACAGTCAGCTGCTGCTGCTGCACCACCACCAGCTGTTGCTGCACCACCATCAGCTGCTGCTGTTGCTGCACCACCATCAGCTGCTGCTGCACCACCATCAGCTGCTGCTGCACCACTGTCAGCTGTACTACTCGTATCATGTGGGAGTTCGATACGTGGATTAGGGAAGAAATACTCACGTAGGCTGTTATTACGTATAATTGCTGTTATGTGGAGAGAGCCCTTGCCAGCCGTACCTATCTCCTTGGTTACACTCGTAATACTGACTAGCCGGCTGCCCAGTACCCAGTGGGGTCTTTTGAAATAGTGTCAGTTCAGCACAATATGAAAGACCGTGACTCAGGCAGAGACGGTTGGTCGTTGAGTCAACGGACGGTTACTGGTAACTGGTTACTACTACTGAGACTGGCAACTGGTTACTACTACTGAGACTCGAAGATGTGGAGATAGTGTTGTTGGTGTGGCTTAACGAGAAACAATTACCGAGAAACAATTAACCCCAGAGGGTTAGCCACCCAGGATAACCCAAGAAAGTCAGTGCGTCATCGAAGACTGTAACTTATTTCCATTGGGGTCCTTAATCTTGTCCCCCAGGATGCTACCCACACCAGTCGACTAACACCCAGGTGAACAAGAAAAAATGCCTGGAACTAGTGCTCATAGTGGTGAATTTAAGGCCAGCAAAGGTTGGTTTGAGAGATTTAAGAATCGTAGTGGCATACATAGTGTGATAAGGCATGGCGAGGCTGAAAAATTCCAACCCCCAACAAGTGTTCAATTGTGACGAAACAGGCCTGTTCTGGAAGAAAATGCCAAACAGGACCTACATTACAGTGGACCCCCGCATACCGATTTTAATCCGTGCAAGAGGGGTCATTGTTATGCGAAATAATCGGTATGCGAATGAATTTTCCCCATAAGAAATAATGGAAATCAAATTAATCCGTGCAAGACACCCAAAAGTATGAAAAAAAATTTTTTACCACGTGAAATATACATTTTCCTACACACAAAGAGAAGGATACATGCACAATAGTATAGTAGTACATGCACAGTATATATTGTGCATGTACTAGTCTACTAAATGAAGAATAAATGACACTTACCTTTATTGAAGATGCAGCAATGACTGATGAGACACTGTGTCCTGGGAGTGCCTTTTTCTCCTGAGTACTGTAGGTCCTGTTTGGCATTTTCTTCCAGAACATGCCTTATCACACTGTGTATGTCACTACGATTCTTAAATCTCTCAAACCAACCTTTGCTGGCTTTAAATTCACCAATATGAGCACTAGTTCCAGGCATTTTTCCCTGTTCACCTGGGTGTTAGTCGACTGGTGTGGGTTGCATCCTGGGAGACAAGATTAAGGACCCCAATGGAAATAAGTTAGACAGTCTTCGATGACACTGACTTTTTTGGGTTATCCTGGGTGGCAAATCCTCTGGGGTTAATTGTTTCTTGGTATATTCTCAATAAGCCACACCAACAACAGTGCTACAGCAGCAGCAGACGATGCTACAGCAGCAGCAGCAGCAGACGATGCTACAGCAGCAGCAGACGATGCTACAGCAGCAGCAGCAGCTGACAGTGCAGCAGCAGCAGCTGTACCACCAATAGTAGCGATGGTTGATTGGGGTTTTTTGTACAACCTGGCCAGGTCGGCGATACGCACTCCACTTTCATATTTATCAATGATCTCTTTCTTCATCTCTATTGGAATTCTCACCCTTATTGCTGTAGGGTTGGCACTAGAAGCTTTCTTGGGGCCCATGGTCACTTATTTTCCAGAAAAAGCACCGAAAACACTGTAATAATACGAAATATTCCGATTGTATGCTTGGATGTTACCGCGGAGGCTGGCTGGTAAACAATGCCACCGGCGGCACATGTGAGGCTGGCTGAGGGCGCACATTGGACGCGTCTCGGACGAAAATCGGTGAGCGGGTTTTTAAGCGGTATGCGAGGCAAAATTTTTGCGATTAAAGCAAGCGGTATGCGGATTAATCGTTATGTGATGCCATCAGTATGCGGGGGTCCACTGTACTCAGGAGGAAAAGGCACTCCCAGGACACAAGCCTATGAAATACAGGCTAACTCTCATGTTTTGTTCTAATGCTAGTGGGGATTGCAAAGTGAAGGCTTTACTCATGTATCACTGAAAATTCCCAGTGTGTTCAAGAAAAACAGTGTCTCATCACTCATCAGTACTCTTTATTAAAGGTAAGTGTCATTTTAGCATTTATATAGTTATTGTGCATGTCTCATTGTTTTCTTTGTAGGGAAATGTATATTTCATGAAAAAAAATAATTTTTTTAATACTTTTGGCTGTCTGGAATGGATTAAATGGATTTCCATTATTTCTTATGGGGAAAATTAAATTGGCTAATGATAAAATCAGCTAAGGACAACCTCTCTGCAACGGATTAATATCGCTGGTCGAGGGTCTACTGTATATCGCCGAGATCGCTAATTTCATGGGAGTGTAATTCCATAAGTTTTCAATCGAATTTCATGCCTTTGGTGTCATTACCATCGAGAAAAGATTCTTTATCATTTCACAAGAAAAAATGTTTTTTTGTTTCCCAATAATTTGGCGACATAGAATGACAGTTTCAGAAATGGGCTTGCGACAGTCAAAGGGTTAATCTCTGAAGAAGGCACCTCCTTCACTCTCTCTTCCACCTCCTCTGAAGCAAGTTCCTCCTCTGCAGTCTGTTGCTGTTCGAGTTGACGCTCTTGCAGCTCTTCAGTGGTTAGCTTTTTCCTGTGGTCCTCCACCAACTCTTCCACATCCTCACCACTCGCCTCCAACTCCAGGGACTTTCCCAGTGTCACAATAGAGTGCACAGGGTTGGCAGGGTTAGGGTCAGTCTGAAACCCTTCAAAATCCCTCTCTTGGACACAATCTGGCCACAATTTTCTCCAAGCAGAGTTCAAAGCCCTGAAAGTCACTCTCCCAAGCCTTGTCTATAAAGCTTATGCAGTTGAGGATAGTGAAGTGATCTTTCCAGAACTCTCTTAGGGTCAGCTGAGTGTCAGAGGTCACTTCAAAGCACGTTTCAAACACTGCTTTTGTGTAGAGTGTTTTGAAGTTAGAAATGACCTGCTGGTCCATGGGCTGGAGGAGAGGGGTGGTGTTAGGAGGCAAAAAACTTCACTGTGATGATATTGAAGTCCCTAAACACTTGGTCTTCCAAGTCTGGAGGATGTGCAGGAGCATTGTCCAGTACCAGGAGGCACTTGAGTGGCAATTTCTTTTCCGGGAGGTATTTTTTGACACTTGGGGCCAAACACATCATTAACTCTCTCTCTGAAAATTTGCCTTGTGATTAGCTTTCCACATCACGCAGTCTGTTTTTCATGACATTGTTTTTCTTGAACACTGGAATTTTCTGAGTGATACACAAGTAAAGGCTTCACTTTGAAATCTCCACTAGCATTACCACACAACAAAAGAGTAAGCCTGTCTTTCATAGGCTTGTGTCCTGGCAGTGCCTTTTCCTCTTGGGTAATGTAGGTTCTGTTTAGCATTTTCTTCCAAAACAGGCCTGTTTTGTCACAGATGAACACTTGTTGTAGTTTCAATTTTTCAGCCTCTATGTACCCCTGGAATTCCTGCATGAATTTTTCAGCTGCACATTTGTCAGAACTTGCATCCTCACCATGCCTTACAACGCTGTGTATGCCACTACGCTTCTTAACCCTTTGAGGGTTTTCGTCGTACTAGTACGTCTTACGCGTAGGGGTTTTTGACGTACTAGTACTCATAAATTCTAGCGACCTCAAATCTAGTGGGAGAAAGCTGGTAGGCCTTCATATGAAAGAATGGGTCTATGTGGTCAGTGTGCACAGTCTAAAAAAAATCCTGCAGCACACGGTGCATAATGAGAAAAAAAAAACTTTTTCCATTTTTTTTTAATAAATCAGCGACTTTGCAGTGTATTTTCGTATAGTATTTATTGTTGTATTCTAGTTTTCTTGGTCTCATTTTATAGAATGGAAGACATATTACTGAAATTGAGATGATTTTGACTGGTTTTACAATGAAAGGTGCCTTGAAATTGAGCTCAAAGTAGCAGAAATGTTCGATTTTTACCAAACTTCAAAAGTAAACAAATCGTGCCAAGCGTGCAATACACGTCAACTGGTGAGTCTAATATTCTTTCACAAGTGCACCAATAATATTTATACCATTTTTTACACTAATGCAGTAGTCTGCATAACAGTAAATCTTATATTTTTTGTGAGAATAAAAATTCAAAGTGGAAAGCAAAAGAATATAAGAGGGGCCTTGAGACGTGACTAATGACTAGAGGAAATGTCATTTTAGTGCCAGGAATGTCTTTCTTGTTTATTCTGGACCCTATTCCGAAATTGGCATCTTTTGAAATTTGTGTGAAATTGGCAAAATTGCTAAATTCTGACCACTGTACTGGATAGTTGAATTTATAAATGGGTGGTTTCTTGCACCCATTCGATAGAAAAAATGGAGTTCTAGCGAAATATTCATGTTTTTTGTCGACTAGTACAGTGAAATTGGCCGAAAATGGGGCTCAAAGTGGGCAAAATCGCCGATCCGTAAACATCGCCGAGACCGCTAACTTTGCGAGAGCATAATTCCGTAAGTTTTCTATCAAATTTCAAACTTTTGGTGTCGTTATGATCGGGAAAAGATTCTCTATCTTTTCATAAGAGAAAATAATTTTTTTTTTTTTTAAATTTGGCCGACCCTGAGAACGAGTTTCGGAGAGGGCCTGTCGACCCTCAAAGGGTTAAATCCATCAAACCATCCTTTGATGGTCCTAAATTCACAAACTGCAGCACTTGTTCCAGGCATTTTCTTTGCAAGATCCTCATGCAGCTGCCTTGCCTTCTCACAAATAATCGACTCCACAACACTGTCTCCCACTAATTCTTTTTCCTTAGTCCACAATAATAATAACTTTTCCATCTCTTTCATTATTGGTGGCCTTTGTTTAGTTAGAAAAGTTACTTTTTTTTGCAACATTAGCATCCTTGATGTGTTCTTTCTTTGCCAGGTTGGATGTTATTGTTGATTTATTCCTGGCAAGTTCCACCACCCTCATACCACTCTCAAACATTTCTATCACTTCATGCTTAAATTCTATGGCATTTTTCATTTTCCTTACCACAGGAACTTTCTTTTTAGCCATGGTTACTTATTCACAGTTGCACTGTAAAAATAACACAAATACAATGAGAAATAAGCAAAATGTTTGGATGTATGAGCAGATGCTTCCTCAACCACCAAGAGAGACAGCCAAATTGACGCGCAAGCAGCCCCAGCTGAACGGCCAATCACTGAATTAACGGCTGATAACAGGGCGGTGAAAACCCGGCCGATCACCAAGTTGGCCGATAACAGAACCGGCCGATAACCGGGGGTCCACTGTATTTATATTGCTTGTTATGTCATATTAGATGAATTGTGATAGATAAATAAGCTGTAGAGTTGATATTAGGGAAATTATTGAAGCATTTTATGGTGCCTGGAATTCCACTGAATGAATTTCATTTCAATTAACTTGAGGAAAATTGACTGCAGACGAGCAAATCCAGATGCGAGCAAGGTCACACAGTGGATTAAACTCGTTAGTGGAGGTTCCACTGTACAACCATAAATACTATACAAAAATACAGTGGACCCCCGGTTATCGGCCGTAATCCATTCCAGAAGGTTGGCCGATAACCGAAATGGCCGAAAACTGAAATAATATTTCCCATACGAATTAATGGAAATACAATTAATCCGTTCCAAACAAAAATATTCACAAAAAAATAATTTAACAATGCAGAATCAGTAATAATAAAATGACACTTACCTTTACTGAAGATTTGTTGATGTATGGAAGATGGGAGAAAGGGAGAGGATGGAGGAGTTACTATTGTTTGGAAGGGGAATCCCCTTCCATAAAGCCTTCAGGTACCAAGTCCTTTTCTGGGGTTACTTCCCTTTGTTTTTTAATGCCACTAGGACCAGCTTGAGTCACTGGACCCCTGTCTCTCAAAAAAGTGCTCCAGAGACGTCTGTTTTTGGCATATGTTAAGAATTGTGGCAGCAGCAGGAGAGTGTTGGGAGACAGGACAAGATAGTCCTTCAATATGGCACTAATATCAACTCAACAGATTATTTATCTAGCACGATTCATCTAATATGACATAATAAACAATATTAATAACATAAACATGATATATACTGCAGAATGAATAAAATGTTATATATCTATCTCCCTAACCAACTAGTGTTGCTGTGTTGTTTGTTGTTGGATGTATAAGGGCCACTGAAAGATAAGCCTTACATGATGGTGATGGTGGCAGCAGACAGCGGTGTTGTCAGTCGCCCTATTTAACTCCAACAACATTGGAGGAGTCAGTTTTGTGCTGTCCTTTTTCTGTTGATTAATCACTTAACTTACCTGCTACACTGTTAATGCTACACTTTATCGCTGGCTGGTGGTATAACCTTTATCATCAATTGCTGCTTTGGTATCATACATATCGCAGAATCACTGAAGAAGGCACATTCTTCCCTCTCTCTCAGCCCTTTACCAAAGGGCTGACTGGCACTAGGAACTTTCTTGGGGCCCATAGTGGCTTATTTAGCAGTTGCAAGCACTAAAAAGAATGGAATAATATGAAATGTATCGTCTGAATGCGTGGGATTGTGTTCGCTGGCTGATAAACAATGGCACACTAATTGTTGGGCCGCTGTTGCCGTATGGATGCATTCAGGACAAATTACTATTACCGAGTTCAGTGACTATCACCGAACCAATATTTTGACGAGAAAATGCTACTTTTGCCGAATATTACGAAATCCCACAACTACGAAATCTGGGGATCCACTGTATTTGAGTATTACTTCATTACCTAATATTAGTATCAGAGCAAAGATTAACTATGAAATCACAAGAACTACTACAAATTGTAATTATCAGAACATAAAAATTATACAAACTAAAAAAAAATAAAAAAAATTTATATTGGCAACACTTCTGCAAGTAGCAGCGCTTCATGTTGCTGTCAAGTGATCGACAAGCGCCGACTTTGCGGCCTTATATCTCCATAAGTATTGACTCTAGAATTTTGTTTTTTTTACATTCCTTTATGTAAAAAATATCCTCTTCAATTTTTTTTTTCTCTAAAATATTCAGAGCGCTGGGCGAGTGAATGTAGCTCTATGTTTGGACAGTTAAGAGTTTAAGGATCAAAGGTCTCAACCCTCAAAGGGTTAAAAATGAGAATACAGTGGACCCTTGGTTAACACCTGGATCGAATAGCGCCAAAATCAGATAACGTCTCGCTTTGGCATGAAAAAATTGGCTCAGATAACACCTAAAAACTTGGTTAGGAGCTTTTTTCCCGAATGTGTCGGCACGGCGGCCTGAGCGAGCCCGGCCACTCACTCTGTGTACCAGCCAGTGTGCCATTGTTTACAAAGCCAGTGAGGATGATTCTGCTTGTATATGCAATATATTTTGTATTATTCCATTGTTTTTGGTGCTTGTAACTGCTAAATAAGCCACCATGGGCCCCTATGGTAAAGAATGTGAGAAACACATATAATTTAAGAAAAAATTTGTAGAAAAATATGAAAGTGGTGGTGGTAGAGGGTGGCAGTGGTGGTGGTAGTGGTGGTGGTAGAGGGTGGTGGTAGTGGTGGTAGAGGGTGGTTGTGATGGTGGTAGAGAGTGGTGGTGGCAGTGTGTGGTAGTGGTGGTGGTAGAGGGTGGTAGTGATGGTGGTAGCGATGGTGGTAGAGGGTGATAGTGATGGTGGTAGAGGGTGATTGTGATGGTGGTAGAGGGTGGTAGCGATGGTGGTGGTAGCGATGGTGGTAGTAGAGGGTGGTAGCGATGGTGGTAGTAGAGGGTGGTAGTGGTTGTGATGGTGGTATAGTATGATAAGGCATGGTGAGGCTGCCAGTTCTGACAAAAAAGCAGCTGAAAAATATGTGCGGGAGTTTAAGGGGTACATCGAGGCTGAAAAATTAGAACCCCACAAGTGTTCAATTGTGACGAAACAGGCCTGTTTTGGAAGAGAATGCCAAACAGGACCTACACTACTCAGGAGTAAAAGGTACTCCCAGGACACAGACCAGAAAAGGACTTGTTACCTGAAGTCTTCATGAAAGGGGATTCCCCTTCCAAACAATAGAACACTCATCCTCTGCCCTCCTTCTGTCTCATCACTCAAATACAAGTCCACAATAAAGGTAAGTGTGATGTTATTGTTTTATTCTTCATGTATCATTGTTTTCTGTGTGAGGAAATGTATATTTCATGTAAAAAAATTATTTTGTTTAATACTTTTGGGTATCTGGAACAGATTAATTGGATTTCCGTTATTTCTTATGGGGAAAATTAATTTGGTTAAAGGCTAGCTCTCTGGAACGGATTAAAGACGTTAGCCGAGGGTCCACTGTAATTATACAGTGGACCCCCGCATAACGATGGCATCACATAGCGATTAATCCGCATACCGCTTGCTTTAATCGCAAAAATTTTGCCGCGCATACCGCTTAAAAACCCGCTCACCGATTTTCGTCCGAGACGCGTCCAATGTGCGCCCTCAGCCAGCCTCACATGTGCCGCCCGTGCCATTGTTTACCAGCCAGCCTCCGCGGTAACATCCAAGCATACAATCGGAATATTTCGTATTATTACAGTGTTTTCGGTGCTGTTTCTGGAAAATAAGTGACCATGGGCCCCAAGAAAGCTTCTAGTGCCAACCATACACCAATAAGGGTGAGAATTCCAATAGAAATGAAGAAAGAGATCATTGATAAGTATGAAAGTGGAGTGTGTATCGCCGACCTGGTCAGGTTGTACAAGAAACCCCAATCAACCATCGCTACTATTGTGGGCACCAGAAAGGCAATCAAGGAAGCTGTTCTTGCCAAAGGTTTAACTGTGTTTTCGAAACAAAGATCGCAAGTGATGGAAGATGTTGAGAGACTCTTATTGGTGTGGATAAATGAAAAACAGCTAGCAGGAGATAGCGTCTCTCAAGCGATCATATGTGAAAAGGCTAGGAAGTTGCATGAGGATTTAATTAAAAAAATGCCTGCAACTAGTGATGATATGAGTGAATTTAAGGCCAGCAAAGGTTGGTTTGAGAGATTTAAGAAGCGTAGTGGCATACATAGTGTGATAAGGCATGGTGAGGCTGCCAGTTCGGACCACAAAGCGGCTGAAAAATATGTGCATGAATTCAAGGAGTACATAGACAGTGAAGGACTGAAACCTGAACAAGTGTTTAATTGTGATGAAACAGGCCTGTTTTGGAAGAAAATGCCAAGCAGGACCTACATTACTCAGGAGGAAAAGGCACTCCCAGGACATAAGCCTATGAAAGACAGGCTTACTTTGTTGATGTGTGCCAATGCTAGTGGTGATTGCAAAGTTAAGCCTTTATTAGTGTATCACTCTGAAACTCCCAGAGCGTTCAGGCAAAAGAATGTCCTCAAGGATAATTTGTGTGTGCTGTGGAGGGCAAACAGTAAGGCATGGGTCACTAGGGAATTTTTCTATAACTGGTTACACCATGCATTTGCCCCCAATGTGAAAGATTACCTAACTGAAAAGAAATTAGAACTTAAGTGCCTCCTGGTGTTAGACAATGCCCCTGGTCATCCTACAGACGTGGCAGAGCGACTTTATGGGGACATGAGCTTCATTAAGGTGAAGTTTTTGCCTCCTAATACCACTCCTCTCCTGCAGCCCATGGACCAGCAGGTTATTGCAAACTTCAAAAAACTGTACACAAAAGCTCTGTTTGAAGGGTGCTTTGTAGTGACCTCAGAAACTCAACTGACTCTAAGAGAGTTTTGGAGAGATCACTTTAATATCCTCAATTGTGTAAACCTTATAGGTAAGGCTTGGGAGGGAGTGACTAAGAAGACCTTGAACTCTGCTTGGAAGAAACTGTGGCCAGAATGTGTAGACAAAAGGGATTTTGAAGGGTTTGAGGCTAACCCTGAGAGGATTATGCCAGTTGAGGAATCCATTGTGGCATTGGGAAAGTCCTTGGGGTTGGAGGTTAGTGGGGAGGATGTGGAAGAGTTGGTGGAGGAGGACAATGAAGAACTAACCACTGATGAGCTGATAGATCAACTTCAAGAGCAAGAGGCCAGACCTGAGGAAACTGGTTCAGAGGAGGGGAGAGAGAAATTGAAGAAGTTGCCTACTACAAAGATTAAAGAAATCTGTGCAAAGTGGCTTGAAGTGCAAACCTTCATGGATGAAAATCACCCTCACACAGCTATTGCAAGCCGTGTTGGCAACCTGTACACTGACAATGTTGTGAAACACTTTAGGGAAGTCATAAAGGAACGAGAGGTACAGGCCACTATGGACAGATATGTTGTGCGAAAGAAGTCCAGTGACTCTGAAGCTGGTCCTAGTGGCATTAAAAGAAGAAGGGAAGTAACCCCAGAAAAGGACTCGACACCTCAAGTCTTAATGGAAGGGGATTCCCCTTCTAAACACTAACACACTCTCTCCCCTCCTCCCATCCCATCAATCATCACCAGATCTTCAATAAAAGTAAGTGTCATGTAAGTGTGCATGCCTTTTTCAGTTTGTGTGTATTAAAATTAACATTTCATGTGGTAAAAAATTTTTTTCTTTCATACTTTTGGGTGTCTTGCACGGATTAATTTTATTTCCATTATTTCTTATGGGGAAAATTCATTCACATACCGATTATTTCGCATAACAATTACCCCTCTTGCACGGATTAAAATCGTTATGCGGGGGTCCACTGTATTAATACAGTGGACCCTCGACCAACAATATTAATCCATTCCAGAGAGCTTATCTTTAGGCGAATTTATCGTTAGTCGAATTAATTTTCCCCATAAGAAATAATGGAAATCCAATTAATCCGTTTCAAACAGCCAAAAGTGTTAAAAAAAAAATTTTTTCATGAAATATACATTTCCCTACAAAGAAAACAATGAGACATGCACAATAACTACATAAATAAATGCTAAAATGATACTTACCTTTATTGAAGAATATTGATGAGTGATGAGACACTGTTTTTCTTGAACACACTGGGATTTTCAGAGTGATACATGAGTAAAGGCTTCACTTTACAATCCCCACTAGCATTACAACAAAACATGAGAGTTAACCTGTCTTTCATAGGCTTGTGTCCTGGGAGTGCCTTTTCCTCCTGAGTAATGTAGGTCCTGTTTGGCATTTTCTTCCAGAACAGGCCTGTTTCGTCACAATTGAACACTTGTTGGGGTTGGAATTTTTCAGCTTCACCATGCTTCATCACACTGTATATGCCACTATGATTCTTAAATCTCTCAAACCAACCTTTGCTGGCCTTAAATTCACCAATATGAGCACTAGTTCCAGGTACTTTTTCCTGTTCACCTGGGTGTTAGTCGACTGGTGTGGGTCGCATCCTGGGGGACAAGATTAAGGACCCCAATGGAAATAAGTTAGACAGTCTTCGATGACGCACTGACTTTCTTGGGTTATCCTGGGTGGCTAACCCTCTGGGGTTAATCGTTTCTTGGTAATTGTTAAGCCACACCACCAACATTCTCTCCACGTCTTCGAGTAGTACAGCTGACAGTAGTGCAGCAGCAGCTGACGGTGGTGTAGCAGCAGCTGACGGTGGTGCAGCAGCAGCTGGCGGTGGTACAGCAGCAGCTGACCATGGTACAGCAGCAGCTGACAGTGCTACAGCAGCAGCTGATGGTGGTACAGCAGCAGCTGACGGTGGTACAGCAGCAGCTGACATTGGTGCAGCAACAGCTGACTGTGGTATGATAGTATTTCGATAGTATTTCTCACCCTTTTTACCACAGGGTTGGCACTAGAAACTTTCTATGGGACCATGGTGGCTTATTTAGCAATTACAAGCACTGAAAACAGTGGAATAATATAAAATATATTGCATGTATGCGTGAAACCATCCGCCCTGGCTTGTAAACAGTGGCACACTAGCTGAAGGCAGGGCAGCTGAGGCACACTCAGCCTGGATGGACAGGTGGACACGTTTGGGACGAATGATGTTAGTCGAGTTTTCATCATTGGTCGTTCCAAAATTTTTACGCTAAAACGCTTCATTAGGTGATTTTTTCATTAGATAATGCCTTCGTTGGTTGGGGGTCCACTGTATATGAATTATTCATGTTAGGTCTTCATGTGTGTGTGTCATTTTTAGGGACAGTGTCTTGTTTTCACAAACAAGCTGTCTTATTTTAGTTATGAGCATCTGGCAACTTTGAATTTAGCTTTGATCTCACCATCTTCCTTGTGAAGTAAGACACGTGTATTTTTAGGCTATTTTACCAGAGAAGTGTATCACTGAAAGACTTTTTCAGTTGTGTTTTATTTCACAAGGGTGTTTTATACTAGTTAGCCAACCACTGCTCACTCCTTCCCACTATTAAAGCTGG
>NC_091306.1:17488811-17517967 GCF_038502225.1 Cherax quadricarinatus | reverse complement strand
TATATATTTTTCTTTTTTTCAACAAGTCGGCCGTCTCCCACCGAGGCAGGGTGACCCAAAAAAGAAAGAAAATCCCCAAAAAGAAAATGCTTTCATCATCATTCAACACTTTCACCACACTCACACATAATCACTGTTTTTGCTCAGGATATATATATATATATATATATATATATATATATATATATATATATATATATATATATATATACAGTGGACCCCCGGTTAACGATATTTTTTCACTCCAGAAGTATGTTCAGGTGCCAGTACTGACCGAATTGGTTCCCATAAGAAATATTGTGAAGTAGATTAGTCCATTTCAGACCCCCAAACATACACGTACAAACGCACTTACATAAATACACTTACATAATTGGTCACATTCGGAGGTAATCGTTATCCGGGGGTCCACTGTATATATAATTTATTTATATATACAGTGGAACCTCAAAAATCGAACTGCTCCCAACACGACCAATTATGTAAGTGTATTTTTGTAAGTGCTTTTATAAGTGTATTTTTGAGGGTCTGAAATGGACTAATCTAATTTACATTATTCCTGATGGGAATAAATTTATTTGGTAAAGGCACTCGAACAGCCTTCTGGACCGAAGAAAGTTCGATATTTGAGGTTCCACTGTATAGTAAACCCTTCTCCCGTGTAAATTACTAAATTTAAAAAGAGAAACTTTCGTTTTTCTTTTTGGGCCACCCTGCCTTGGTGGGATACGGCCGGTTTGTTGAAAATAAAAAAAAAAAAAAAAAGAAAAAATATATATAAATATATATATATATATATATAAATATATATATATATGTATATATATTTATATTTATTTATATATATATGTATATATATTTATATTTATTTATATATATATGTATATATATTTATATTTATTTATATATATATGTATATATATTTATATTTATTTATATATATATGTATATATATTTATATATATATATATATGTATATATATTTATATATATATATATATATTTATATATATATATTTATATATATATATTTATATATATATGTATATATACATATATATATATATATATATATTTATATATGTATATGTATATATTTATACATATATATTTATATATATATATATTTATATATATATATGTATATATTTATACATATATATTTATATATATATATATTTATATTTTATATATATTTATATATATATATTTATATATATTTTATATGTATATATTTATATTATAAAATATATATCATATATATATATATATAAAATATATATAAATATATATATATATATATATATATATATATATATATATATATATATATATATATTATATATATATATATATATATATATATATATTTATATATATTTGTATTTATATATTATATACAGTGGACCCCCGGTTAACGATATTTTTTCATTCCAGAAGTATGTTCAGGTGCCAGTACTGACCGAATTTGTTCCCATAAGGAATATTGTGAAGTAGATTAGTCCATTTCAGACCCCCAAACATACACGTACAAACGCACTTACATAAATACACTTATATAATTGGTCGCATTTGGAGGTGATCGTTAAGCGGGGGTCCACTGTATATATATTTATATATTTTTATATTTATAAATATATATATATATATATTTATATATATATATATATTATATATATTTATATATATTTATATATATATATATATTATATATATTTATATATATTTATATATATATATTATATATATTTCTATATATTTATATATATTTATATATATATTATATGTACTTATATATATTTATATTTATATATTTATATATATATATATATTTATTTATATATTTATATATATATATTTTTATATTTATATATTTATATATATATATATGTATATGTATATATGTATATATATATATATATATATATATATATATATTTATATATTTATATATATTTATATATATATATATATATATATATATATTTATATATTTATATATATTTATATATATATAATATATATATTATATATATATATTATATATATACATATATTTATATATATACATATATTTATATATATATATATATATATATTTATATATATACATATATTTATATATATATATTTTTTATATATATATATATATATATATATATATATATATATATATATATATATATATATATATATATATATTATTTCAACAAGTCGGCCGTCTCCCACCGAGGCAGGGTGACCCAAAAAAGAAAGAAAATCCCGAAAAAGAAAATACTTTCATCATCATTCAACACTTTCACCACACTCACACATTATCATTGTTTTTGCAGAGGTGCTCAGAATACAACAGTTTAGAAGCATATACATATATACATATATATATATATATATATATATATATATATATATATATATATATATATATATATATATATATATATATATATATATATATATATATATGTCGTGCCGAATAGGCAGAACTTGCGATCTTGGCTTAAATAGCAACGCTCATCTTGCCATATAGGACAAGTGAAAATTTGTGTATGCAATAATTTCGCCAAAATCATTCTGAACCTAACGAAAAAAATATATTTGATGGTGTTTGTTTAGTACTAAATTATTGTAAACGTATTTAAAATATAGGTAAGTTTTCTAAGATTCTTTTGGTGCAAAATTAATATTTTTTACATTAACATTAATGAAAAAAATATATCTTTAAACGTATAAGAGAAAAATTCAGAAAGGACTTAATTTTATATGTGTTCTTGCTAATTGACCAGTTTTACATATTCGGCACGACATATATATATATATATTATATATATATATATATATATATATATATATATATATATATATATATATATTTATATATATATATATATATATATATATATATATATATATATATATATATATATATATATATCAATCAATCAATCATACCTACTGTCTCCTACTGAGGTAGGGTGACCTTAAAAGGAAGAAGCACTTTCACCATTATTCATTCCATCACTCTTGCCAGAAGGGTGCTGATACTACTGTTCAAAAGTGTAAATATCTCCATTCCTCTTTCAGAGCGTAGGGCCTAATGTGTGTTGCATAAAGGACCCAGAATGATTCTTTGTTGAGATTCCTGTAGGTTACTTTTAGATTTGCCGGATGAGCAATAGCTACAGAGGTTATTTGGCTGATTTAAGCCTCTGGCATTTTACTAGGCATTATGCTCACTCCTAAGTCATCTTTGAGTGAAGAGAAAGAGTGTGTATGAGTGCCTGTGTCTGGGGGGAAAAGGAAGATGGGGGGGGTGTTCATATAACTTTTTTTTTCCATTATGTGGCATTTACCTACCATGAAGTTCATCTGTTTATCAGTGTTTTTTATAAGAATTCATAGTCATCTATATTTTCCATTGGATGTTTTGCATCAGTTGAAAACATCCATACCATTTTGTTTTAGCAGCCTTGTTGATGCAAATGCAGTCCCGTTCTATGGCCCCTCTTGTGACACGCTTCTGTTGGATATTTTTCCTGTTCAGTTTGCATTTTCTTTCAAACAAAAAATCTCTTATCCATATTTTTTAACAATAATACATTTGTAGAAACAAAAAATATCATGTTTAATTCACTCTCTGAACTGTGTTTTATGGGGAGAATTGCCTGAAATCTCAATATTTTGTAGTTTCCAAATTCTTTCATTAACTATGATTGAGAGCTTTTTCAAAATGCAAATATATGATGTCTGCTCATCCATTTCTTTATTGTATAATTTCTGTGTCTATATAGGTAGAATAGCATACTACAAATGTTAGATATACTATTCTGTATGGAATTTTGCTGACATAAGATAAGATTAGATTTCGTTCGGAATTTTAACCCCGGAGGGTTAGCCACCCAGGATAACCCAAGAAAGTCAGTGCGTCATCGAGGACTGTCTAACTTATTTCCATTGGGGTCCTTAATCTTGTCCCCCAGGACGCGACCCACACCAGTCGACTAACACCCAGGTACCTATTTGCTGCTAGGTGAACAGGACAACAGGTGTAAGGAAACATGTCGAAATGTTTCCACCCGCTGGGAATCGAACCTGGGCCCTCCGTGTGTGAAGCGGGAGCTTTAGCCACCAGGCCACTGGGCCAGGTTTTTACCTCATAAGTATATTATCTGTTTTTTTCAAATATGCTTTTCCAGAGTTTTGTCCTCATTGTGAATACTTTTCAAATGGCTCTCAGAACTGTAGATATTACAAGTTGGAAGATCATTTGAACTGTTGCGCTTGCATACTTCTGACAAGGCCTCCATTGAATGAGTGATTGTGAATGTGTTCCTTTTTTGGGGTCAACTAACCTTGGTGGTGGCAGTGATGATACTGTATATAATACCAACCAGATGATGAATAAGACGCATTTACAACACCTGAGTATCGTTTTTCTGAAGATGTTTTGCCAAGCAGTTGCTTTATCAGTTCAATATAGAAGTTATTGGAGGTGTTAAAACTGGAGACAGAAGATGAGATAATCAGATGTAGATTTTCACCATTGTAGTCTTGATGAATCTAAGTCTTGGTAATCAGGAAAATAGTCATTTGTATAGGAGGCAGATGAAGTACAGCAATAGAAGGCATCATTACTATGGGCAGACCCACTAGTTGTAGTAGATCTTGCCCAAAAGTTGGGCCAGATGTTAGCAAACTGATTGAAGAAAGTATCTTGTGTACCAAGTTACCATGGCATTGCTGTGTCATTCAGGTATAGCGGCAGTGATGGGATAAGACACACGTGCAACACCTGAGTAGCTTTAATCTGAGGATGTTTTGCCAATCAGTGGCTTTATCTGAAGCTTCTTGCCTAAGTTTCAGATTTATCAAGATTATGGTGGTAAAAACCTTCATCTAGGCTGAGGGTCTGATTACCTCATCTTTCTTCTACTGTCTCCAGTTTCAACACCTCCAAGTACCTCTTTATTAAACTGATAAAACCGTTGGTTGGTGAAATGTCTTCAGAACAAGATACATGGGTGTTGTATGTATCTTACCTTAGTGAGAGGGAGCTGGTGTGTTAGATTAATGAATGTTAATTAGATAGGCTTATAATTTAAAAAGTCTTCCTTACGAAGATACTCAGAGGTAAATGCTCTTCCTAGTGCAATCTGGAAGTTGCTGAAATGCTTAGTTAACAAACAAACAGTATGGCACTTGTAATATTATTTTCTAAGTGTGTCTTGTTATATTATGGGTCTCTGTAGGAAAATGCATTTCACTTAAACTTTTTTTTTTTCTGTTTTCCTGTTTAGGTTAAACCTTATTTCTGGTTCCCATTTAGGTCAACTGTAATAATTCTTTTGCCTTGACTGCCAGGTGCTCCTTCATTCAGTAGAATAATTTCCCTGATATCACAAATTGTAGATCTCATCTGTGAGGTACACTACTGAAAGCTTTTTGGATATTCCAGAAATATGCAATTTACTTACAGTTCCATGTTATGTTATACTTTCATCCCATTATACAAGTTAAGTAGGCTAATGAGGCATGCTTATTCTTGTCTGACCCTGTGCTGCTAGTAAGTAGTGTATTTTATCCGAGTGGTTTATATCAGCCATGTTTTTCTTTTCTTTTTTTTTTATTGTATAATTCAGGTATACTGATTTGTAGCTTAGGACTTCTAACTTTGATAATTGGCTGTTTTTACAGTATTGGCATTATAAGTTTTTAAGTGGCTTCCTTTGTGCTTTTACCTTCTTGCTCAGTATATTATAAAATCTTGTTTAATCCCATTGTTTTTCTTATTTCTATGTCTTTTAACTGCACCATTACCTTATCTTGTCACTTCTTTGTGTTCTATTATTAAATGAGGGGTTGAGCTTCCTCTTCCATATCAGTCTGTTCTAGGTTACTCCTAAATACCCCTTATAATCTTTTGCAAAGTTTTTTTACACATTTCCCTATCATTGCTTATAAATTGATTTGTATTATTTTTCAGTCTTTTAGTTCTTTATTGACATAGTTTGACATATTCTTTGCCATTTTTCTTCAATAAATATGTTAATCCCATAATATTACTCCAAGTGTGTGCATATCTGTGTTTGGCAAGTCTTCATTCAGTAATGTATATTAAGCACCATTCTTTTCCTTGTCACTTAAATTGGCAGTATTATTAATTTTAACAGTCTATGCATGTGTGTGTTTCTGTATGCATGTTGTTGAATGTATTAAAAAAAATCAAAGTAAGCATTAATCTCAAATTTATGAGTACTGATACAGAATTTCACATTTTCTGCTTGTTTGAAAACATATAGTACTGTATCAGGTTATAATAGTTATGGTTTAAGATCTTGCTCATTATTTTTTCAGTCTAATTTATTGAGTATTAGTACAGAGAAAATTTATAGTTGATGTGTTTTGGGCTGTTAGTGTGTTTTCTTGTGTATGATCCAAGTGAAAGCAATCACTAGTACAGTTGAAATTTTCATTTCCCATAAGATCTCAGATGGTAAAATTTAAACATAACTATTTTTATTTATTTTTTTATTAACACACTGGCCGATTCCCACCAAGGCAGGGTGGCCCGAAAAAGAAAAAAACTTTCACCATCATTCACTCCATCACTGTCTTGCCAGAAGGGTACTTTACACTACAGTTTTTAAACTGCAACATTAACACCCCTCCTTCAGAGTGGAAGTACAGTGCCTGCACTCTGAAGGAGGGGTGTTAATGTTGCAGTTTAAAAACTGTAGTGTAAAGTACCCTTCTGGCAAGACAGTGATGGAGTGAATGATGGTGAAAGTTTTTTTCTTTTTCGGGCCACCCTGCCTTGGTGGGAATCGGCCAGTGTGTTAATAAAAAAATAAATAAAAATAGTTATGTTTAAATTTTACCATCTGAGATCTTATGGGAAATGAAAATTTCAACTGTACTAGTGATTGCTTTCACTTGGATCATACACAAGAAAACACACTAACAGCCCAAAACACATCAACTATAAATTTTCTCTGTACTAATACTCAATAGGTTAATGAATGTCGTCCTATAACTGGGTGTGACTGAATGAAATGTTTTAGTAAGCCATTAGGAGCAGTTTAAATATCACCAACGACAATCATATTGTCAGGTGTAGATTTAAAATTGTGATTGTTTTTATCAAAGCATCCAGTATGTGATGCAGCTATAAAGGAATAGTTTGTTGCAACTTAGTTATTGATAAATTATTCTGTACAAAAAGACATATGACAGACAAGCTGTATCTTTGACCTTAAATACAAGGCAATATTGTCGTTTGTTAAGAATTTTAAAAGGATATTTGATTGTCTCAACTGTTGAAACTACTGATAACAGCTGAAAGAATGTTTTAGTATATTGCATTTATAAATTGCATTTTTTGAAATAGCCAGATCCTATATGGGTATTATGAATTTGAGATTGTTAAAAAGAAAGATATGTGAACCTCAGTGTTCTTAGGCTGAATATTGTTCTTTAAGTTTCCTGTCTTTTTAGCTAAATCTTAATGTGGGATACAAGATTTTCAAATTAATGGAGAAAGGTTTTGCTACTGGAGATAAATTAAACCACTGGATCTATTGTATGTGTGCCTAAAGTGGTGTTAATACATCATGGCTACATGCTGCCTGTATATAATGTAATATAGATTGATTTTTTCTTTTAACTGATAAGTGAGGTTTTATGTATATACTGTGATAAAATGGTATAAGTTTTAGATGAGGTTGTTGAATACCTCAGCAGTAAAGATATAATGAATTGTGAAATGTACACTAGTTAGTGATTTTTGTATTATTAATGCTTATTCATTAATGCTGTAAGGACTGTACTTTGTCAGATCTTTTTATATGTACAGTAAAACCTCTCATTGATGGATTTTGTCAAATATGGACAAAAATTGGCCTGACAAGCTCTTAATTATCAGACAAAATGGACAAAGTGTAATTATGTAATTTGTCCATAACGACAGTTGTCTTCTGAAGTATCAGGTCAAGTCTGCTAACTTCGATGTTTGTCCAGTAAGGGCCAAAGTGGCCACGTCCAGGGCCTGTCCGTTTTCATTGGTCCCTGAGCCATAGGCCACTTGTGCCAGTTTTTGTGCTCACTCACGTATACACTCATCATTCAGTCTCTAATTTCCTTGGATTTAGAGCATTTTGTGACTTAATATGCCAAGTAAAATGCAGTTAACAATGGCTTTTAAAGCAAGTGTTGGTGCCAAGAGAAAATGTGTGGTTCTCAGTGTTGAGGAGAAACCTAAATTAATATAGAAGGTTAAGTCTGGCATCTCAGTGGCACAGGTGTGTGAAATTTACATCTCAGGCATCTATATCTTTTCAGCCCTTCAGATTTTCTCAGCTATCTACATTATTTCCACTAATAGAGCTTTACAGCTCCTCCGAATAAAAGTTATTCTAAGTCACCACTATCATTGACAGTAGTTTACACCTCTCTCCACCATGAGAACATAAGTAATGTTACTGTAAATTACATAGATACTACAAAATTATTATACATACAGTACAGTTCTGTACTGTAGTACTATAAGTTACAATACCTGTATGCATCAGTGGACCTAGTTCACTACTTCAGAAGACAACCAGTTTCAGACATTCGGAATTATCGTACACTCCCTCCACCCTGTATGTCCATTAATGAGAGGTTTTACTGTAATTAAAATCAGGGGGGAGAATTTAAAATTTATTAGAGACGTGACTTTCGGTGAATTTATGGAAATAATCCTTGTTAACATTTCTTGGACAAAGTGCACTGGTGATTGGAGTGGCTGGTTGTTATACACTACCTATTTATTATTCAGTTTACATGACTTGTAGCTATACTTTTGTAATGCCCTCCACATCGGTGTAAAAGTTTTATTGTGGCTCTGTTCCTGCCTATAGTTTTTACTGTATTCATGTCACAAGTCAAATATTGTTTGAAAGTTGATTACGATATATTATCTGCTGTAATGATTGGACAAATTTTCAAGGTATAATTGTGATTGCCATGTATTATAAACCAATGTCTTTTATTTTGATAACTTGGAATCATATTGCAGGTCTGTATTTCCTGTTTGATCAAAGTATGCAAGCACTGGTATGCTAAGCAGTCTACTGACAAATGGGATAAAACAATGACACAGTAAAGAAGAGGCATAATTAGACAGTATTTCATTTGACTGTAAGCTATATTGAGTATTACAGAGGAATGTATATCTAGACCCATATCACAGCAGGTAAGGAGAGTTGTGTGAAGGTTTGGTGTTGACAGCTAAAGGAAGAGCTTGATATAATTAGGTCAGCTGTATTTTTTTGGAAAATGTGTTGGTGCACTTCAGAGAGCTTCCTGCTTCTGGTACCTGGTGTTCCATGTCTTTATAACTGCTGCTCTGGACATCTGTTTCTTGTTTTTTTTTCTTCCTCCATAATTACCAGCATCTTAAGTTTCATGCCTCTTCAAGGGGGGCTCCTTGGCGTGGTGAAGAGGCTCTTGGTCTGAGGAATTAGACCTGTCGGTCTTCTTCCTCAGACCGAACCTAATTACCCCCCAATCTCCCCTCCCCTATCCCATCCTCCCCTTTTTCCCTTCCTCCTCCTCTCCACCCCTCCCTTTTGCCCTTCCTCTTTTTTGCCTTTGGGATTTCTCCCACAGGCGCGCTAGTTCCTAGGTAGGGGAAAGGATACCGGGATCCATCCCATTCCGTTGAGGTTCTTGGCGGTGGCGTAGTTTGCCGTGGAATCTGGATCGCCTGGGGATGTCCCGATCCCTCTCCGGTATCCCGGAGTAGCTTTGGGTGTCTTTCGGGTGACGGGTGTATCTCTGGAAGCCGCCTTTCGGATTCCGGGGGTGGTGGCCGAAGGAGGTATGCTTTGTGGCGGATATCCGGCCGCCCTCTCTTTTGTCCACCGAGGTAGCTCGGCAGATGTGAGGTTCCTATCCCGGATTGCTGGTTTACTGGCATGAAGGGTAGGGTATGGCACGGGTTCCATGCTGCATCTGCGCTACTAGCGGTGTTGAGGTCCTCTTGGGCGCGGAGGGAGATTTCCGGCCCTTTCATTCCTCCTGGGAACTATTCCTCCCTGCTCCCCCATTTTTTTATTCTTTTTTTTATTTTTATTTTCTTCTTTCTTTTTTTTTCTTAAAAACAAAAAGCAAAGGAGTAACCTAACCATGGCAGCCCTAGTCCATGAACCCACTACCCCCGGGCCCCTTCTTGATACCGCACCCCATTCTGACCCTGCCTTGTGTTTAGACCACTCTTCGGACACTCCTGATGCCCCTGTACCTCTTGCTGGTGCTGTTTCCTCACCCGCTTCAGGTACCGGGGCTTCGACTGACTCCTTCGATTTGTCTGAACTCCGCTCTCCTTTGACTATGCTTCCGGCTTCTCCCTCTACGGTACGGCAATTTTCGAATCGCCCACCCATTTCACGCCGGACCAACTCCGGTCCTACTCCTAAACGCCAACGTCAATCTCCTGATGATGCTCCTTCGTTACCTTCCCATTCTACTCGGAAAAGACCGACACGTCAAGCACTCCCTCTCCACGCTCAGTTTCGGACCACACAATGGACTAAATTCTTTACTTTAAGACCGACTTCTTCTTCTGCCTACCTTTCTGACCATATTATTGGCAAAGCGCTCCTGCGTCATGTTGGCAGAGATATTTCATTTCATGCTCTCAAGAGCGGTACGCGCATCGTCACTGTCCAGAATGCTACCCAAGCTCATGATCTTTCTCTCCTTTCGAATATCGATACTACTCCTATCACTATTGAAAAACATCTTTCTCTCAATTCTTGTAGTGGTACTGTCATTCTGCCCCATACCATAGTCCAACAGAATTTCCAGTCATGTGGCAATGACATTTTTGAACAGCTGGAACTCCAGGATCTCCCAATCCTCAAAGTAGACACTTATGTCCTTCCTGCCCGGGGACGGAGACGTTACCCTTGCAATGTGGCTCGTTTAACTTTTGACAGCCGAGAACTCCCGTCCTCTGTATATGTCGCGGGACATCGGTTACAAGTTCGAAAGGTGATACCTACACCGCAACAATGTAGAAATTGCTGGCGTTTTGGTCACCCAGCGAAATATTGCAGATCTATGGCCGAATGCCCAGTCTGTGGTGCCGACGACCATTCTAATACATCTTGCAGTCAACCTCCATCTTGCCTTAATTGTAATGAAGCTCACCCTTCGTACTCACGCCGTTGCCAGGTCTACTTAAATGAACGTGAAATCCGTTGCCTCAAAGAGGCAGAAGGTCTCCCTTATGCTATGGCAGTTACTCATCTCCACCTCCAAGGGAGACTACCCCGTGTTTCTTATTCTCGTGTTTCCAAACATCCCCCCACTTCTGGGGTCCCATCTTCTGTAGCCTCCTCTGTTGTTACCCCTCCCATAGCCACTACGGCATCTAATCCTTTTGCTGTCCTTGGCTCTGACGTCCCGACTACAACTCAGTCTGTTCTCACATCTTCGCGTCCTTCCTCACAAGCCCCAGTATCGACAAGACCTCGTACGACACCTAATACCAATCGCCCCTCTACTCAGAAGTCCAAAAAATCCACATTGCTCAAATCTTTTTCCCTTCTTCCATCTCCACACTTTACCTTTCCAGTCTCTGTACATAGTTCTTCCCCTCTCTCTGGCTCTATTGCAAGTGTGGAGATTCACCCTCCTCCTCGTACTATGCCTTCCACCCCCGTCCCCTCCCAAGTTTCTCCCTCTTCTGCCACCTCCCAGGTTTCTGCCTCTTCTGTCCCCCCCTACACTTCATCTCCAGTCCCTTACACTCTTCCCTCCCCCTCTACTTTGGTACAGTCCATTACTGTCCCAATCTTTACTCACCCTCCTCCTTCTATCTCCAATATGGTCTCCCATACATCTTTGAATTCAGAAACACTTGAAGCCATTTCAGATTATATTGCAGAGATTAAACCTTCAATGGACACTGATTCACTTCCTGTTCCTTCTCTTCCCTCTCCTCCATCTTCACAACCCCATTCTTCGCAATGCTCCGTTCCTTCGCTACTTGAACGTCTTCCAATGCCACCACACGTTGACTTTTCTAACCCCTCTAGTCCGTAGGTGCCTTTACCTACAGATTCCTGATATTTTCTTCACCGCCAATCATGGCCTATTTACAGTGGAATATCCGAGGCCTCAGGGGTAATCGGGGTGAGCTTCAGATGTTGCTTTCCAGGTTTTCCCCTGTTGGTGCTTGCTTACAAGAACCAAAATTACACTCGGCTGTTTTCCAACCTATCTCAGGCTATAATTTATTGTATTCTTCGGATCCTTTCTCAGATGGGACCTTTAATGAAAGTGCCCTTCTTCTACGCAATGATATTCCGTACTGTCAACTATTTGTCCATACCTCGCTGCATTACACTGCAGCCCGTATCCACTTGAATAAGTGGTTTACAATATGTTCTTTATATCTCTCTCCTTCTCGAGCATTTTTTATCCCAGACTTTGCCTTTCTTGTTTCATCCTTACCACCACCACTTCTGTTACTTGGTGATTTTAATGCCCACCATTTCCTCTGGGGGGGGGTCTCATTGTGACTCACGTGGCATTCAGTTGGAGGCTTTTCTCGCCTCACCCCCTCCCTGTTTTAAATACGGGTACACCCACCCATTTTGATCCTCGTACTCATACTCTCTCTTGCATCGATCTATCTGTCTGCTCTTCCTCCACTGCACTAGACTTCACCTGGTCTGTTCTACCAGACTTACATGACAGCGATCATTTTCCGATCATTCTTACTTCTCCTTCCTATTCACCACCTTTCCGTAGCCCTCGCTGGCAATTTGATCGGGCAAATTGGGATCTTTACTCACACCTCACTGCTTTTAGTGAGGTTCCTTCTTCATCCTCCATTGATGAGCTCCTACACATCTTCTCGACATCAGTTTATACCGCAGCTTCTCATTCTATACCCCAAACCTCATGCAGGCATTCTCAGAAGTGAGTGCCTTGGTGGTCTCCTGCTTGTGCTCGTGCAGTACGTTTGAAACGTGCTGCATGGGGCAGGTACCGGTACAATAGAACCGCTGAGAGACTTCTTGATTTTAAGCAGAAGCGTGCGATCGCTAGCCGTGTCATTCGTGAAGCTAAACGCACTTGTTGGTGAGACTATGTTTCCACCATCACCTCTGCTTCTTCTATGAGTGCAGTCTGGAAAAAAGTGAGGAAATTGAGTGGTAAATACTCTCCTGACCCGGCTCCTGTTCTACGGGTTGCTGGTGTTGATGTAGCAAACCCTCTCGATGTTGCCATTGAACTTGGCACACATCTGGTCCGTATTTCCCGAGGGCTCCATCTATGCCCCTTGTTTCTCTCCTCAAAGTCTGCCAGAGAGTTAGTACCCTTGGACTTTTCTACTCTCAGAGAAGAACAGTATAATGTGCCTTTTACACTTCAAGAACTGGAGGCAACGCTCTCAGCTTGCCGATCATCGGCAGCTGGGCCTGACGACATTCATATTCGTATGTTACAACATTTACATCGGTCAGCCCTTGTAGTCCTCTTACACCTCTTCAATCTTATTTGGGCACAAGGAGTTCTTCCCCAGCTGTGGAAATCTGCCAGTGTTCTCCCTTTCCGCAAACCGGGTACTACAGGACATGATGCCTCCCACTATCGCCCCATCGCTCTTACTAGTGCAGTTTGCAAAGTGATGGAACGCCTCGTAAATCGACGTTTAATGTGGTATTTAGAGACTCACAACAGTCTCTCCACTAGTCAATATGGCTTTCGTAAGGGTCGTTCTACCATAGACCCCTTACTACGCTTGGATACGTATGTTCGTAATGCCTTTGCGAATAATCACTCAGTTATTGCCATATTTTTTGACCTTGAGAAGGCATACGACACAACTTGGAGGTTTAATATTTTGGCCCAGGCCCATTCCTTAGGCCTCCGAGGCAATCTACCATCCTTCCTTAAGAACTTTTTAACTGACAGACATTTCCGTGTTCGAGTCAATAATGTTCTTTCCCCGGACTTCGTCCAAGCTGAAGGTGTCCCTCAGGGATGTGTTCTAAGCACAACACTGTTTCTCCTTGCTATAAATGATTTGGCCTCTGTTCTTCCACCCAATATTTGGTCATCACTCTATGTTGATGACTTCGCTATTGCTTGTGCAGGCGCTGACTGTCGCCTTATTGCAGTTTCTCTCCAGCATGCGGTCGACCGTATTTCCATTTGGTCCACCACGCATGGGTTTAAATTTTCAAGTACCAAAACTCACCAAATTACTTTCACTAGACGCTCTGTTATCTCCGATTATCCTTTGTATCTCTATGGCTCCCGTATCCCCAAACGTGATACAGTCAGGTTTCTAGGCCTTCTCTTTGACCGTCGGTTATCCTGGAAACCTCACATTACCTCTCTGAAGGCAACTTGTCACAGCCGGCTAAACCTTCTTAAAACCCTTGCTCATCTTTCATGGGGAGCCGATCGTCGAACTCTGCTTCGCCTACATTCAGCCCTCGTTTTATCGAAACTCGATTATGGTGACCAGATTTATTCCGTGGCCTCTCCTGCTACTCTCTCTAGCCTTAACTCTATCCATCACCAAGGCTTACGTTTGTGCCTTGGTGCTTTTCGCTCTTTCCCTGTTGAGAGCCTCTATACAGAAGCAAATGTTCCATCCTTGTCTGATCGCCGTGATGCCCATTGCCTTCGCTACTATGTACGCTCTCACGATCTACACAATCCTTCCATTTATAGAATGGTCACCGATATTAGTAGACATTCTTTATTCGTTCGCCGCCCCTGTTTGCTCCGTCCCTTTTCTCTTCGCCTACATTCACTCTTGTCTTCCCTTCAGTTACCACCTTTATATGTTCATGTAGCATCTCACTTTTCCCTACTCCCCTGGGAAGTTCCAGCTGTTCGGGTCTGTTCTTTCTCACTCCCTTGCTCGAAAGCTCAACTGCCTACGGTGGCTTCCCGCTCTCTTTTTCTTGATCACTTCCACTCCCATTCTCATGCCACCGCTGTGTACACAGATGGCTCTAAGTCTTCAGACGGCGTCGGATTCGCAGCATTGTTTCCGGACAGCGTCGTGCGGGGGCATTTACTATCTTCAGCTAGCATTTTTACTGCTGAATTGTATGCCATTCTTGCAGCACTTATTCGTATCGCATCTATGCCTGTGTCATCATTTGTAGTAGTCTCAGACTCCCTTAGTGCTCTACAGGCTATAAGAAAATTTGATACATCTCATCCCCTAGTTCTCCATATCCAACTTTGGCTACGCCGTATCTCTACCAAACATAAAGATATTGTTTTTTGTTCGGTCCCTGGTCATGTCGACGTACAGGGCAATGAACAGGCAGACACTGCTGCGCGGTCAGCAGTGCATGACCTACCAATTTCCTATCGAGGTGTTCCATTTCTGGACTATTTTGCTGCAATAGCTACCCACCTTCGCACCCATTGGCAACAACGTTGGTCAACTCTGCTTGGTAACAAACTTCATTCTATTAAACCAAGCATAGGTTACTGGCCGTCTTCTTGTCATCAATGCCGAGGTTGGGAGACCACTCTCTCCCGCCTTCGCATTGGCCACACTCGTCTTACTCATGGGTATCTCATGGAGAGGCACCCTGTTCCTCTCTGTGAGCAGTGTCAAGTTCCAGTATCGATTAGCCACATTCTGTTAGACTGCCCTCTCTATCAACGAGCACGCAGAATTTACCTCCAACGTCGTCTTCGTTCTACTACTCTCTCTTTACCTTCCCTTCTTGCTGATGGACCCTCCTTTAATCCTGACTCTCTCATTGACTTCTTGACAACGACTGATTTACTCCACAAACTCTGATACTTTTCGCACTCCCCTCAGCCCTTTCTAGTTCAGTCTCTTGCTGCCCTTTACCCTTTCACCATCCACTATCCCGCTGTTATCCGTAACCTATTACTCATCCATCTCCCTTTTGCCACCTGATGCCCTTGCTTCCTTCCTGCCCTGCAGCGCTGTATAGTCCTTGTGGCTTAGCGCTTCTTTTTTGATTATAATAATAATAATTAAGTTTCATGATACAGTGACACGCACTATTTATTTTATAAATATAAAAAGTGGGTGTGTAAAGAAAGTTGAAAGTGAACATAGATAAGAATAAGGTGATGAGGGTATCAAACGAGTTAGGTAAAGAAAAATTGGATACCGCATTGGAGGGAGGGAGTATGGAAGAAGTGGATGTGTTCAGATATTTTGGAGTAGATTTGTCAGCAGATGGGTTTATGAAGACAAGGTTAACCATAGAATTGACGAAGGAAAAAAAGTGAGTGATGCATTGATGTGTCTGTGGAGACAAAAAAATGTAATCCATGGAGGTAAAGAAGGGAATGTGTGAGAGTATATTGGTACCAACACTTAAATGGGCGTGAAGCATGGGTTGTGAATGCAGCAGCGAGGAGGAGGCAGGAGGCAGTGGAGATGTTGTGTCTAGGGGCAATGCCTGGTGTAAATATTATGCAAAGAATTTATAGTGTGGAAATTAGGAGGAGATCTGGAGTTACAGAAAGTATTATTCTGAGGGCTGAAGAGGGATTATTGAGGTGGTTTCGTCACTTAGAGAGGACGGAGGAAAATAAAATGACTTGGAGAGTGTATAAATCTGTAATGGAGGGGAGGAGGGGAAGGGATCATTGTAGGAAAGGATGGAGGGAGGGGGTAAAAGAGGTTTTGTGTGCAAGGGGCTTGGACTTGCAGCAGACATGTATGAGTGTTAGATAGGAATGAATGGAGACGTGTTTTTTGGGACCTGACAAGCTGTTGGAGTGTGAGCAGGGTAATATTTTGTGAAGGGATTGGGTTGCTGTGCTTAGGTGGAAGATGGCCTGTGTGTTGAGAAAAAAAATATCAATTGTGGAATAAAGACAAATTCAACACTTAGGACATTTAATTTAATTAGAAAACATTTATCCACTGAGGGCAAAATATCTAATTATATGGCCCAAATATCATTTTTGTTTCTTTATTCTAGAAACGTGTATGTTCCTGAAGTTTCATGTGATATCCTGTTTTTCTTCACCCATATAATAATTTGTCTATTGATTTTGGTGCTTTCTCTTGGGTGGTTAAGGATTTGTCAAACTTTTTTTTTTATGACAGTCCAAGACAGGTCCCTGAAATTGACAGAGGAATTATTTTATTAATAGGCAATACTGCTATTGCTGTCTACCAATGTCCCCAACCTATCTTTTCAACACCTGCTGTGATAAGATTGCAGTACACAAGTTTCAGCTGTATAGATCTCTGTAGGACTTGCTAAGTTCACTTGTGAGCTGAATGTTATCCAATAAGGCCTTATCTTGCTATGTGTCTATGCAAGCACTACCAGTTTGTGTTATTTTACATTATTCTTCACAAATAATTTGATGCTCGTAATAAATATGAAAAATACCGTAGATACCAATATTTAGGATTTTGTTGAACAGTTTGTGTTAGAAAAAGAGAGGTACTCTAAAGTACAGATAGTCGTGTTAAGATTTGGTAATGGAAAATTGTAAGTACTGAACTTCTTTTTCTTTTTTTTATGTAATGTAGTTAAGCAAATGCTGTGCAAACCAGTTATTGCTTCTTCAGCACAGACAATTGCAAGTGGCTGTACAGTTTATACGACTGTATAAATTATGTAGTTAAAACTTCCAAAGCTAGTGAATGTATTGTTAGCTCTTATAAATGTTGTAGTAAAGTATTTAAAAGACAACATGAAGTTGTTTTTTACTAATAGTTTGGATTGTATCTTGCACATGTTGAGTATGGTTTGCAATATCATTTCATATTTTTCATAATACCAGACCACTATTACTGTGTGTATATATATATATATATATAAATTGTCTGGATCTGTAAATAAAACATATTCCTCAAATGTATTTCTATTTGATCATTTTAAGCATATTTGAAAAAAGCTGTTCTTATAAAGAGTAAGATTAAACAATCTCATATTGATGTACCTGTTCTAGGGGGGCTCCTTGACATGGCGAAGAGGCTCTTGGTCTAAGGAATTAGACCCTTTGGTCTCCTTCCTCAGACTGAACCTAATTACCCCCAATCCTCCCTTCCCTATCCCATCCCCCTTTTTTTCCTTTCCTCCCCCCTCTCAACCCTCCTTTTTCCCAATCCTGTTTGTAACCTCTGGGGTCCTTCCCTCTGGCATAACAGTTTCTAGGTAGGAAAGTGTGCTGGGGTTCATCCCGTTCTGTGAGGTTCCTCAGGTGTGGTGTAGTTTGCTGTGGAATTTGGATTGTCTGGAGGTGCCCTGCTCCCTTCCTGGATTTCCAAGAGGTGGGTGAGGTGTCCTGCAGGTGACGGGTGTATCTCCAGAGGCTGCTGCCTCTTCTGTCCCCCCCCCCCCACACTTCATCTCCAGTCCCTTACACTCTTCCCTCCCCCTCTACTTTGGTACAGTCCATTACTGTCCCAATCTTTACTCACCCTCCTCCTTCTATCTCCAATATGGTCTCCCATACATCTTTGAATTCAGAAACACTTGAAGCCATTTCAGAATATATTGCAGAGACTAAACCTTCAGTGGACACTGATTCACTTCCTGTTCCTTCTCTTCCCTCTCCTCCATCTTCACAACCCCATTCTTCGCAACGCTCCGTTCCTTCGCTACTTGAACATCTTCCAATGCCACCACACGTTGACTTTTCTAACCCCTCTATTCCGTAGGTGCCTTTACCTACAGATGCCTGATATTTTCTTCATCGCAAATCATGGCCTATTTACAGTGGAATATCCGCGGCCTCAGGGGTAATCGGGGTGAGCTTCAGATGTTGCTTTCCAGGTTTTCCCCTGTTGGTGCTTGCTTACAAGAACCAAAATTACACTCGGCTGTTTTCCAACCTATCTCAGGCTATAATTTATTGTATTCTTCGGATCCTTTCTCAGATGGGACCTTTAATGAAAGTGCCCTTCTTCTACGCAATGATATTCCGTACTGTCAACTATTTGTCCATACCTCGCTGCATTACACTACAGCCCGTATCCACTTGAATAAGTGGTTTACAATATGTTCTTTATATCTCTCTCCTTCTCGAGCATTTTCTATCCCAGACTTTGCCTTTCTTGTTTCATCCTTACCACCACCACTTCTGTTACTTGGTGATTTTAATGCCCACCATTTCCTCTGGGGGGGGGTCTCATTGTGACTCACGTGGCATTCAGTTGGAGGCTTTTCTCGCCTCTCACCCCCTCCATGTTTTAAATACGGGTCCTCCCACCCATTTTGATCCTCGTACTCATACTCTCTCTTGCATCGATCTATCAGTCTGCTCTTCCTCCACTGCACTAGACTTCACCTGGTCTGTTCTACCAGACTTACATGACAGCGATCATTTTCCGATCATTCTTACTTCTCCTTCCTATTCACCACCTTTCCGTAGCCCTCGCTGGCAATTTGATCGGGCAAATTGGGATCTTTACTCACACCTCACTGCTTTTAGTGAGGTTCCTTCTTCATCCTCCATTGATGAGCTCCTACACATCTTCTCGACGTCAGTTTATACCGCAGCTTCTCATTCTATACCCCAAACATCAGGCAGGCATTCTCAGAAGTGCGTGCCTTGGTGGTCTCCCGCTTGTGCTCGTGCAGTACGCTTGAAACATGCTGCATGGGGCAGGTACCGGTACAATAGAACCGCTGAGAGACTTCTTGATTTTAAGCAGAAGCGTGCGATCGCTCGCCGTGTCATCCGTGAAGCTAAACGCACTTGTTGACGAGACTATGTTTCCACCATCACCTCTGCTTCTTCTATGAGTGCAGTCTGGAAAAAAGTGAGGAAATTGAGTGGTAAATACTCTCCTGACCCAGCTCCTGTTCTACGGGTCGCTGGTGTTGATGTAGCAAACCCTCTCGACGTTGCCATTGAACTTGGCACACATCTGGTCCGTATTTCCCGAGGGCTCCATCTATGCCCCTCGTTTCTTTCCTCAAAGTCTGCCAGAGAGTTAGTACCCTTGGACTTTTCTTCTCTCAGAGAAGAACAGTATAATGTGCCTTTTACACTTCAAGAACTGGAGGCAACGCTCTCAGCTTGCCGATCATCGGCAACTGGGCCTGACGACATTCATATTCGTATGTTACAACATTTACATCGGTCAGCCCTTGTAGTCCTCTTACACCTCTTCAATCTTATTTGGGCACAAGGAGTTCTTCCCCAGCTGTGGAAATCTGCCATTGTTCTCCCTTTCCGCAAACCGGGTACTACAGGACATGATGCCTCCCACTATCGCCCCATCGCTCTTACTAGTGCAGATTGCAAAGTGATGGAACGTCTCGTAAATCGACGTTTAATGTGGTATTTAGAGACACACAACAGGCTCTCCGCTAGTCAATATGGCTTTTGTAAGGGTCATTCTACCATAGACCCCTTACTACGCTTGGATACGTATGTTCGTAATGCCTTTGCGAATAATCACTCAGTTATTGCCATATTTTTTGACCTTGAGAAGGCATATGACACAACTTGGAGGTATAATATTTTGGCCCAGGCCCATTCCTTAGGCCTCCGAGGCAATCTACCATCCTTCCTTAAGAACTTTTTAACTGACAGACATTTCCGTGTTCGAGTCAATAATGTTCTTTCCCCGGACTTCATCCAAGCTGAAGGTGTCCCTCAGGGATGTGTTCTAAGCACAACACTTTTTCTCCTTGCTATAAATGATTTGGCCTCTGTTCTTCCACCCAATATTTGGTCATCACTCTATGTTGATGACTTCGCTATTGCTTGTGCAGGCGCTGACTATCATCTTATTGCAGTTTCTCTCCAGCATGCGGTCGACCGTGTTTCCACTTGGGCCACCACGCATGGGTTTAAATTTTCAAGTACCAAAACTCACCAAATTACTTTCACTAGACGCTCTGTTATTTCCGATCATCCTTTGTATCTCTGTGGCTCCCGTATCCCCGAACGTGATACAGTCAGGTTTCTAGGCCTTCTGTTTGACCGTCGGTTATCCTGGAAACCTCACATAACCTCTCTGAAGGCAATTTGTCACAGCCGGCTAAACCTTCTTAAAACCCTTGCTCATCTTTCCTGGGGAGCTGATCGTCGAACTCTGCTTCGCCTACATTCAGCCCTCGTTTTATCGAAACTCGATTATGGTGACCAGATTTATTCTGCGGCCCCTCCTGCTACTCTCTCTAGCCTTAACTCTATCCATCACCAAGGATTACGTTTGTGCCTTGGTGCTTTTCGCTCTTCCCGTGTTGAGAGCCTCTATGCAGAAGCGAATGTTCCATCCTTGTCTGATCGCCGTGATGCCCATTGCCTTCGCTACTATGTACGCTCTCACGATCTACACAATCCTTCCATTTATAGAATGGTCACCGATATTAGTAGACATTCTTTATTCGTTCGCCGCCCCTGTTTGCTCCGTCCCTTTTCTCTTCGCCTACATTCACTCTTGTCTTCCCTTCAGTTACCACATTATATGTTCATGTAGCATCTCGCTTTTCCCTACCCCCCTGGGAAGTTCCAGCTGTTCGGGTCTGTTCTTTCTCACTCCCTTGCTCGAAAGCTCAAGTGCCTACGGTGGCTTCCCGCTCTCTTTTTCTTGATCACTTCCACTCCCATTCTCATGCCACCGCTGTGTACACAGATGGCTCTAAGTCTTCAGACGGCGTCGGATTCGCAGCAGTGTTTCCGGACAGCGTCGTGCGGGGACATTTACTATCTTCAGCTAGCATTTTTACTGCTGAACTGTATGCCATTCTTGCAGCACTTATTCGTATCGCATCTATGCCTGTGTCATCATTTGTAGTAGTCTCAGACTCCCTTAGTGCTCTACAGGCTATACGAAAATTTGATACATCTCATCCCCTAGTTCTCCGTATCCAACTTTGGCTACGCCGTATCTCTACCAAACATAAAGATATTGTTTTTTGTTGGGTCCCTGGTCATGTCGACGTACAGGGCAATGAACAGGCAGACACTGCTGCGCGGTCAGCAGTGCATGACCTACCAATTTCCTATCGAGGTGTTCCATTTCTGGACTATTTTGCTGCAATAGCTACCCACCTTCGCACCCATTGGCAACAACGTTGGTCAACTCTGCTCGGTAACAAACTTCATTCTATTAAACCGAGCATAGGTTACTGGCCGTCTTCTTGTCATCAGTGCTGAGGTTGGGAGACCACTCTCTCCCGCCTTCGCATTGGCCACACTCGTCTTACTCATGGGTATCTCGTGGAGAGGCACCCTGTTCCTCTCTGTGAGCAGTGTCAAGTTCCAGTATCGATTAGCCACATTCTGTTAGACTGCCCTCTCTATCAACGAGCACGCAGAATTTACCTCCAACGTCGTCACCTCTTCAAGGGGGGCTCCTTGGCGTGGTGAAGAGGCTCTTGGTCTGAGGAATTAGCCCTGTCGGTCTTCTTCCTCAGACCGAACCTAATTACCCCCCATTCTCCCCTCCCCTATCCCATCCTCCCCTTTTTCCATTCCTCCTCCTCCTCCTCACCCCTCCCTTTTGCCCTTCCTCTTTTTAGCCTTCGTGATTTCTCCCACAGGCGCGCTAGTTCCTAGGTAGGGGAAAGGACACCGGGGTCCATCCCATTCCGTTGAGGTTTCTTGGCGGTGGCGTAGTTTGCCGTGGAATCTGGATTGCCTAGGGATGTCCCGATCCCTCTCCGGTATCCCGGAGTAGCTTTGGGTGTCTTTTGGGCGACGGGTGTATCTCTGGAAGCCACCTTTCGGATTCCGGGGGTGGTGGCTGAAGGAGGTATGCTTTGTGGCGGATATCCGGCCGCCCTCTCTTTTGTCCACCGAGGTAGCTCGGCAGATGTGAGGTTGCTATCCCAGATTGCTGGTTTACTGGCATGAAGGGTAGGGTATGGCACGGGTTCCATGCTGCATCTGCGCTACTAGCGGTGTCGAGTCCTCTTGGGCGCGGAGGGAGATTTCTGGCCCTTTCATTCCTCCTAGGAACTATCCCTCCCCGGTCCCCCCTTTTTTTTCTTTTTTTTATTTTTATTTTCTTTTCTTCTTTCTTTTTTTTTCTTAAAAACAAAAAGAAAGAAGTAACCTAACCATGGCAGCCCTAGTCCATGAACCTGGTACCCCCGGGCCCCTTCTTGATACCGCACCCCGTTCTGACCCCGCCTCGTCTTTGGACCACTCTTCAGACATTCCTCATGCCTCTGTACCTATTGCCGGTGCTGTTTCCTCACCCGCTTCAGGTACTGAGGCCTCGACTGACTCCTTCGATTTATCAGACCTTCGCTCTCCTCTGCCTATGCTTCCGGCCTCTCCCTCTACGGTACAGCAATTTTCAAATCGCCGACCCGTTCCACGTCGGACCAACTCTGGTCCCACGCCTAAACGTCAACGACAATTACCTGCTGATGATACTTCTCCACCTTCACCTTCTCGTTCTTCTCAGAAACGATCGACACGTCCTTCACTACCTTTCCACGCTCAGTTTCAGACTGAACAGTGGACTAAATTCTTCACTTTACGACCAACTTCCTCTACTGCCTATCTTTCTGACCATAGTATTGGCAAGGCACTCCTACGCCATGTTGGTAAAGATATTTCTTTTCATGCTCTTAAGAGCGGTACGCGCATCATTACCGTACAGAATGCTACCCAGGCTCGTGAGCTCTCTCGTCTTTCCCATATAGATACTGTTCCTGTCACCCTTGAAAAACATCATTCCCTCAATTCTTGTAGTGGTACCGTTATTCTGCCCCATACCATAGTTCAACAAAATTTCCAGACATGTGGCACCGACATTCTAGAACAGCTGGAACTCCAAGATCTCCCAATCCTCAAGGTAGACACTTACGTTCTTCCTGCCCGTGGGCGGAGACGATACCCTAGCAATGTGGCTCGTTTAACTTTTGACAGCCGAGAACTCCCATCCTCCGTTTATATAGCAGGACATCGGTTACAAGTTCGAAAGGTGATCCCTACACCACAACAGTGTAGAAATTGCTGGCGATTTGGCCATCCAGCGAAATATTGCAGATCTATCGCCGAATGCCCAGTCTGTGGTGCCGATGACCATTCTAATACGTCTTGCAATCGATCTCCCTCTTGCCTTAACTGTCATGAGGCTCACCCTTCGTACTCTCGCCGTTGTCAGGTCTATTTAAACGAGCGGGAAATCCGTTACCTCAAAGAGACAGAAGGTCTCCCTTATGCCATGGCAGTTTCTCATCTCCGCCTCCAAGGGAGACTCCCACGTGTTTCTTATTCCCGTGTTTCAAAACGTCCCCCCACTTCTGGTATCCCATCTTCTACACCCACCTCTGTGGTTACCTCTCCCATAATCACTCCTGTATCTAATCCTTTTGCTGTCCTCGGCTCAGACGTCCCTACTTCAACGCCTCAGTCTAATCTCGCTTCTTCGAGTTCTCTCTTACAAGCCTCAGTATCGACAAGACCTCGTACGACACCTCTTCCCAATCGTCCCTCTACTTCTCAAAAGTCAAAAAAAGGTCCGGTAACACCTCCTACCCATCTTCCACCTCCTCATTTTACCCTCCCTGTCTCTGTCCCTAGTTCTTCCCCTCTCACTGGCTCAGTTACAAGTGCAGAGGTTCACCCTCCTCCTCGTAATGTACCTTCCTCCCCTGTTCCCTCCCAAGTTTCTTCCTCTTCTGCCACCTCCCAGGTTCCTGTCTCTTCTGTCCCCTGCCACGCTTCTCCAGTTCCCTCCACCCTTTCGCCCCCCCCCCCTACCTTGGTACAGTCCAATACAGTTCCAATCTTTACTCATCCTCCCCCTACCATTCCCAATATTGTCTCCCATACGACATCTCTGAATTCCGAAACACTTGAAGCAATCTCTGAATATATTGCAGAGACCAAACCATCAATGGACACTGATCCACCTTCCGCTCTTTCTCTCTCCTCTGCTCCATCTGCGCAACTCCTTTCTTCACAGCGCACCGTTCCTTCGCTGCTTGAACATTTTCCACTGCCTCCGCATGTGGACTTTTCTAACCCTTCTAGTCCGTAGGAACCCTTACCTGCGGATTTCAAGTATCTTTATCATTGCCAATCATGGCCTTTTTACAGTGGAATATACGCGGCCTCAGGGGTAATCGGGGTGAGCTTCAGATGTTACTCTCCCAGTTTGCCCCTGTTGGTGTTTGCTTACAGGAACCAAAATTACACTCTGCTGTTATTTCTCACATCTCAGGCTATAATTTATTGTATTCTTCAGATCCTTTTCCTGATGGGACCTTTAATGAAAGTGCCCTTCTTCTCCGCACTGATATTCCGTACCATCAGCTATTTATTCATACTTCGCTGCATTACACAGCAGCCCGTATCCACTTACATAGGTGGTATACGCTCTGTTCTTTATATCTCTCTCCTTCTCGGGCATTATCTATTCCGGATTTTGCCTTCCTTGTTTCGTCATTACCGCCACCGATTCTGTTACTTGGTGATTTTAATGCCCACCATTTCCTCTGGGGAGGGTCTCACTGTGATTCCCGTGGAATTCAGTTAGAGGCTTTTCTTGCCACCCACCCCCTCCATGTTTTAAATACAGGTACTCACACCCATTTTGATCCTCGGACTCATACTCTCTCTTGCATCGATCTCTCAGTTTGCTCTTCCTCCGCCGCATTAGACTTTACTTGGTCTGTTCTCCCGGACTTACATGACAGTGATCATTTCCCAATCATTCTTTCTTCCCCTTCATATTCGCCACCTCTTCGCACCCCACGCTGGCAATTTAATCGGGCAAATTGGAACCTTTACTCACACCTGACTGTTTTTAAAGAGGTTCCTTCTTCGTCCTCCATCGATGAGCTTTTACACCTCTTCTCGTCCTCCGTTTTCACCGCAGCTTCTCATTCTATACCCCAAACTTCGGGCAGGCATTCTCAGAAATGCGTGCCTTGGTGGTCTCCTGCTTGTGCTCGTGCAGTACGTTTGAAACGCGCTGCATGGGGCAGGTACCGGTACAATAGAACCACAGAGCGACTCCTTGATTTTAAACAGAAGCGTGCGATCGCTCGCAGTGTCATCCGTGACGCTAAACGCACTTGCTGGCGAGATTATGTCTCCACCATCACCTCTGCTTCCTCTATGAGTGCAGTCTGGAAAAAAGTACGAAAACTGAGTGGTAAATATTCTCCTGACCCGGCTCCTGTTCTGCGAGTTGCCGGTGTTGATATAGCAAACCCACTAGATGTTGCCAATGAAATTGGCAATCATCTGGTCCGTATTTCTCAGGGACTCCATCTATGCCCCTCATTTCTTTCCTCAAAGTCTGCCAGAGAGTTAGCACCCTTGGACTTTTCTTCTCTCAGAGAAGAACAGTATAATGTGCCTTTTACACTTCAAGAACTGGAGGCAACACTCTCAGCTTGTCGATCATCGGCAGCTGGGCCCGACGACATTCATATTCGTATGCTACAACATTTACATCAGTCAGCCCTTGCAGTCCTATTACGCCTTTACAATCTTATTTGGTCACAAGGAGTTCTTCCACAGCTGTGGAAATCCGCCATTGTTCTCCCTTTCCGCAAACCAGGCACTACGGGACATGAAACCTCCCACTATCGTCCCATTGCTCTTACCAGTGCAGTTTGCAAAGTAATGGAACGTCTAGTAAATAGACGTTTAGTGTGGTATTTAGAGACACACAACAGTCTCTCCACTCGTCAATATGGCTTTCGTAAGGGACGTTCTACCATAGACCCCTTACTGCGCTTGGATACGCATGTTCGTAATGCCTTTGCGAATAACCACTCAGTTATTGCCATATTTTTTGACCTTGAGAAGGCATATGACACAACTTGGAGGTATAATATTTTAGCCCAAGTCCACTCCTTAGGCCTTCGAGGCAATCTACCATCCTTCCTTAAGAACTTTTTAACTGACAGGCATTTCCGTGTTCGGGTTAATAATGTGCTCTCCCCGGACTTTGTCCAAGCTGAAGGTGTCCCCCAGGGATGTGTTCTGAGCACAACACTTTTTCTCCTTGCTATTAATGATTTGGCCTCTAGTCTTCCATCAAATATTTGGTCATCACTCTATGTTGATGACTTCGCTATTGCCTGTGCAGGCGCTGACTGTCACCTCCTTACAGTTTCTCTCCAGCATGCAGTCGACCGTGTTTCCAATTGGGCCACCACACATGGGTTTAAATTTTCCAGCACTAAAACCCACCAAATCACTTTCACTAGACGCTCTGTCATCTCTGATCATCCTTTGTACCTCTATGGCTCACGTATCCCTGAACGTGATACAGTCAAGTTTCTGGGCCTCCTCTTTGATCGTAGGTTATCCTGGAAACCTCACATTACCTCTCTGAAGGCAACTTGTCACAGCCGGCTGAACCTTCTTAAAACCCTTGCTCATCTTTCGTGGGGAGCTGATCGTCGAACCCTCCTTCACCTACATTCCACCCTTATTTTATCGAAACTTGATTATGGTGACCAGATCTATTCAGCGGCATCTCCTGCTACTCTCTCTAGCCTTAACCCCATTCATCACCAAGGATTACGTTTATGCCTTGGTGCTTTTCGCTCTTCCCCTGTCGAAAGCCTCTATGCAGAAGCGAACGTTCCATCCTTATCCGATCGCCGTGATGCCCATTGCCTGCGCTACTATGTACGCTCTCATGATCTCCGCAATCCTTCCATTTATAGAATGGTCACTGATATTAGTAGACATTCTTTATTTCGCCGCCCCTGCTTACTCCGTCCCTTCTCTCTTCGCCTTCATTCGCTCTTGTCTTCTCTTCAACTACCACCTTTCTATGTACATGTAGCATCTCACTTTTCCCTACCCCCCTGGGAAGTTCCAGCTGTTCGAGTCTGTTCTTTCTCCCTCCCTTGCTCGAAAGCCCAACTGTCTACGGTCGCTTCCCGCTCTCTTTTTCTTGACCACTTTCATTCTCATTCTCATGCCATTGCTGTGTACACAGATGGCTCTAAGTCTTCTGACGGCGTAGGATTCGCAGCAGTGTTTCCGGACAGCGTCGTACAAGGGCATTTACTATCTTCAGCTAGTATTTTTACTGCTGAATTATATGCCATCCTTACAGCACTTATCCGTATTGCATCTATGCCTGTGTCATCATTTGTGGTTGTCTCAGACTCCCTTAGTGCTTTACAGGCTATACAAAAATTTGATACACCTCACCCCTTAGTCCTCCGTATCCAACTTTGGCTACGCCGCATCTTTACTAAGCATAAAGATATTGTTTTTTGTTGGGTCCCTGGTCATGTTGACGTACAGGGCAATGAACAGGCAGACACTGCTGCGCGGTCAGCAGTACATGACCTACCAGTTTCTTATAGAGGTATTCCATGTACGGACTATTTTGCTGTAATATCTTCCCACCTTCACACCCGTTGGCAACAACGTTGGTCTACTATGCTCGGCAACAAACTTCAGTCTATTAAACCGAGTATAGGTTACTGGCCGTCTTCTTATCACCAGTGTCGAGGTTGGGAGACTACTCTCTCCCGTCTTCGCATTGGCCATACTCGTCTTACTCATGGATATCTCATGGAGAGGCGTCTTGCTCCTCTCTGTGAGAATTGCCAAGCTCCATTATCAGTCAGCCACATTCTGTTGGACTGCCCACTTTATCAACGAGCACGCAGAATTTACCTCTGTCGTCGTCTTCGCCCCGCTGCTCTCTCTTTACCTTCCCTTCTCGCTGATGGACCCACCTTTCATCCGGACTCTCTCATTGACTTTTTGACAACGACTGACTTACTTCACAAATTCTGATACTTTCAGCCCTTTCTACTTGTATCTCTTGCTACCCTCTACCCCCGTACTATCCCCTGCCCCGCTGTTTTCTGTAACCTGCTGATCATCCCCCCTCCCTTCTGCCATCCAATTCCCTTGCTTCCTTCCCTACCCTGCAGCGCTGTATAGCCCTTGTGGCTTAGCGCTTCTTTTTGATTATAATAATAATAATCCAACGTCGTCTTCGTTCTACTACTCTCTCTTTACCTTCCCTTCTTGCTGATGGACCCTCCTTTAATCCTGACTCTCTCATTGACTTCTTGACAACGACTGATTTACTCCACAAACTCTGATGATACTTTTCGCACTCCCCTCAGCCCTTTCTAGTTCAGTCTCTTGCTGCCCTTTACCCTTTCACCATCCACTACCCCGCTGTTATCCGTGACCTATTACTCATC
>NC_091306.1:17271311-17483811 GCF_038502225.1 Cherax quadricarinatus | reverse complement strand
GACGCGTGACTCATAAGAAAGAGAACAGTGCAGTAGGCTCGCTGGCCCAACTAGACAGGTCCTTCACACAACCCACGAACAAACTATTCTACCCAAGAATTAAGAATTTTAAAATTTATTATTTGTCCAATGTATTATTAAATTCTTCCCAAATTCTATTAGTTATAAATGGATCTAATTTATATAAACCAAAGGAAATATTCATATTATTGTCAAAAGTGCTTTTTATGAAACAAGATTCAATTATATTCCTGTCGACCATGGACTTGCTTGATACAACTTTCTCAACTTTTTGAAAATCAATTGGATGGTTAAAATCTCTCATGTGAATAAATAGAGCATTGGAATCTTGTCCAGTTCTAATGCTATATTTATGATGTTTTAATCTTAGTTCGAGATTTTTACCAGTTTGACCATAATAAACTTTATCGCAAATTTTTCAAGGAATCTTATAGACACATCCGTCAGCATTTTGGGGGAAATTCTTTATCAAAAGTTTTTTTTTTGCTGTATCAAGATTTTTAAATACAACTTTGATATTAAAAGTCCTAAGAAGAGAAGGCATATCAACCAAGTTTTCATGGTAAGGGAGAACCAACATATTTTTAGTTGAATAAGGCTGGTTGTCCCTTTTTGGATTATAAAAAGTATTTCTAGCAATTTTAAAAGATTTATCAATTACATTTCTTGGGTATTTCAAATCATTAGCTATTTCATAAATTTTGGATATTTCCTCATCTATGAACTCTGGACTACAAATACGTAAAGCTCTCAAAAACATTGATGAGAAAACAGACAAATAACTGTTCCTATGTCCACTATTATTCCTCGCATCAAGATAGAGTCAAACTGTCTGTTTTCTCATCAATGTTTTTGAGAGCTTTACGAATTTGTAGTCCTGAGTTCATAGATGAGGAAATATCCAAAATTTATGAAATAGGTAATGATCTAAAATACCCAAGAAATGTAATTGATAAATCTTTTAAAATTGCTAGAAATACTTTTTATAATCCAAAAAGGGACAACCAGCCTTATTCAACTAAAAATATGTTGGTTCTCCCTTACCATGAAAACTTGGTTGATATGCCTTCTCTTCTTAAGACTTTTAATATTAAAGTTGTATTCAAAAATCTAGATACAGTAAAAAAACTTTTGATTAAGAATTCCCCCCAAAATGCTGATGGATGTGTCTATAAGATTCCTTGTAAAATTTGCGATAAAGTTTATTACGGTCAAACTGGTAAAAATCTCGAACTAAGATTAAAACAACATAAATATAGCATTAGAACTGGACAAGATTCCAATGCTCTATTTATTCATGTAAGAGATTTTAACCATCCAATTGATTTTCAAAAAGTTGAGAAAGTAGTATCAAGCAAGTCCATGGTCGACAGGAATATAATTGAATCTTGTTTCATAAAACGCAGTTTTGACAATAATATGAATATTTCCTTTGGTTTATATAAATTAGATCCATTTATAATTAATAGAATTTGGGAAGAATTTAATAATACACTGGACAAATAAATAGCTTGGGGGTGAGTTTTGCAAAGGACCTATCCAAGTTGGCTCGCCGCGCGTCACGTGTTTAACCGTTGTGGGATCTGATAGTGAGGTGCTGGCCGACCCCTTATATAGTTTCCTTGGATGCTTCACTTTCATAGTTCCTTGATAATGTGAGTAGTCACGAAAGCGCTTGGAATTTCTCTATTCTTTCAGAGTGGTTGTTTTGCATATTTTGAAATCACCTGTTTACTGTGATCTTATTTAATATATATATATATATATATATATATATATATATATATATATATATATATGTCATTCAACACTTTCACCATCACTCATACATAATCACTGTCTTTGTAGAGGCACCCAGATATGACAGTTTAGTCACTCCAAACTGCCAATATCCCAAACCCCCTTCTTTAACGTGCAGGCATTGTACTTCCCATTCTAGGACTCTAGTCCGGCTAACTGGTTTCCCTGAATCCCTTCACAAAATATTACCCTGCTCACACTCCAACAGCTCGTCAGGTCCCAAAACCATTCATCTCCATTCACTCCTATCTAACATGCTCATGCACACTTGCTGGAAATTCAAGCCCCTCACCCACAAAACCTTCTTTAGCCCCTCCCTCCAACCTTTTCAAGGATGACCCCAACCCCGCCTTCCTTCCCCTACGGATATATACGTTCTCCAAGTCATTCTACTTTTTTCCATTCTCTCTAAATGACCAAACTCCCCTCAACAGCCCCTCTTCAGCCCTCTGATTAACAATTTTAGTAGCTCTACACCTCCTCCTAATTTCCACACTCCAAATTCTCTGCATATCTGCACCACATTGCTCTTAGACTCTTAGACAGGATGTCTCCACTGCCTCCAGCCACCTCCTCACTGCAGCATTTACAACCCAAGCTTCACACCCATATAAGAGTGTTGGTACCACTATACTTTCGTACATTCCCTTCTTTGCCTCCATGGATAACGTTTTTTTTGTCTCCACAGATACCTCAATGCACCACTCACCTTTTTTCTTTCATCAATTCTATGGTTAACCTCGTCATTCATAAGCCCATCTGCTGACAAGACAACTCCCAAACATCTGAAAACATTCACTTCTTCCATACTCCCTCTCTCAAATGTAATATCCAAATTTTCTTTATCTAAATCATTTGATACCATAACACCTTACTCTTATCTATATTCACTTCCAACTTTCTACCCTTACACACCCTCCCAAACTCGTCCACTAACCTTTGTACCTTTTCTTTAGAATCTCCCAAAAGCACAGTATCATCAGTAAAAAGTAGCTGTGTCAACTCCCATTTTGTATTTGATTCCCCATAATTTAATCCCACCCCTCTCCCCAGTACCCTAGTATTTACTTCTTTTACAACCCCATCTATAAATATATTAAACAACCATGATGACATTACACATCCCTGTCTAAGCTTAACCTACTTTTACAGGGAAGTAATCTTCCTCTCTCCTACACACAATAACCTGAGCCTTACTATCCTCATAAAAACTCTTTACAGCATTTAGTAACTTACTACCTATTCCATACACTTGCAACATCTGCCACATTGCTCTCCTATCCACTCTATCATATGCCTTTTCTAAATCCATAAATGCAATGTAAACTTCCCTACCTTTATCTAAATATTGTTCACATATATGCTTCAATGTAAACACTTTATCTATCCCCTACCCACTCTAAGGCTTCCTTGCTCATCTGCAATCCTACTCTCTGTTTTACCTCCAATTCTTTCAATAATAACCCTACTTGTAGGTAGTAGGTTGGTAGACAGCATTCACCCAGGGAGGTACTACCGTCCTGCCAAGTGAGTGTAAAATGAAAGCCTGTAATTGTTTAACATGATGGTGTCCATTTTTCTGTCTCATAAACATGCAAGGTTTCAGGTATGTCTTGCTACTTCTACTTACACTGAGGTCACACTACACATACATGTACAACCATATATATACATATCCCTCTGGGTTTTCTTCTATTTTCTTTCTAGTTCTTGTTCTTGTTTATTTCCTCTTATCTCCATGGGGAAGTGGAACAGAATTCTTCCTCCGTAAGTAAGAGGCGACTAAAATGCCGGGAGCAAGGGCCTAGTAACCCCTTCTCCTGTATAAATTATAATAAATTTAAAAAGAGAAACTTTCATTTTTCTTTTTTGGCCCACCCTGCCTTGGTGGGATACAGCCGGTTTGTTGAAAAAAAAAAAAATAACCCTACTGTACACTTTACCTGTAACTATAACTTTTACAATCTCTTTTGTCCTCCTTTCCACAGATAAGAGTAAGGTGATGAGGGTATCAAATGATTTAGACAAAGAAAAATTGGATATCACATTGGAGGGAGGGAGTATGGAAGAAGTGAATGTTTTCAGATATTTGGGAGTTGACTTGTCAGCGGATGGGTTTATGAACGATGAGGTTAACCATAGAATTGATGAAGGAAAAAAGGTGAGTGGTGCATTGAGGTATCTTGTGGAGACAAAGAATGTTATCCATGGAGGCAAAGAAGGGACTGTATGAGAGTACATATAGTGGTACCAACACTGTTATATAGGTGTGAAGCATGGGTTGTAAATGCTGCAGCAAGGAGGCAGCCGGAGACAGCCTTTATAAATGAAAAACTTTTTGCCATGTAAAATGTTTGGTAAATTTTATGAAACAAAAGAAATCTTCCTTCATTAGTTAAAATAAAGAATTAAAACTACAACTAGGCAAATACACTACCAAAAAATTACATGTTTCATTGCTTCATATCAATACAATACCAGTGGACCCCCGGTTAACGATTTTAATCCGTGCAAGAGGGATAATTGTTATGCGAAATAATCGTTATGCGAGTGAATTTTCCCCATAAGAAATAATGGAAATAAAATTAATCCGTGCAAGACGCCCAAAAGTATGAAAAAAATTTTTTTTTACCACATGAAATGTTAATTTTAATACACACAAACTGAAAAAGGCATGCACAATTACATGACACTTACTTTTATTGAAGATCTGGTGATGATTGATGGGATGGGAGGAGGGGAGAGCATTATCTTCTTACTGTTTAGAAGGGGAATCCCCTTCCATTAGGACTTGAGGTAGTAAGTCCTTTTCTGGGGTTACTTCCCTTCTTTTTTTAATGCCACTAGGGCCAGCTTCAGAGTCACTGGACTTCTTTCGCACAAGATATCTGTCCATAGTGGCCTGTACCTCTCGTTCCTTTATGACTTGCCTAAAGTGTTTCACAACATTGTCAGTGTAATAATCACCAGCACGGCTTGCAATAGCTGTGTGAGGGTGATTTTCATCCATGAAGGTTTGCACTTCAAGCCACTTAGCACAGATTTCCTTTATCTTTGTAGTAGGCAACTTCTTCAATTTCTCTCTCCCCTCCTCTGAACCAGTTTCCCCAGGTCTGGCCTCTTGCTCTTGAAGTTGATCTATCAGCTCATCAGTGGTTAGTTCTTCATTGTCCTCCTCCACCAACTCTTCCACATCCTCCCCACTAACCTCCAACCCCAAGGACTTTCCCAATGCCACAATGGATTCCTCAACTGGCACAGGATTCTCAGGGTTAGCCTCAAACCCTTCAAAATCCCTTTTGTCTACACATTCTGGCCACAGTTTCTTCCAAGCAGAGTTCAAGGTCCTCTTAGTCACTTCCTCCCAAGCCTTACCTATAAGGTTTACACAATTGAGGATATTAAAGTGATCTCTCCAAAACTCTCTTAGAGTCAGTTGAGTTTCTGAGGTCATTACAAAGCACCTTTCAAACAGAGCTTTTGTGTACAGTTTCTTGAAGTTGGAAATAACCTGCTGGTCCATGGGCTGCAGGAGAGGCGTGGTATTAGGAGGCAAAAACTTCACCTTAATGAAGCTCATGTCCCCATAAAGTCGCTCTGCCACGTCTGTAGGATGACCAGGGGCATTGTCTAACACCAGGAGGCACTTAAGTTCTAATTTCTTTTCAGTTAGGTAATTTTTCACATTGGGGGCAAATGCATGGTGTAACCAGTTATAGAAAAATTCCCTAGTGACCCATGCCTTACTGTTTGCCCTCCACAGCACACACAAATTATCCTTGAGGACATTCTTTTGCCTGAACGCTCTGGGAGTTTCAGAGTGATACACTAATAAAGGCTTCACTTTGCAATCACCAGTAGCATTGGCACACATCAACAAAGTAAGCCTGTCTTTCATAGGCTTATGTCCTGGGAGTGCCTTTTCCTCCTGAGTAATGTAGGTCCTGCTTGGCATTTTCTTCCAGAACAGGCATGTTTCATCACAATTAAACACTTGTTCAGGTTTCAGTCCTTCAGTTTCTATGTACTCCTTGAATTCCTGCACATATTTTTCAGCCGCTTTGTGGTCCGAACTGGCAGCCTCACCATGCCTTATCACACTATGGATGCCACTACGCTTCTTAAATCTCTCAAACCAACCTTTGCTGGCCTTAAATTCACTCACATCATCACTAGTTGCAGGCATTTTTTTAATTAAATCCTCATGCAACTTCCTAGCCTTTTCACATATGATCGCTTGAGAGATGCTATCTCCTGCTAGCTGTTTTTCATTTATCCACACCAATAAGAGTCTCTCAACATCTTCCATCACTTGCGATCTTTGTTTCGAAAACACAGTTGAACCTTTGGCAAGAACAGCTTCCTTGATTGTCTTTCTGGTGCCCACAATAGTAGCGATGGTTGATTGGGGTTTCTTGTACAGCTTGACTAGGTCGGCTATACGCACTCCACTTTCATACTTATCAATTATCTCTTTCTTCATTTCTATAGTAATTCTTACCCTTTGAGGTGTAGGGTTGGCACTAGAAGCTTTCTTGGGGCCCATGGTCACTTATTTTCCAGAAACAGCACCGAAAATACTGTAATAATACGAAATATTCCGAGTGTATGCTTGGATGTTACCGCGGAGGCTGGCTGGTAAACAATGGGACGGGCGGCACATGTGAGGCTGGCTGAGGGCACATTGGACGCGTCTCGGACGAAAATCGGTGAGCGGGTTTTTAATCGGTATGCGCGGCAAAAATTTTGCGATAAAAGTAATCGGTATGCGGAAAAATCGCTATGTGATGCCATCGTTATGCGGGGGTCCACTGTAATGTTTTGAGCTATATAAACATAAAAATGAAGAGAAAGCACTAGATAAACAAAATGGACGGTGTTAGTTATCTAAAACACTGCTGTAATGTGTGCATGGTAAATATTCCCTAATAGATTATTTTTTCTGTGGCATAATTAGCACATAACACTTTGTATGCTCTGTTACACATTTTCAAAATACAACACTTGTAGATGCATAGATGATCAGAACCTACAATGCCTGGTTTAAATCTGGTATTAACTGGTTAGTTTTGAATGAAAAAAAGATAAAAGAAACATTAAAACACATGACATTATAAAGGCAAAAAAAATTTGGACAACATATTAATTTCAGATTTTGAGGACATAATACTAAACTAAGAGTATTAGCTGCTTTTAATTCTTCAATTAAAGAGGCTAGAAAGCAGTGCTTATATTAGAAACATTGTATAATATATACATAAAATTTATTTAATTTTAGAACTGCTAATAATACTTACTATCATATCACTTACTAGCAAAAATGCTACAATGCAGTATTTAAAAATGCCCAGGTACTCTTCATAACTAGAAGTGCTAACTTAAGACATTTCATGCTCTAACAAGTTTCATATCAAAATACTGTCCAAGAGTACAGGTAACGAGGATTCTATTTCATTGCCAGAATATATAAAAAAAAATTCTGATGGGTTTTCTGTAATTATACTTGTGAAAAATCAGACTGCAGTTCAAAATTAACAAGACAATTACATCAAAATCTAATCCTATGGCTTCTATATGATGATGCTTGAACACTGAGCTATACAATATTTTTTTTAAAAGAGCTGTATATTAAAAATTTAATGGTAAGCCCAAGGACATATAGAATGAAATGTTAAGTATAAGGAATATATTAAATGGTAATAATAGTAGAACTACCAACAAAATGTTAGGTAAAAGGACACAGATGCAACAAATGCCACAATAAAATGTCACATTAGTTACATCTGTGTCCTTTTACTTACCAATATATTAAATCCTCAATACATTTAATATTTTTAAAACAACAGATATTAACATCATGTTTATTCAGAAACCTATCTTGTTTCTGAAAAGCAAAGTTCCAGATACCTTGTACAGATTATCACATTGCGTGTATTTTAACACGAAACATTTCATTATCAATAACTGGAGTGATCATAGGATTTCCCAGCGTTTTCAAAATTCAAGTTACGTACTTCATAATAATAAGAGCTACTGTTATTATGCAGTAGTACTTGACCAGAAAATGTAGAACAGTTTTGTAACCTCAAATTTTTAGCTGCCAATTAGTATACTATATAGTTGAACATGAATTGAAGAAAACCTAACTTCATTTCCTTCAAAAAATTTTATTCATCATAGACACAATTCAACCACCTCTTTGAATACTGAGCCTCCACATCTTATGGTAGTAAATGAGATCCTAAAGACAGCAGTTAAAAGACTAACAATACTTTTTGAATTCATGGCGAGCTCATCAACTTGGCATATTTGTACATTATAATAAATCCTTGACATAACGGACTAATAGGGTGTGATTTTGTGGGTGTTTGCTAAATCAGAACAATGATATTTTTTTTTTTTTTAAACATCGGCTGTTTCCCACTGAGGCAGGGTGACCCGAAAAAGAAGAAACACTTTCACCATCACTTACTCCATCAGTGTTTTGCAAGAGGCATGTAGATACTATGGTTCAAAAACTGCAGCACACAATTTACAGATATGTTGCAATACACAATGAAAATAAAAGTTAAATGTACAATTTACCCCAGTGGATTTTGTCTGTTATTTCGGAAGTCCGTCATATTGAGGGTTTACTTTATCAGATTACTGTACTATATGCTAAATCCTTGATGACATTTTATTTAGTTTTCATTAATAACCCTTTCAGGGTCCGTGCCATAGATCTACGGCTTTACGTTCAGGGCCCAAACCGTAGATCTACGCCATGAGCTCGGCTCGCTCTGATAAGCTGCGAGTGGTAAATATGGGCCTAGATATGAGAGAATACATCTATGTGGTATGTGTGCACCACATAAAACAAATCCTGCAGCACACAGTGTATAATGAGAGAAAAAAAAACTGAGACCATGATTTTTTTATTAAAACAGCGACTTTGCACTGTTTTTTCGTATGTTTTTTATAGTTGTATTTGCGATTTCTTGGTCTCATTTGATAGAATGGAAGACATATTACAGAAATAGAGATGATTTTGATTGGTTTTAGCACTGGAAATGGCTTGAAACTGAGCTCAAAGTAGCAGCAATGTTAAATTTTTGCCGATGTTCAAGAGTAAACAAACGACCTCACACGTCTAATACACGCCAGCTGGTGGGTCTAATATACATTCACAAATGTGGTGATGATATTTATACAATTATTACAATATTGCATAACAGTAAATCTTCTATTTTTTGGTTTGAATAAAAATTCATTATGTGAATAAAAAATCAAAATGGAATTCATTTGTAAAGCCTCAAAACATAACTATGAACAGAGGAAATGTTAGTTTAGTGCCAGGAATACCTGCATTGTTTATTCTGGACCCTATTTTGAAATTGGAATATTTTGAACTTTGTGTTAAATTGGCCAAATTACCAATTTCCGATCACTTTTGTAGTTGAAACAGTTGACTTGGTGATTTCTTGTGCTCAATCGATAGAATAGAAGTAATACTAGTGAAATAGCTAAGAATTTGGTCGACTGAATAATGTAATTGGCCTAAAATGGGAATCAAAGTCGGCAAAATCGCAGATTCGTAAATATCGCTGACACATCAAAATTCGCGAGAGCATAATTTCGTCAATTTTCCATCAAATTTCATACTTTTTGTTTTATTACCTTCAGAAAAAGATTTTCTACCATTTCATAAGAAAAAATAACAAATTTTTTTTTTTTAAATTCTTGGACCCTGGTGTGCACTTTGAAATTTGGCCTCTGGACCCTGAAAGGGTTAATTTTAAATATTATTTCAAATTTGTAAGTTCTGATCAACAATTAAAGGGTGAAATAATGAATACATCATGCATATTATCCTTAATGAAAAATTATTTATTATCAAAAACACTTAAGTAGGTATGTTGTACAGTACATTTCCTATTACTACTAAATTATATATTTCATATTAATACACAAATATTATTCAATCTGACAGGTGTTCAGTTTCACGTAGAGGTGGCTTTATAAATGGTATATGGTATGGAGATCATAAAGGGCAGATAGGGAAGAGCTTTTGTAAAGCTCAACAATGAGAGTTCCTTGAGTACAAGATTGTCCATGTCAAAGTGAGCGAGTACATGCTGTAAATCATTGCAGAAGAGAGGAATGTTCAATTGTGCTATCATAGGAGAAAGGAAAGAGATTATACTAACTGTATTTCAACATCTCTCTCTCTCTATTTCATTAACAGCATTTCTCCAGCAAATTATGAAAGCCTACACTATTTTTTACATTCATATGGCAGCTATACACATCCTGAAATCATCAGGCTCCGGATAAAGGATAATTTTTGTATTGTATCGAGACCCAATAACTTACAATATTTTTTAAAAACTTTAGAAAAGGAACTTAATACAATATCAGCAGTGTTACACTGGTTACTAGTCTCCATAACTTATATAATGACAAAACAATACTTAATTTCAATGCAATGATTTCATCCCTCTCTTCTCAAAGTTTACAGATTCCTAAAATATTTGAACATTAACTCTTCAGCATCTCACAGATTTGTAGAAATATTAATGCAAGATTAGAAAAAGAGGAGGGTTTAATATCACAAAGTTTACAAGCAGTAACCATATGCTAACTGCGAGTATCACCATAAGCAAGAACAACTTTGCTCACAATCAGTGCAACATTTTACCCAGAATTTTAATTAGGCAACAGCTGATAGCATCAATGCACCCTTTATTTTTGCTACTACATTAATAGCACTGCATTAATTGGTAAAGGCAGTCTAAGTTTGCCTTTTATTATTATTATTATTGTTGTTGTTGCTGTTGTTTCATGTTTCTTCTGCAAATTGCTCTTCCCAATTAGCTTCAAAGCACTAGAAATTTTACAATTTTATCAATTAACAAAATACTGTATGATACAGCAATACTAGAGTAAGACTTGGGCATTAATACCACCACCACTTATTATGGCACTGCCCATATTTAAAAGTCTAAACACTACTACAATGTGCTATCTCAAGAGGAATGTCAGTGACAAGAACAGACATGTAACTATACAATGTTATTCATTTAGTCTTTGAAGATAGTCAGGAAATACTTTTAGTATTAATTTATTATTTTCTTTCTCCAACATTAAATAAGATTAGAATATCAATAGATGATCCTAAACTGAATTTTCATTTTTTTTCATAGGATTACTTAAAAGCCTTAAAATCCAATCTCTTCATTTCATAATCACTCACGGTAAGTTGAAAGTTCAACTATGTTAAAGTGACTATTTAAATAGCAAGTGATCCAGGTTAAATAAGAAATCTATCTGCAACTAAAACAAGCTAATGAATGCCTATCTGCTCATTTATCTACAATTGTATAACATGTATTAGTTATAGTTCAGCAAGGCAATGCATGAAAAGTATTATCACCCCATTAATTTAATGTTACACATTCATCTATTTCCCTCTTCATATACTGAACCATTCTGCCTTTCACCTCTTCATCCAGTTAAATGTATCCAAACATTCTTTACTCGTTAATCACACTACACATATCTGTGTGTATATCAAAGATTCAAATGTTTATTTATATATGTTCAGTTTAATACAGTATATAATTTGAATACTTTGAAGATTTAAGGCAGCAAATGCCTTAAGATTTGATATCCTGTATGTGCTTCAATGGCTCTAATACTTTATATTTCTGTGGCTCCAGTAATTATATTATTAAGCAGAAATCTACCTTTAAAGGGTGTCTTCTATACTGCTGTTATTGACTACTGATTATTCCTTTTTTTTCCAGATCTTTCTGATAAAATTAATCTGTCCATTACTGTGGACTGTTTTTTTTTTTTTCAATAAACTGGCTGTATGCCACTGAGGCAAGGTGACCTAAAAAGAAGAATGAAAGTTTTTCTTTCTAGGTCAAACCTAATAAGAAAAAACAAAGTTTTTCTTTTTAGGTCTTTAGAAAAACAAGTTTTTCTTTTTAAATTCAGTAATATGTGAACTGTATATGGTATTAATATGCAGTAATGAGCAGGTACAGTATATAATTATTTAAGGTTTAAAATTAAAAGTTGTTCAATGCAGGATTTGTAAGCACCTTTGTTGGGCTGGTATGTGTCCCTTGCTGTATGTAAGAGGGCTATTAGTTCTTATTTGATTACTTTATTAACTTGCTAAACACTTCACTGCCTTGCTGGAGGCCAAATTTCATAGTAATATACTTTTGTTTTTCTCTCCAACTAGCAAATTTAATCAAGAAAAATATATATTTGAGTACAGTACTATATAGTAATTCATTTTAACAATGAATACATCCCTGATATAGTAACTTCATCTTGGAAACTAGTTTTATCAGTTCAAGTCCTACTGCGTTAATTTTTGTGTGTACATATATTGAGTAATTCTAAAAATACTATTAGGATTTTGCCCACAATAGCCTTTTTCTGTACCTTTAAGTTAAAGAATTACCTACAATATGATTGATAATAATTTGATGTATTAAATCAACAATGCAAGGTGTCAATCTTAATATTACCTTTACTATGGTTGCTGATATTGATATCTCTTTAGAATCTACAGTTTTTTAGAGAGAAAATGAAGTATAAGTAAAAACCCTGAAATTTGACTTGGGACCTGTCAATATTTCCTATTTTTTTTTAGTTATAATGAGTGATAATAATATAGAATAATAAAGGCTAGAATTATTTACAGCCCAAAGTGTCATTGGTTTAACTGATACTGTGTATCAGTATATGTGTAGAAACTTTAAGATAAAGCTACATAAACCAGTTTATATAAAAAAAATTCTACACAGCACACATACTCATATATTATGTAGCACAATATTTTACTGACTTTTGAACACTTAATATTTACTGCATTGCCATCATAAAAAAATCATGGAATAAATGCTAACATGGGGAAACAGCAGGAAAATTTAAGCTCAGCTTATTAACTGAATACTATGTACTTTACAAGTAAATTACAATATAATATCTAAGCTGAGGAGCATAATGACAAGTATAGTACCAATAGATTCATATTTCCAGCACCTATGCTCCCCACCAGTATTTATACCCCATCTACTTATTCTATACTATGAATTACTATAAAACATTTATTTATTCATGAAGAATGCTAATAGATCTAAAAACATCCAAGATATTAATATTTCCATATATAGCGAGAGGATTTCACTCCTGACCTTGTTCACACATTGTTAGTGGCTTTACTTCTATTTGAAAATGCATATCCTCACAGCAATATTATGAAATCTAAGTGATGAAGTTATCTTCTAGGATGCAGTGTCAAATATGCTGGCATATTTATAAAGAACCCAAAGGGCTATTCTGAAGAAGCGAGTATGGACAAAATATCAAATTTGTTAAATAATCAAATCAACCTACATTTTTTTTTTTTTTTTTTTCAACAAGTCGGCCGTCTCCCACCGAGGCAGGGTGACCTACATATTCTTACTTATCAGTGAGTTACATTTTTCATGTGAACAAAGTGGCACATGATTATTACAGCCAGGTATAAATCAAGTTTGTTTTATAATATTTCATAGTCAAGAACTGGTTTCTGTAAAATTCAAACAACTCCATACACCACATTACCTATGTTTTCCCACCATTTCCAACTCTACTGTTACAACTATTTTGGTTTTCCTTACTCAAATTCTACTTATGCTTTTATTTATCCTTTCCAGGATCTATCATTCTTTTCACATTTACAAGTCATGTGAATAGGAATCTTTCTTGTTCTTTATTTATTCTCTTATTGCCTACCCATGATAGATATTCTTCCATACATCGTGGCATGTTAAGTCATGTCATCTGCCAACCTCCACCAAATCTAAATGTCCACATTTTTACTTTTCATAGTTTTTAAAGGCTGCAGAAAGTTCCTAATGCTCATAATTTCAGCCTGACTTTGAAATGATTCCTAAATCAAGAATACCTCACAGATACTTAGTAGTCTTTTATTCTTTCTAATTTTGTATCCACCAGTTAAATCATCCTCATGCTGGCATTTACCTTCAGCTTCCTAACAACCATTTTTTAAATGCCATTACAATATATCTCATGCAGTACCCTGTGCTAGTACAGTATCATCAGAAATTACTACTTACCACATAATTTCCACTTTGCAAGCTCCTTCATCCCTTTTCAACTGTATTCACTTACCCATACACTAGCCTTCTCGCAACTCCATGAAAACAAGGTTACTAAATACCTGTCTTGCTTCACCCACTATCCTAAACCAACTAGCACTTTCTGTGAAAATATTTTGATTATGTCAACCCAGATATATTCTATATAAGTTACTTATAAGGCCTGTCATACTAAATGTAGCATAAAATAATTTTTTTTTTTTGCTCTTTCATATTAAACATTTGGGGTATTAAGTATGCAGGGGTGTTTCCAAATTAAGTCAGCAGACAGATGAGAATAAGATAAATAGGACATAATACCTGATAAAATATGCTTCAACTGAGAACATTTTTACTAACCCAGAGAAAAATATACACTGTCAATCAAATATTGTTAAGATCAATGTGCTCCTACCTGGAAATTCTTTGGACAAACAACATATAAATTAATCCACAACTAACTCACAATATGGAGATGCTTCTGGCTGTCCTGGATTATCATCAGATCACTAGTGGTTGAACACCATCTCCAAATTGAAGATTTGTTGTCAATTGTTCAAGCATGGTAGTACTGTAGAGTTTTATCCATTAATATAAATGAATTTACTATTTAATTATAGAATGTTACGCTTAATAAACGCCTTCATATTCGCCAAAATCTATTAAATATTTATGCTGCATACAAGTAACTTTATTTAAAAAAAATTATAATGCAAATCAACTATATTTATGATACCTGTAAATGCTATTTAACCCTTTGACTGTTTTGGTCGTATATATATGCCTTACGAGCCAGTGTTTCGGACGTATTAATATGCATAAATTCTAGCGGCTTCAAATCAAGCAGGAGAAAGCTGGTAGGCCCACATGTAAGAGAATGGGTCTGTGTGGTCAGTGTGCACTACATAAAAAAAATCCTGCAGCACGCAGTGCGTAATGAGGAAAAAAAAAAACTGACAGTTTTTTTGGATTAAAACGCCGACTTTGAGCTGTATTTTTATATCGTATTTATCATCGTATTCTCGTTTTCATGGTCTCACATGATAAAATGGAAAACATAGAGATGATTTTGAGTAGTTTCATGATGAAAACGACCTTGAAATTGAGCTCAAAGTAGTGGAAATGTTCAATTTTTAACAATGTTCAGGAGTGAGCAGATCACACCACACGTCCAATACACATCAACTGGGGAGTCTAATATTCTTTCACTAATGTAGTAGCCTGCATAACAGTAAATTTTGTATTTTTTGTATGAATAAAAATATCAAAATATAATGCAATAGTAATATAAGAGGGGCCTAGAGATGTGGCTAATGAACAGAGGATATTTTATTTTAGTGCCAAGAATGTCTACATTGTTTATTCTGGACCCTATTTTGAAATTGGCATCTTTTTTAATTTGTGTGAAATTGGCCAAATTGCCAATTTCTGACCACTTTATTTGGTAGTTCAAATCGGTAAATGGGTGGTTTCTTGTGCTCAACTGATAGAAAAAATGGAGTTCTAAAGAAATAGCTATGAGTTTGGTCAACTGGAACAACGGAATTGGCCAAAAACAGGGCTCAAAGTCGGCGAAATCACCGCTGCGTATATGTCGCCGAGACCGCTAACTTCGCGGGAGCATAATTCCGTGAGTTTTCGGCCAAATTTCGTGCTTTTGGTGTCATTACCGTCAGGAAAAGATTCTCTATCATTTCGTAAGAAAAATAATTTTTTCAAAAAATTTTGCGACATAGAATGACAGTTTCAGAAAGGGGCTTGCGACAGTCAAAGGGTTAACGTATTAGCAATTTATGACACCAGATGCAGGTTACATAAAAGGTAAAAATGACCCCTCAAAACTACAAAGATTACTCAATTATATCCTTAGTAAAATGTTTTTAATATTACTTTCTCATGACATTCCTTCTTTGCTAGCTTATTTCCTTGACCACAAGTATCTGCAAGTTTTCTTTCCTTTACTTCAATGTTTGCTTAAAATCTAATCTTGTTAAATTTTCTCCTTGGAAACAAGCACCAAATAGTCTTATTAATTATCTTTGATTTATTTCACCTTTATGCTTGTATTTTTTATACAGGAAGCATTGTAAAATGTACATTTTTATTGTATTCGCTTCATGGAGGCTATTTCCCCATTATCTATAGATCATAACAAATGGTACCTGCAGATATTCTATATCATTTATTTCTAAATGGCAGTCTGTGTCATTGTAATAAGTATCAAAGTAATAATATACAAAATTTGAAATAGTGTGGTAGGACGATAGTAAATCAAAAACTCAGACAGAGCATGCCTTTATTAAAACTATGCTTTGCTAAGTGAGAGTTTTATCAAGTTACCCAAGAAAATTTAGTTTTAATAAAGACGTACTCTGTTCAAGTATCTTTGATACACTATGTGTCGGCTTTACTAAATATATTTCATGGTTAGAAGGTATTAAGACAGACTAGTAGATGCTGTGACTAAGCCATTACATAAGAAGTGTAAAGACACAAAGCAATAATTATTAGGACATAGGTTAGTTAGGTAAGGATACTGCAAGGACTCATCAAGGGAAAAATCTCCTCTTAGAAATGTTTCAAGTGCCAAAATACAAGAAAAACAAGAAATAAGGTAAAAGTGTATTCATAGGAGAAAGAGAGAAGTTAAAACAATACCCTTTCGCAAAGTGTACAAATATACAAGTGAATTATGCTACCTTTGTTTGTGAACTGATACACTATTTGAGTGTTCAGAGAGTTTACTCACTAGCATTGCAGGAGTAGATATTATAAATAGTATGGAGGGACATGGGAAAACACATTATGAAAGGCATTTAATGTGAGATAGACTAACCATACCCCCGGCCGGGATTGAACCCGCGGTCATAGAGTCTCAAAACTCCAGCCCGTCGCGTTAGCCACTAGACCAGCTAGCCACAATAAGATTCATCCAACTAGGTATATTTCTACACCATAGGAAGGTTAGCACAGGCACCACTGTGACCACAAATGCAAGTTTTTACAGACGAATCTCCAGCTAGCGTGGCCGTGACGAACTCTAGCTCAAGTCCCTTCACTGCCGTCAACATGACTCAAGAAATCGTAATGACACGATTGCAAACAAACCATACCCCCGGCCGGGGGTATGGTGTCATTACGATTTCTTGAGTCATGAGATAGACTAAGACAGTGTGTATAACTAAAATACATTAACAACATTAAAAACTTCCCAGGAGGAGTCATGTGTGGAAGAAGTGCCACTCTTCTAAGCAATGGAAGGAAAGCTCATGATATGAGCCAATTTATTTTTTGTCTAACAATTAAGTAATAAATGACTTAGTGGAAATCTCATGTAATACATGCACTTATTTGTTACTGAAATCAAAATAATTTTGATATACTAGTGTACATAATGTACTTTAATGATTAAGTTAATTTTATTTACTATCCATGAAAAGACAATTTTCTTGCATAAAACTCATCAAAAACATTTTGTATTGCATATCTTGGATACTTTCAGTGCCATATATAAATTAATAATTCTTCATTGCCTATCATTAACTTTGGAATACTGAAAATTTTAGATGTCTTCAAAAGCAAAATTACACCCAAAAAAATGTTTGTGTTCACTACTCTGACTAGTTATGGGCAATGTCCATTTACCCAAACAGTGTATTACTTTCATGAACATTATGTAAACAGTAAGATCTGCACTGACTAATTAACATAGGATACACACTCTTTCTATTAACTTTTGAAATATAACTCCTATCCATTCATTGAGAGCATTTTCATATAATAATTATTTTGGGACGATGTTGTAATTAAAAACATTTTACCATAAGTTACTAATTTCAATATCAACAAGTTCATAATATCTAAAGCTACAGTAAGTAATATTCCATATTTTGGCATAAACAACTCTAGGAAGATCTTGGACATATATTGAGATTCAGAAGGAGAATAATTATTGCTTAGTTTTTATCATTCACTTCAAAGTGTTTATGAGGCAACTTATCTGTGAGTAAATGAGGTCTGGGTCAATGTTCCTTCTTTACCACCACTACGCATGCCCCAGCACGACCAGTTGTCAACGGAGTCATCTGAAAGAAAATGCTGTGTTAAATTTTTTAATTGAGCTATTAATGCAATGGCCATGATGTCCATGCTCATTATATACAAAGTCACAGACAGAAACACACTTAATCATGCCCAACTACTAACCAACTCAGCATTATTCTTCCACAGTGAATATCCTATTTACTGCCATTAACTCATATGTTGTGCTGTATTTGTAATCCCAGAGAATGCTTACAACTCTCAAACAAAAAAAACTCAATTCTTCCCCCTTCCCCTACCACAAACAAAATTTACAACCCCACTACATCCCTCAGCCCCATCACACCAACATGACCTCCATTTCTTCAAATCAAATTTCTTGACCAGGAAAACATGTACATCATTTCATAACCATTCATTCTCTCCACACATATTCACTTAATGACAACTTTTTGGACTTTACCTCTCATTTCTGACATCATCTGATTTACACCATACTTCCTTAACCCTTTTATCTTTTGTTTCACTTAGTGCTTGGACATTCGGCTGCTTTTCATTCAAAAAACCTAAATAGTTCTTAATATCAGCACTATATCCATGCACATTCAAACAACTTAGCTTTAAAATTTCCTTCTTTTTCTTGTTAGTAATTGATGCAAAAATGGATTACCAGCCCTTTGATTCACACCCTCCCTCCAGCTCTTCCTGGGATGACCAATAGCCTTCCTTCCATCCTGGAGATAATCATATACCCTCTTGGTCATAATATTCGGCCCCATCCTCTAGAAAAACTCAAAGCACCTAAACAGCTTCTGCTCCACATTTATATGACAAGATGGTATTATCTCCCATGGTAATCTACCACCCAACTACCAATATTTATTTCTAACATTCGAACACGAGGATGGTGCATAACATGCAATTCTTCTTTTTTTTTTTTCAACAAGTCGGCTGTCTTCCACCGAGGCAGGGTGACCCAAAAAGAAAGAAAATCCCCAAAAAGAAAATACTTTCATCATCATTCAACACTTTCACCTCATTCACACATAATCACTGTCTTTGCAAAGGTGCCCAGATACAACAGTTTAGAAGCATATATAAAGATACATAACATACCCCTTCAAACTGCCAATATCCCAAACCCCTCCTTTAAAATGCAGTCATTGTACTTCCCATTTCCAGTACTCAAGTCCGGCTATATAATAATAATCGGTTTCCCTGAATCCCTTCACTAAATATTACCCTGCTCACACTTCAACAGCTCATCAGGTCCCAAAAACAATTCGTCTCCATTCACTCCTATCGAACATGTTCACGCACGCTTGCGGGAAGTCCAAGCCTCTCTCCTACAAAACCTCTTTCCCCATCCCTCCAACCTTTTTGAGGACAACCCCTACCCCACCTTCCTTCCTCTACAGATTTATACGCTCTCCAAGTCATCCTACTTTGATCCATTCTCTCTAAATGACCAAACCATCTCAAGAACCCCTCTTCAGCCCTCTGACTAAAACTTTTAGTAACTCCACACCTCCTAATTTCCACACTCCAAATTCTCTGCATAATATCTGCACTACACATTGTTCTTAGACAGGACATCTCCACTGCCTCCAGCCACCTCCTTGCCGCAGCATATAAGAGTGTTGCTATTATACTTTCATACATTCCCTTCTTTGCCTCCATAGATAACATTTTTTGTCTCCACATATACCTCAATGCACCACTCACCTTTTTTCCCTCATCAATTCTATGATTAACCTCATCCTTCATAAATCCATCTGCTGACACATCAACTCCCAATTATCTGAAAACATTCACTTCTTCCATACTCCTCCTCCCCAATTTGATATCCATTTTTTCTTTATCTAAATCATTTCATACCCTCATCACCTTACTCTTTTCTATGTTCACTTTCAACTTTCTACCTTTACACACTCCCAAACTCGTCCACTAACCTTTGCAATTTTTCTTTAGAATCTCCCACAAGCACAGTATCATCAGCAAAAAGCAACTGTGTCAATTTCCATTCTGTATTTGATTCCCCATAATTTAATCCCACCCCTCTCCCGAACACCCTAGCATTTACTTCTTTTACAACCCCATCTATATATTAAACAACCATGGTGACATTACACATCCCTGTCTAAGACTTACTTTTACCGGGAAGTAGTCTCCCTCTCTTCTACACACCCTAACCTGATCCTTACTATCCTCATAAAAACTCTTTACAGCATTTAGTAACTTACCACCTATTCCATATACTTGCAACATCTGCCACATTGCTCCTCTATCCACTCTATCATATGCCTTTTCTAAATCCATAAATGCAATAAAAACTTCCCTACCTTTATCTAAATACTGTTCACTTATATGCTTCAATGTAAACACTTGATCTACACATCCCCTACCCACTCTAAAACCTCCCTGCTCATCTGCAATCCTACATTCTGTCTTACCTCTAATTCTTTCAATTATAACCCTACCGTACACTTTTCCTGGTATACTCAGTAAACTTATTCCTCTATAATTTTTACAATCTCTTTTGTCCCCCTTCCCTTCATATAAAGGGACTATACATGCTCTCTGCCAATCCCTAGGTACCTTCCCCTCTTTCATACATTTATTAAACAAAAATACCAACCACTCCAACACATATCCCCCCCTGCTTTTAACATTTCTGTCATGATCCCGTCAGTTCCAGCTGCTTTATCCCCTTTCATTCTACGTAATGCCTCACGCACCTCCCCCACACTCACATCCTGTTCTTCTTCACTCCTAAAAGATGGTATACCTCCCTGAGCCTCACTATCCTCATAAAAACTCTTACAGCATTTAGTAACTTACTACCTATTCCATATACCTGAAACATCTGCCACATTGCTCCCCTATCCACTCTAACATATGCCTTTTCTAAACCCATAAATGGAATGAAAACTTTCTTACCTTTATCTAAATACTGTTCACATATATGAAAAAGAGGATAAATAAATATACAAGGTATGATATAGCACATAATGAAAGTAGTTTATTAGATTATGTATTGGTGGATAAAAGGTTGACGGTTGGGCTCCAGGATATACACATTTATAGAGGGGAAACTGATATATTGGATCATTATTTAGTTGTAGCTACAGTTAGAGTAAGAAGTAGATGGGACAAGAGGAAAATGACAACAACAAGTAAGAGGGAGATGAAAGTGTATAAACTGAGGAGGAAGTTCGGGTGAGATATAAGTGTACTTCAGTGGTTAGTGAAATTGAAGGTACCTCTGAATTCCCTGCTAATCAAGGTAAGAATATTTTAATAGTAGGCGATTCTCAAGTAAGATATATGGACCGTGCATTTTGTAACAGAGACAGAAAGGTCAGACAGAGAGTGTGCCTTCCTGGAGCTGGTGTTGGTGACATAGTCAGCAGGTTGGATAATATTATGGCAGGTAATGGGAACAAGCCCATTATCTGTCTTAGTGCTGGACATAATGACATTGGGAAGGGCAGGAGAGAGGAGCTGCTGGATAAGTACAGGTTAGCCATAGAAGTAGTTAGGTCTAAGGGAGGGATCCCAGTCATATGTAGCATCTTGCCTAGAAATGGAGTGGGCAATGAATGGATGTCTAGGGCAATTGGTATAAATTGCTAGCTAGACAGGTACTGCAAGGAACTTGCAATCCCATTCATTGATAACTGGGACCTATTCTTTGGCAAATGTGATATGTATGCAAGGGATGGGGTTCATCTCTCTGGGGTTGGAGTGGTTGCATTAGCCAATTCAATTGAGAGGGTAACTGATGACTTGTCTAGGAATTTAAACTGATAGATTATAGAGGTATGGGTGTTTGTGGGAAAAAATCAGGCTGCAGCATTAGGGTTAAAAACAGCAGTTATTACTGGGATACCTCAGGGATATGTTTAAAAGACAATATTCAAAATAAAGTTGCTAGTAATGGCAAATCAATTGATCAACAAAAAAAGAGAGATAGTAGAGGGCAACGAGTGACTAGCTCCCTTAAGGTTTACTATACAAACAGTAGGAGTCTAAGAAATAAGATAGATGAGCTAAGATTACTTGCAAGTGTAGGTAATACATGTATAGATATTATTGGTATAACAGAGACCTGGTTCAACCTGAAAGATAGAGAAATGCCTTCTGAATGCAACATACAGGGTTATAAACTATTCCACACTGATAGGGTCAACAGGAAGGGTGGTGGAGTGGCGATGTATGTCAGAGAAAATTTAAATTGTTGTCTTAGACATGATATAAGATTAGAAACATCGAACACTGAATCTGTTTGGCTACAGTTTCTCGAGGGACGTGACATATTAATTTTGGGTGTGATTTATAGGCCTCCAATCCTTGATAGGGAGTGCAGTAAGCTGTTATGGGACGAAATTCATAAGGCATCTAGATATGAAAATGTTGTGATAATGGGAGATATTAACTTTAGACAAATTGATTGGAACAACATGACAGGAAATCTTGAGTCTAGTGGCTTTCTTGATACGGTTCAGGATTGCTTTTTAGAACAGGTTGTGACAGAACCAACTAGAGGAAACAATCTGCTTGACTTGGTTCTTGCCAACAAAGATTCACTAATTAATAATCTTAAGGTTAATGATGAGCTTGGGTAAAGTGATCACAAATCACTTAGTTTCAATATATCATGGAATTACCCAGATAACTACAATCACATCTCTGTCCCAGATTTTCGCTTGGCTGACTTCATGGGACTGAAAAATTACCTGGGTGGGCTAAATTGGGATGTCCTGACTATGGGTCAGGTAGGTGATCTACGTTGCCAATATGACGTTTTTCAGAACATAGTTCTAGCTGCCCAGACAACTTTTGTTCCAAGTAGGGAAATTAGATCTAACAAAAATGATCCCAAATGGATGAACAATAGATTAAAACATCTCATTGGTCAAAAGAGAGGCATATACAGGCATATCAAAAGAGGGGATGAGCAGTTAAGAAATCAATATATTCAATTAAAGGTAGAAATAAAGAAAGGAATAAGAAAAGCAAAAAGGGATTATAAGGCTAAGGTTGCAAGGGATTCAAAGACTAACCCAAAAGGGTTCTTTCAGGTATACAGAAGTAAGATTAGGGACAAGATTGGCCCACTTAAGAGTAACTCCGGTCAGATCACTGACAGTGATAAGGATATGTGTGAAATTCTCAATACCTACTTCCTCTCAATTTTCACCCAGGAAAATACTAGCGATATTCCTGAAATGATAGATTATGTAGAACAGGATAATAAACTATGTACGATTGCGGTAACTAGTGACATGGTCCTCAGACAAATAAACTAAAACCTAACAAATCCCCAGGCCCTGATGAACTGTTTGCAAGGGTGTTAAAGGAATGTAAAGAGGAACTTAGCATACCTTTGGCTAATCTTTTTAACATATCACTACAAACTGGCATAGTGCCTGATAAGTGGAAAATGGCAAATGTAATACCTATTTACAAGGCAGGTGACAGGTCCTTGGCTTTGAACTATAGACCAATAAGCCTTACCTCCATAGTGGGAAAATTTATGAAATCAATAATTGCCGAAGCAATTTGTAGCCATCTTGACAGGCACAGATTGATTAATGAATCTCAACACGATTTTACAAAGGGGCGTTCCTGTCTTACGAATTTACTAACTTTTTACACTAAGGTGTTTGAGGAGGTAGATAATGGTAATGAATATGATATTGTGTATATGGACTTCAGTAAGGCTTTCGATAGAGTTCCACACCAGAGACTATTGAGGAAACTTAAGGCACATGGAATAGGAGGAGAATTTTTTTCCTGAGTAGAGGCATGGCTGACAAATAGACAGCAGAGAGTTTGCATAAATGGGGAGAAATCAGAATGGGGGCACATCACAAGCGGTGTTCCTCAGGGGTCAGTGTTGGGCCTGTTGTTGTTCACAATTTACATAAACGACAAAGATGAGGGAATAAATAGCGACATAAGCAAATTTGCTGATGACAGCAAAATAGGCCGTCCAATTCATTCTAATGAGGACACTAGAGCACTCCAGGATGATTTGAATAGACTGATGCAATGGTCGGAGAAGTGGCAGATGCAGTTTAATATTGACAAATGCAAAGTTCTAAATGTTGGACAGTTAAATAACCATGCCACATATAAACTAAATAATGTAGATCTTAATACTACTGATTGCGAAAAGGATTTAGGAGTTCTGGTTAGCAGTAATCTAAAACCAAGACAACAGTGCATTAGTGTTCGCAATAAAGCTAACAGAATTCTTGGCTTCATATCTAGAAGTATAAATAATAGAAGTCCTCAGGTTGTTCTTCAACTCTATATATCCTTGGTTAGGCCTCATTTAGACTATGTTGCTCAGTTCTGGTCACCGTATTACAGAATGGATATAAATGCTCTGGAAAACGTACAGAGGAGGATGACAAAGATGATCCCATGTATCAGAAATCTTCCCTATGAGGATAGATTGAGGGCCCTGAATCTGCACTCTCTCGAAAGGCATAGAATTAGGGGGGATATGATCGAGGTGTATAAATGGAAAACAAGAATAAATAAAGGGGATGTAAATAGCGTGCTGAAAATTTCCAGCCAAGACAGGACTCGCAGCAATGGTTTTAAGTTGGAAAAATTCAGATTCAGGAAGGATATAAGAAAGCAGTGGTTTGGTAATAGAGTTGTGGATGAGTGGAACAAACTCCCGAGTACAGTTATTCAGGCTAAAACGTTGTGCAGTTTTAAAAATAGGTTAGATAAATAAATGAGTGGGTGTGGGTGGGTGTGAGTTGGACCTGACTAGCTTGTGCTGCTGGGTCTGGTGCCATGCTCCTTCCTCGAGTGGAGGTGACCAAACTGTGTGGGTCATTGAGCTAATCTGGGGGGATAGGGGGGACATGGACCTGCTCCGCATGGGTCAGTAGGCCTGTTGCAGTGTTCCTTCTTTCTTATGTTCTTATTGGCAGAAAGGTGGGCTGGTGCAAGTATGAGTAGTGGGGGGTGGGGGGGTTGAAGAGGGTTGGAATAGTTTTAAAAATTCAGTATTACAATGTGGGGCAGAAATTTATGGTTATAGGAGGGTGGGTGCAGTAGGAAAGAGGAGTCATTGGTGGAATGATGAAGTAAAGGGTGTGATAAAAGAGAAAAAGGTAGCTTATGAGAGGTTTTTACTAAGCAGAAGTATTATATGAAGAGTAGAGTACAGTGGACCCCCGACATCTGATGTTAACCCATTCCTGAGAGCTCATCGAATGTCGAAAATATCTAAAGTCGAATTAATTTTCCCCATAAGAAATAATGGAAATCAAGACACTCAAAAGTATGAAAAAAAAAAAATTTACCACATGAAATATTAAGTTTAATGCAATAGAATAATTACAACAACAATAACAATAGAATAATAACAGTAGAATAATTGACACTTACCTTTAATGAAGATCTGGTGATGATTGATGGGATGGGAGCAGGGCAGAGTGTCGAAGTTGTTACTGTTTAGAAGGGGAATCCCCTTCCACTAGGACTTGAGGTAGCAAGTCCTTTTCCGGGGTTACTTCCCTTCTTCTTTTAATGCCACTAGGACCAGCTTGAGAGTCACTGGACCTCTGTCGCCATTCCTTTAACCCATAAACGGTCCAAGCAGATCTATGTTCACATGTGTAGTGCTACAAAAGTAGATCTACGTTTTTTTTACATACATGTATTTTCAAAAAAAAAAAAAAAACAGATTAAAGTTTTTTACACATTTTCAAATGTAAAAAAGCAAAAAGATGATCTACTTTTTTTACATACTTTCAAATGTTGAAAAAACGTATATATACGTTTGGACCGTTTACGGGTTAAGATTTGCCTAAAGTGGGCCACAACATTGTCATTGTAATAGTCACCAGCACGGTTTGCAATAGCTGTGTTAGGGTGATTTTCATCCATAAAGGTTTGCAGTTCAACCCACTTCGCACACATTTCCTTAATTTTCGAAGTAGGCACAATGGATTACACAACTGGCATAGGCTTCTCAGGGTTAGCCCCAAAACCTTCAAAATCTTTCTTAATTTCCATACTAATTCTCACCCTTTTTACCGCAGGGTTGGCACTAGAAGCTTTCTTGGGGCCCATGGTGATTTATTTTGCAGTTACAAACACAAAAAACACTGGGATAAGGTGAAATGTATCGAATGTATGCGTGGATGCGACCACACTGGCTGGCTTGTAAACACTGGCGCTGAGGCCACACGTGGGACGCGTCCCGGACGAATCTCGTTAGGCGAGGCAAAATTTTTGCGTTGAAATGTATCGTATGGCGGATTTAACGTAACGTGGTGCCATCATAAGGCGGGGGTCCACTGTGTTATTATATTATTTTTATTACATGTAAAATAAGGTATAGAAAAAATAGTTGCATGCTCCACTCAGCTGGATTTTCAGTTTGCATACTGTTAGGGTTAACAGATTCTTACACATTATTACAGCAGTTCTTTATTGTAATGTGTAATGCACACACAGCTATTTTTTGAAGCAAGATTTGTGGTTCAGTTCACCCTTATTCTCAATTTGTGGTTCAGTTCACCCTTATTCTCAATCAAAATACAGTGCAGCCCCGACTTACGATATTAATTCATTCCAGAAGTCTGTTCGGGTGCCATTACCGAACGAATTTGTTCCCATAAGGAATATTGTAAATTAGATTATTCCGTTTCAGACCCCCAAAAATACACGTACAAAAGCACTTACAAAAATACAATTGCATAATTGTTCGAGTTGAGAGCTGATCATAAGGCGAGGGTCCACTGTATGTGACAGTTTACTTAGCTGTCAGATATTATTACTGCAGTAATAATTGCATAGTAGCATTCTGCACCATTATATGTAATTCTAAATCACATTGCTGTCTGTTTTCTTGTATTGTTTGATTAAGATGTACAACTAAATCTTCAAAATTAGCTTGTTGTCCCTTAATGTATTTTTGCAGAAACAAGCACCAAAAACAGTGATAATATGGATAATATGGAATGTATCGAATGTATCCTTAGATGCGCGCATACTGGCTGGCTTGTAAACACTGGCACACACAGGGCAGTTCAGGCCAGACGTGGACACGTCTCGTATGAATCGTATCGAATATCGGGTTTTCGATCGAATGTCGAGGCAAAATTTTTGCGTTAAAATGCATCGAATGTCGATGCCATCGAATGTCGGGGGTCCACTGTATATGGAGAGTAAAAGGTGAAGAAAGTGGTGAGAAAGTGCAAAAGGAGAGCAGATGATAGACTGGGAGAGGAACTGCCAAGAAATTTTAATGAAAATAAGAAAAATTTTTGGAGTGAGTTAAACAAGTTAAGAAAGCCTAGGGAACGAATGGATATGTCAGTTAAAAACAGAGTAGGGGAGTTAATAGATGAGGAGATGGAGGTATTGGGTAGATGGTGAGAATATTTTGAGGAACTTTTAACCCTTTCAGGGTTTCGGCTGTACTAGTATGGCTTACTGTTACGCCCTTTGTGCATAATTTAAGAAGGGTCAATTGATTAGTGTGTAATTACGGCTTTTTCACTTAGTATTATATTACTGGTACCTTTATTCGTAGCTAAAATAAAGACTCCTAGTTTTATAATATTATCTGGCCATGAATTATTGATTTATTTTGTAGGATGTTTTGTGTTTATATATCGAATTGCCTTGTGGTCGTTTATGCTTCACAAACTCACTCATTCCGAGGTGACGTCAAGCTAGGGAGTTTTACTCATGGCAGTTCATTCTCTCCTCCGGTAGAGAAAGCACCAAGCCACGGAGCTCCCTTATTCTCTTGTTGCAAGCCTCAGGAGAACCTTTGAACCAGGATTCCTAGGTTCAACCAAGGTTGCTTGGATTACTTCAGTCTCGGAATACTTGACGGGTTGCGTCTGTGCAGTCAGCCATTTAAGTGAAGCAATATCCCACGTCTGAGTTCTCCAACTATTAAAGTCTCGTGATAGTCTCTAACCAGTTCTAGCTGTAGTGTATATGATTGACTGAGGAGGTGGTAAAGGCACCCTATCTAGTGATTCATTGATCTTGACTTTGATTATGAAATTACAGAGATTGTGTACATATGAATTTATAAGAAAAGGTATACCTAAATTTTATCAATTATTTAAATTACTAAGTGATTATAAGCTTAGTATTATACTGAATAAAACCAGATAAAGCATTATAGAACTTTTTTGCCTTATATTTATATGTGTGTAAGAAGACCTAAGTGGATCTTCACCTGTTGTTACTAACGTGTCTCCTCTCTGAAAAGAAAGGCTCAAAACGTAACAAGTGGGGGCCTGTCCTAGGAGATATCCCGACTATATCTTCCCAATGGAAGTTCACATACAGCAACTGGTTAACGAATTGACTTTGGATAAGTTAGAGACTTTGAAACTGCAGACGTGCTTGCGGATAGCGAAACATTTAGGGGTGACATATAACAATCATTATACCACAGAAACCGTTCAGTCTATTATAAGGAATATCTTATTCCCCATACCTCCTGAAGTTTCTGAGTCGCCTGATTCAGAGGTCAAAAGTCTAACATCCCAGCTGGATCGCATGTCTCGAGTAAACGATCTAGAGGCATCAGGTGGAGCCGGCAAATCAGCCCCTGGAAGTCCTACAAATTCCTTAGTTGCTGAGAGTATGTCAATCCCAGGAGCAGAGGAAATGTCGCGTGACAAACTTCCCCCTGAAAGGGAAAAATGAAGCAGGGGCTTCTAATAGTCCGTCGCCGAACTATGATGCCGTGCGAGGAGCGGGAGCTTGGCCCAAGATACGACCGGAAGGGTTTCTTCCTCAGTCTCCACCAATTTCCTTGACACCTATCTCTCTGGACTATTTTAAGAGAATGGTGCATCTCATAAATCTGCAAACGGCTCAGTTAGAAGCACAGCGAAAACTGTATGAAGAAGAATTTGAGAGAGAGAAAATCCGTTGTGAAAGACAACAAGCGGAGAGAGACGTTAGACTGACGGTTTCCCCGAACCTCTCCTTTCATTTACATAAGGCAGCATCTTTAGTGCCTCGGTTCAGTGAAGCTGACCTTGACACCTATTTTCACACCTTTGAGAACCAGGCAAGGGGGATGCAATGGCCTAAGGAATATTGGGCCACCCTATTGCACACAACTTTAACTGGTAAGGCTCAAAAATGTACAGCTACTCTGCCTTATGATAAGTATGTGAATTATGAGGTCGTTAAAAAAGTAATTTTGGAAACTTATGACTTGCTCCCATTGAGCTACCAATGGACTTTCCATACCCTACAACGGCTACCCGGGCAAACGTGGGTAGACTTTGCCCGTCAGAAGAAGGTAGCCCTGGAAAGGTGGTTAAGGGCCTCGGGCTGTGACTCTGTGGAAAGCTTAACTCAGTCAATATTACAGGAAGAGTTTAATAATGCCCTGTCGGGAGACTTGCGTAAGTTTTTAATTGATCATCAGACTTTGGACGTCTTAACTTCTGCCTCGCTCGCTGATCATTACGAAATCTCCTCTCAGTTAATGAGAGATAAATCCCCTCGAGAGAAAGTAAGGAGAACACCCCCTAGGGATTGGCGATACCGGCCAAGAGAAGAGATTCGCCAGAAATTACCTCCCCATCAGGTGGCTCCTTACGCTGTTCTTAAACCTAATGCTGGGGAACATTTCGATACTAAGCCCCACCTGGAGGTGGATAAAGCAAGGAAGAAACCTACCTGCTCCTACTGTCAGAAGAAAGGGCATGTGAGAAGCCTCTGTTACAAGCTAGAAAGAGACCAGAAGAATAAAGTTCTTGATGTGGTTCCTGTACAGATGACATCTACCAGGTCCCAGGGACAGCTGGACCCATGGATGGAGCAAGATTCAGCCGGTCAAAAGGTTCCCACTTCTAGATGACTTGACTCCCTCAATCATGTCCCAAAAAAAAGTAAGTGAGGCAATGAGTCCTTATTTTTCTATCGGTAAGGCCGGGACTACCAAATCCCAACTCGGTGAAGTAAAGTCTTATAGAGACACCGGGAGCTACCTAACTTTGTTGAGGGAAGGTGTTCTCTCTTTGAATGACTCTACCTATACCAAGATAGACGTGCTTTTAGAGGCGTATGGAGGGACCGTGTCTCGGGTTCCCCTCCATAAAATATACTTGAAAATAGGTTCTTATGATGGATATGCAGTGGTAGGTATATCAGAAACAGAATTTCCCATTAGGTCAGTAGACTTACTTGTCGGAAACAACTTGGGCCTGGGAGGAATCTGTAAAGAACCTCTCGTCATAGAGAATACCTCAGCTGAAAATTTTGCCCTTGAGGCTTGCAAGGAGGGTCCACTTTTATTTCCTCTCACCGTAGTTACGAGAGCCATGGCAAAGTCCCGTTCACTCCCTTCGTCTTTGAGCAATAATCCCTCTGATTGGGGCCTGGATCTATTGTTTAGCAATGCTCACATGCCAGAAGCTGAAGATAAGTTACCAGAAATTAGTACATCAGATCTAACGGCCTTGCCCATTAATGATTTTAAACAAGAAAATTTGATCCAAGAACAGCGAGAAGACTCTTCTTTGGAGGGAGTAAGAGGACTAGCCATTACTGAAACTGAGGCGGCAGATGCAAAAGATTGCTTCTATTATAGTAATGGTCTTCTTATGAGGAAAATTCCTACAACTGCCCCAGGTATTAACTTAAGTGCTACAAAACAGGTACTGGTTTTGCCGGGAAGATTCCGAACTCTGGCTCTGGAAGTGGCCCATAATAGTCCAATGGGGGGACATCTGGGGATACGGAAGACACTGAGAAAGTTGTCTCGATATTTTTTCTGGCCCAAGATGAAAGAGACGGTGGTAGAGTACCTTCGAAATTGCCCGATTTGCCAGAAAATAGGTAAACCAGCACAGACACCGCCACCTGCTCCCCTCATTCCTATTGCAGTAGAAGGAGAACCTTTTACTTGTTTGATAATCGATTGTGTGGGGCCCCTTCCTAAAACCAGGTTGGGTAATCAATACCTGTTGACTATAATGGATACTGCCACCAGGTATCCTGAAGCTGTTCCATTAAGAAAAATAAATGCTCGAGCTATAGTAAGGGCTCTAATTCGATTCTTTTCCCAGGTAGGCCTGCCTCGGGAAATTCAATCAGACCAAGGCTCTAATTTTACTTCCAAAGTGTTCCGAGAAGCATTATCTAGACTCGGTATTAGACCCTTACTCTCTACTGCTTTTAGACCTCAAACCCAGGGGGCCTTAGAGAGATTTCGCCAAACTTTAAAGTTCATGATGCGTGCTTATTGTGAGCAGTTCTCTAAGAATTGGGATGAGGGAATCCCTTTTCTCCTCCTCGCAATCAGGGAGAATGAGCAAGAAAGTTTAGGGTACAGCCCCTTTGAGCTAATATATGGACATGCGGTATGAGGACCATTGGCCGTGTTACAGGAAGTATGGTCCAGAAGGGCCGATCCACCTTTGTATTTATCGCCATCTTTAATGCAAGAGCACTTGTCCTTCACGAGGAGCCTGGCTTTAGAAAATATAGCAAAAGCTCAAACTAAAATGAAGCAGCGTTTCGATAAGAAGGCTGCTCTATGTTCTTTTCAAGTAGGGGATAAAGTTTTAGCTCTAAAATTGGTTCCTGGGCATACGCTACAGCCCAGGTATGAAGGACCCATGGAGATAGTGAGGAAACTGAGTGAGGTAAATTACTTAGTTCGTACTCCAGGTAAAAAGAAGTCCAACCATGCCTACCATGTAAATCAGTTGAAAAGGTATTATGAGGGAACATCGCCCACTACTTCCATTCTACCACAAGAAGAGGATACATGCCTTACAGATTGTTCTAGAGGGGTAGAAGTGCGTCTTAAAAATTCAGAAGTGTTGAGCACTATGGACCAGTTTTTATGTAACTTAGGAGATGACCAAGCTAGAAAGATTAAAGAGTTGCTAATGGCTTATCCGAGTTTATTCGGAGACGACCCCAAACGTTGCACTCTGGGGACACATGATGTGGATGTACAAGGTGCTCTGCCAATCAAGCAAGCCCCTTATCGAACGAGCCCAGTGAAAAATAAGGCACTTAAGAGAGGAAATAGATTTTCTGTTAACTCACGGTTTGATCGAATGCAGCAAAAGTCCGTGGGCTTCGCCCTGTGTCCTCGTGGCTAAAGCAGATGGATCTTACTGTATGTGTACAGATTACCGGAAGGTAAACTCCGTGACCTTACCAGATGGGTATCCTCTACCTAGGGTGGACGATTTAATAGATAAAGTCTCCAGGGCTAAATATGTGAGTAGACTAGACCTGTTACGAGGTTATTACCAAGTACCACTGTCAACACGAGCCCAAGAGATATCGTCTTTTACTGTTCCTGGTAGTCTATTTAACTATTTAGTTATGCCCTTCGGCCTCTGCAATGCGGCGTCTACCTTTCAGAGGCTGATAAATAGTCTAACTTATGAGCTGGAAGGTGTGGAAGCTTATTTGGACGATTTAGTAGTGATAAGTGAAGAGTGGGGACGGCATGTGTCTCGGCTAGAAGCACTTCTGAAAAAATTAGAAGAATACAATTTTACGGTTAATTTAGCCAAGTGTGAGTTTGGGCAAGCCCGAATAAAATACCTTGGCTTCAGTATCGGCCAAGGAACAGTAGCTCCTCTTAATGCTAAAATCAAAGCCTTTTCAGAATTCCCTATACCTCGGGACAGAAAAGGAGTACAAAGATTTCTAGGGATGGCCGGCTACTACCGCCGGTTCTGCCCCAACTTCTCTCAGGTGGCAGCTCCCCTGTTTGAATTAACCAGTTCTAAAGTTAAATTCTGCTGGACCTCAGAATGTGACATGGCTTTTAGCAAATTGAAACGATTAATTGAATCGTCACCAGTATTACAAAGTCCAAATTTTGATGTTCCCTTTTCTTTGCATGTAGATGCCAGTAGCTATGCTGTGGGAGCAGTCTTGTTACAACCCTCATCCTCCTCTAATATTCTTCATCCTATTTGCTATTTTTCTGCCAAATTAAAGTCCCACCAGTTAAATTATGCAATGGTAGAGAAAGAAGCCTTAGCTTTAGTGTTATCTTTAGAGTACTTTGAAGTTTACCTGGACACTACTCCCCACAAAATCACAGTCAATTCAGACCATAACCCTTTGACCTTTATTAATACTATGAAGTCGAAGAATGCCCGGATTCAGAGATGGGCTCTTCGAATTCAACCCTTTTCAATAAGTATTAACCACATACGTGGCCAGGATAACGTAATTGCTGACGCTCTGTCCCGCCCTTAAAGATAAGTCAGATATTCCCTTTTTCTTTTTTTTTTCTTTCCAAATAATTAATATTGGTTTTGTGTTTAATATTTTGACTTTTGCCATCAACAGTAAGAAGATTGCTGTAACAAAAATAGGAGTCCTTATGGAGTTGAGATCCAGGAGGCCAGTCTGGCAGAAGCTGAGAATATACACTGCTTTGGCCATGTCTCCTGTTGTGTTCCCATGACGTCCTCAGCTTCTGACATCGCCAGAGGTCAACTACTGTGTGTTTGCCTCTAAGAGATGGAGCAAAGTTTAAAATTTCGTTTCCTGACTCCTGCTTCATGGTGACCCTGAAAAATCTTTTTTACTCTGAAGGACGTTGTCTTTGCAATTGCCTGGATATATAGTATAGAATGGAGGCATTGTGTGCCTGGTATGAGTTGAAGTCTATTGGTGCGACAGTCAGTCGTACGGGAGGAGTGTTACGCCCTTTGTGCATAATTCAAGAAGGATCAATTGATTAGTGTGTAATTACGGATTTTTCACTTAGTATTATATTACTGGTACCTTTATTCGTAGCTAAAATAAAGACTCCTAGTTTTATAATATTATCTGGCCATGAATTATTGATTTATTTTGTAGGATGTTTTGTGTTTATATGTCAAATTGCCTTGTGGTCGTTTATGCTTCACAAACTCACTCATTCCGAGGTGACGTCAAGCTAGGGAGTTTTACTCATGGCAGTTCATTCTCTCCTCCGGTAGAGAAAGCACCAAGCCACGGAGCTCCCTTATTCTCTTGTTGCAAGCCTCAGGAGAACCTTTGAACCAGGATTCCTAGGTTCAACCAAGGTTGCTTGGATTACTTCAGTCTCGGAATACTTGACGGGTTGCGTCTGTGCAGTCAGCCATTTAAGTGAAGCAATACCCCATGTCTGAGTTCTCCAACTATTAAAGTCTCGTGATAGTCTCTAACCAGTTCTAGCTGTAGTGTATATGATTGACTGAGGAGGTGGTAAAGGCACCCTATCTAGTGATTCATTGATCTTGACTTTGATTATGAAATTACAGAGATTGTGTACATATGAATTTATAAGAAAAGGTATACCTAAATTTTATCAATTATTTAAATTACTAAGTGACTATAAGCTTAGTATTATACTGAATAAAACCAGATAAAGCATTATAGAACTTTTTTGCCTTATATTTATATGTGTGTAAGAAGACCTAAGTGGATCTTCACCTGTTGTTACTAACGTGTTACTAACACTTACACACCAGGGTTTTTGATGTATTAGTATGCCTAAATTCAGCGCCCTCAAATCTAATGAGAGAAAGCGGGTAGGCCTACATATGAAAGAATGGGTCTATGTGGTCAGTGTGGGTGGCATAAAAAAAATCCTGCAGTACACTGCGTAATGAGAAAAAAAATCCTTTGACCGTGTTTTTGGATTAAAACAGCGACTTTGCACTGTATTTTCGTATGGTATTTATTGTTGTATTCTAGTTTTCCTGGTTTCACTTTATAGAATGGAAGACATATTACAGAAATTGAGATGATATTGACTGGTTTTACAATGAAAAGTACCTTGAAATTGAGCTCAAAGTAGCAGAAATGTTCGATTTTTACCAAAGTTCAAAAGTAAACAAATCATGCTCTGCATCCATTACACGTCAACTGGCGAGTCTAAAATTCTTTCACAAGTGCGCTGATATTATTTATATCATTTCTACACTAATGCAGTAGTCTGCATAACAGTAAATCTTCTATTTTTTGTGAGAGTAAAAATTCAAAGTGGAAAGCAAAAGAATGTAAGAGGGGCATGGGGACATGACTAATGAACAGAGGAAATGTTATATTAGTGCTAGGAATGTCTTTCTTGTTTATTCTGGACCCTATTCGGAAATTGGAATCTTTTGAAATTTGTGTGAAATTGGCAAAATTGATAAATTCTGACCACTGTATTGGATAGTTGAAATCGGTAAATGGGTGGTTTCTTGTACTCATTCGATAGAAAAAATGGAGTTCCAGCGAAATAGTTACGATTTTTGTCGACTAGTACACTGGAATTGGCCGAAAATAGGGTTCAAAGTGGGCAAAATCGTCAATGCGTAAACATCATCGAGACTGCTAACTTCGCGAGAGCATAATTCCGTAAGTTTTCCATCAAATTTCATACTTTTGGTGTCATTATGATCGGGAAAAGATTCTCTATCTTTTCATAAGAAAATTTTTTTTTTTTTTTTAAATTTGGGCAACCCTGAGAACAAGTCTCCGAGAGGGCCTGTTGACCCTGAAAGGGTTAAATGTCAACGAAGAAAGGGAGGCGGTAATTTCATGCACTGGCCAGGGAGGTATACCATCTTGTAGGAGTGAAGAAGAGCAGGATGTGAGTGCTGGGGAGGTGTGTGAGGCATTACGTAGAATGAAAGAGGGTAAAGCAGCTGGAACTGACTGGATCATGACAGAAATGTTAAAAGCAGGGGGTGGGGATATAGTTTTGGAGTGGTTGGTATTTTTGTTTAATAAATGTATGAAAGAAGGGAAGGTACCTAGGGATTGGCAGAGAGCATGTATAGTCCCTTTATATAAAGGGAAGGGGGACAAAAGAAATTGTAAAAATTATACAGGAATAAGTTTACTGAGTATACCAGGGAAAGTGCACGGTAGGGTTATTATTGAAAGAATTAGAGGCAAGACAGAATGTAGGACTGCGGATGAGCAAGGAGGTTTTAGAGTGGGTAGAGGATGTGTAGATCAAGTGTTTACATTGAAGCATATATGTGAACAGTATTTAGATAAAGGTAGGGAAGTTTTTACTGCATTTATGGATTTAGAAAAGGCATATTATATATTGGATAGGGGAGCAATGTGGCAGATGTTACAAGTACGTATATGGAATAGGTGGTAAGTTACTAAATGTTGTAAAGAGTTTTTATGAGGATAGTAAGGTTCAGGTTAGGGTGTGTAGAAGAGAGGGAGACTACTCCCTGGTAAAAGTAGATCTTAGACAGGGATGTGTAATGTCACCATGGTTGTTTAATATATTTATAGATGGGGTTATAAAAGAAGTAAATGCTAGGGTGTTCGAGAGAGGGATGGGATTAAATCATGGGGAATCAAATACAAAATGGGAATTGACACAATTACTTTTTGCTGATTATACTGTGCTTACGGGAGATTCTAAAGAAAAATTGCAATGGTTAGTGGACGAGTTCGGGAGTGTGTGTAAAGGTAGAAAGTCGAAAGTGAACATAGAAAAGAGTAAGGTGATGAGGGTATCAAATGATTTAGATAAAGAAAAAATGGATATCATATTGGGGAGGTGGAGTATGGAAGAAGTGAATGTTTTCAGATATTTGGGAGTTGACGTATCAGCGGATGGATTTATGAAGAATGATGTTAATCATAAAATTGATAAAGGTAAAAAGGCGAGTGGCGCGTTTAGGTACATGTGGAGACAAAAAACGTTATCTATGGAGGCAAAGAAGGGAATGTATGAAAGTATAGTAGTACCAACACTCTTATATGGGTGTGAAGCTTGGGTTGTAAATGCTGCGGCGAGGAGGTGGTTCAAGGCAGTGGAGATGTCTTGTCTAAGGGCAATGTACGGTGTGAATATAATGCAGAAAATTTGGAGTGTGGAAATTAGGAGAAGGTGTGGAGTTAATAAAAGTATTAGTCAGAGGGGTTGTTGAGGTGGTTTGGTCATTTAGAGAGAATGGATCAAAGTAGAATGACATGAAGAGCATATAAATCTGTAGGGGAAGGAAGGCCAGGTAGGGGTTGTCCTCGAAAAGGTTGGAGGGAGCGGGTAAAGGAGGTTTTGTGGGCAAGGGGCTTGGACTTCCAGCAAGCGTGCATGAGCGTGTTAGATAGGAGTGAATGGAGACAAATTGTATTTGGGACCTGACAAGCTGTTGGAGTGTGAGCAGGGTAATATTTAGTGAAGGGATTCAGGGAAACCGGTTATTTTTATATAGCCGGACTTGAGTCCTGGAAATGGGAAGTACAATGCCCGCACTTTAAAGGAGGGGTTTGGGATACTGGCAGTTTGGAGGGATATGTTGTGTATCTTTATACGTATATGCTTCTAAACTGTTGTATTCTGAACACCTATGCAAAAACATTGATTATGTGTGAGTGAGGTGAAAGTGTTGAATGATGATGAAAGTATTTTCTTTTTGGGGATTTTCTTTCTTTTTGGGTCACCCTGCCTTGGTGGGAGACAGCTGACTTGTTGAAAAATAAAATATATATGCTTCAATGTAAACACTTGATCTACACATCCCCTACCCACTCTAAAGCCTCCTTGCTCATCTGCAATCCTACTCTCTGTCTTACCTCTAATTCTTTCAACAATAATCCTACCGTACACTTTTCCTGGTATACTTGGTAAATATCAAAATGGTATACAATACCGACAGGTTGGTAGGTAAGACATATAGGCAACATTTAGGCAACTTTATTCTGAAACATTTCGCCTACACAGTAGGCTTCTTCAGTCGAGTACATAAAGCAGGCAGGAGCAGTAGAGATGTGAAGACGATGTAATCAGTCCATCACCCTTGAAGTCATAGATTTGAGGTTGTCAGTCCCTCAGCCTGGAGAAGTTCTGTTCCAAAGTCTGAAACTAACTGAAGATCAAGCGACAGTGTTGAGACTTAAATACTGTTGGAAGGAGAGGTGCAAAGTAGTAGTAGTAGTAGCAGTGAGAATGTAGACACTGAGAGGTCACGTCCCTCTCAGATCAAACAATTCTCACTTGAGAATCTGAGAGGGACGTGACCTCTCAGTGTCTACATTCTCACTACTACTACTACTACTCTGCAGCTCTCCTTCCAACAGTATTTAAGTCTCAACACTGTCGCTTGATCTTCAGTTAGTTCCAGACTTTGGAACAGATCTTCTCCAGGCTGAGGGACTGACAACCTCAAATCTACGACTTCAAGGGTGATGGACTGATTACATCATCTTCACATCTCTACTGCTCCTGCCTGCTTTCTGTACTCGACTGAAGAAGCCTACTGTGTAGGCGAAACATTTCGGAATAAAGTTGCCTAAATGTTGCCTGTGTTTTACCTACCATACTTGGTAAACTTATTCCCCTATAATTTTTACAATCTCTTTTGTCCCCCTTCCCTTTATATAAAGGAACTATACATGCTCTCTATACATGCAATTCTATGTGATGCAAATATTGCCTTTACATTACAGGTAAAACATGTGATGATCTAGATATTAGCCATTAGTAAATTATTTTTGAATTCCTCCTACCACAAACAGATGAGTACTCAATACAGAATAAATTATATTATTTAAAACTGCTAAACTAATACAAAACTATGCTACAGTTTTTTAAGAATAAATAAATGTCCAAAAAATCTTGTGATTCTTACCTGTGTCCATTCATTAGTTTGAGGGTCATAAGCATGTACAAGATTTAGGTAAGTTTGGCCATCATAACCCCCAACACAAAACAAGCAATCACCCAGGAGACTCACTCCTGCACTATCACAGCCAATGCTTAAACAAGCTACTTGAGTCCAGGTGTCTGTTGCAGGATCATATCTGAAAAACAGCAATTTACTCTTGAGTTTATATGGGAGAAAAACAATGCTCTAAATTTAATTTTAAATCTTCATAAAAAAGATTTACCACCCTTTCAAGGATTCAAAATATCCCAATACTAACACTCCTATTCCTTTATAATTTTACCCATAAATATTAACATTTCAGATTACTTATTATCATTTTGCTATTTAACTTTATTTCACTAATAAGAGTATATGAAATGCTTACAAAATATGATTATCTGTTTATCCACCTTTTTCTTACTACTAACTTTTTCATACCTGTAGTCACTTTTTATGTCATGCAAGAATTCTGACAATTTATGCTATAATGCTTTAGTCTATAACTTCTCATTAAATTCCACAATAAAGACTCATTACTTCGTATCTGCAAATCTCATTATACAGTGGACCCACGGTTACTGTAATTAATCCGTTCCAGAGAGTGTGACTAAAGCTGAATTTGACAATATCCGAATTCATTTTCCCCATAAGAAATAATGTAAATCCAATTAATCCGTTCCAGACACCCAAAAGTATTAAGAAAAATTATTTTTTATAGATTAAATATAGATTTACATACAGAAAAGAATGAGAAATCGAGTATAAAACAATAATATCACACTTACCTTTGCTGAAGACTCTTATTGGTGTATGGAAGATGGGAGAGGGTTAGGGTGATGTTCCTCTACAAATGTTTGCACCTCACTCCACTTTGCACAAATGTCCTTAATCTTTGAAGAAGGCACCTTCTTCCCTCTCTCTTTCTCCTCCTCTGAAGTAATTTCCTCAGCTGGTGTACATAAGAACATAAGAAAGCAGGAACACTACAGCAGGCCTGTTGGTCCATACTAGGCAGGACCTTCACAAACCATTCCACTTTTCAACCCAACCCAATTTTCAATGCTCCCCAAACAATAAGCTTTGATAGAGTGGATAAGGGAGCAATGTGGCAGATGTTGCAAGTATATGGAATATGAGGATAGTGAGGCTCAGGTTAGGGTGTGTAGAAGAGAGGGAGACTACTTCCTGGTAAAAGTAGGTCTTAGACAGGGATGTGTAATGTCACCATGGTTGTTTAATATATTTATAGATGGGGTTGTAAAAGAAGTAAATGCTAGGGTGTTCGGGAGAGGGGTGGGATTAAATTATGGGGAATCAAATACAAAATGGGAATTGACACAGTTGCTTTTTGCTGATGATACTGTGCTTATGGGAGATTCTAAAGAAAAATTGCAAAGGTTAGTGGACGAGTTTGGGAGTGTGTGTAAAGGTAGAAAGTTGAAAATGAACATAGAAAAGAGTAAGGTGATGAGGGTATCGAATGATTTAGATAAAGAAAAATTGGATATCAAATTGGGGAAGAGGAGTATGGAAGAAGTGAATGTTTTCAGATACTTGGAAGTTGACGTGTCGGCGGATGGATTTATGAAGGATGAGGTTAATCATAGAACTGATGAGGGAAAAAAGGTGAGTGGTGCATTGAGGTATACGTGGAGACAAAAAAACATTATCTATGGAGGCAAAGAAGGGAATGTATGAAAGTATAGTAGTACCAACACTCTTATATGGGTGTGAAGCTTGGGTTGTGAATGCAGCAGCAAGGAGGCGGTTGGAGGCAGTGGAGATGTCCTGTCTAAGGACAATGTGTGGTGTAAATATTATGCAGAAAATTTGGAGTGTGGAAATTAGGAGAAGGTGTGGAGTTAATAAAAGTATTAGTCAGAGGGCTGAAGAGGGGTTGTTGAGGTGGTTTGATCATTTAGAAAGAATGGATCAAAGTAGAATGACATGGAGAGCAATTGAATCTGTAGGGAAAGGAAGGCGCGGTAGGGGTCGTCCTCGGAAAGGTTGGAAGAAAGAGGTAAGGGAGGTTTTGTGGGCATGGGGCTTGGACTTCCAGCAGGCGTGCGTGAGTGTGTTCGATAGGAGTGAATGGAGACGAATGGTATTTGGGACCTGACGATCTGTTGGAGTGTGAGCAGGGTAATACTTAATGAAGGGATTCAGGGAAATAGATAGCAACCGGTTATTTTTATATTCCGGTTATTTTTATATCCGGGTATTTTTATATCCGGTTATTTTTATATCCGGTTATTTTTATATCCTGTCATTTTACATCTGGTTATTTTTATATCCGGTTATTTTTATATCCGGTTATTTTTATATAGCCGGACTTGAGTCCTGAAAATGGGAAGTACAATGCCTGCACTCTAAAGGGGGGGTTCGGGATATTGACAGTTTGGAGGGATATGTTGTGTATCTTTATACGTATATGCTTCTAAGCTGTTGTGTTCTGAGCACCTCTGCAAAAACAGTGATTATGTGTGAGTGAGGTGAAAGAGTTGAATGATGATGAAAGTATTTTCTTTTTGGTGATTTGCCTTCTTTTTGGGTCACCCTGCCTCGATGGGAGACAGCCGATTTGTTAAAAAAAAAAAAAATTCTATTCACTCATGGGCAAGTCCCACTCAAATCAAATCTTGTGTGTGGGGAAGTACCCTGGCTGGTGTATGGGGAAGTGCCCTGGCTGGTGTGTGTGGGGAAGTACCCTGGCTGGTGTGTGTGTAGGAGAGTACCCTGGCTGGTGTGTGTGTGGGGGAATACCCTGGCTGGTGTACATAAGAAAGCAGGAACATTGCAGCAGACCTGTTGGCCCATACTAGGCAGGCCCTTCACCCCAAGCAATAAGCTTTGAGAATTCTATTCACTCATGCGCAAGTCCCACTCAAATCAAATTGTGTGTATGGGGAAGTACCCTGTCTGGTGTGTGGGGAAGTACCCTGGCTGGTGTGTTCTTTCTTGAATTCTATAGTGTTTATCACCTTCTTTACCAAAGGGCTGGCACTAGGAGCATTCTTTTGGCCCATGGTGGCTTATTAAACAGTTGCAAGCAGTAAAACGAATGGAATATTACGTAATGTATCGTATGAACGCATAGGGTCGTGCTCACTGGCTGATAAACAATGGCACACTGACTGTAAATGGTGTGTCGGGGCCGCTTGGACGCGTTTGGGATGAATGACTATTACTGAGCTAAATGACAATCACCAAGCCAATATTTTGATGAAAAAACTTTACGATTACCGAATATTACGAAATCCGACAACTACTATATCTGGGGGTCCACTGCATTAGAATAATTCAGAATACCATAGCTGGAATAATTCACATATAACCCACACTTAGAGGTGAAACTTTAGACATTCTGGTCTATCGTGGTCTTTATATTCCAAGTTGGACCAAAACACTGCATTATCACATGTATTAAAAGATAAAAGAAATTAAAAAACCTAACAGATACAAAGAGAGAACAGACACCACCATGGAATAAAAGATGTATGAAAAGCAAGCTTTTATTATATCAACTGTAAAAAACTTTACCAAGTCTTATAGCTTTTAGTAAAGCAAAATGTTGTCCCAATAAAAGTTTATTCTGCATACATATACTCTATTTTTGTCAGCATCTCACCCTGGTATCTAGACATCATTCTACCATAAATCAGGCAATAAATATTCCAAAGCAAAAAATGTATATTCCATTCATACCTAAATATACTCATACAGTGGAACCTCGAGTTTCGACCGTAATCCGTTCCAGAAGCTCAGCCAAAACTCAAAACTGTTTGAAAGTCAAAGCAATATTTCCCATAAGAAATAATGTAAGTCCAATTAATCCGTTCTAGACACCCAAACATATTCACAAAAAATAAATTTTTTAAAGAATAAATATAGTTTTACATACAGAAAACAATGAGAAATAAATATAAACATTACATAGAATGTGTGTAAAGGTAGAAAGTTGAAAGTGAACATAGAAAAGAGTAAGGTGATGAGGGTATCAAATGATTTAGATAAAGAAAAATTGGATATCAAATTGGGGAGGAGGAGTATGGAAGAAGTGAATGTTTTCAGATACTTAGGAGTTGACGTGTCGGCGGATGGATTTATGAAGGATGAGGTTAATCATAGAATTGATGAGGGAAAAAAGGTGAGTGGTGCGTTGAGGTATATGTGGAGTCAAAAAACGTTATCTATGGAGGCAAAGAAGGGAATGTATGAAAGTATAGTAGTACCAACACTCTTATATGGATGTGAAGCTTGGGTGGTAAATGCAGCAGCGAGGAGACGGTTGGAGGCAGTGGAGATGTCCTGTCTAAGGGCAATGTGTGGTGTAAATATTATGCAGAAAATTCGGAGTGTGGAAATTAGGAGAAGGTGTGGAGTTAATAAAAGCATTAGTCAGAGGGCAGAAGAGGGGTTGTTGAGGTGGTTTGGTCATTTAGAGAGAATGGATCAAAGTAGAATGACATGGAAAGCATATAAATCTATAGGGGAAGGAAAGAGGGGTAGGGGTCGTCCTCGAAAGGGTTGGAAAGAGGGGGTAAAGGAGGTTTTGTGGGTGAGGGGCTTGGACTTCCAGCAAGCGTGCATGAGCGTGTTAGATAGGAGTGAATGGAGACGAATGATACTTGGGACCTGACGATCTGTTGGAGTGTGAGCAGGGTAATATCTAGTGAAGGGATTCAGGGAAACCGGTTATTTTCATATAGTCGGACTTGAGTCCTGGAAATGGGAAGTACAATGCCTGCACTTTAAAGGAGGGGTTTGGGATATTGGCAGTTTGGAGGGATATGTTGTGTATCTCTATACGTATATGCTTCTAAACTGTTGTATTTTGAGCACCTCTGCAAAAGCAGTGATAATGTGTGAGTGTGGTGAAAGTGTTGAATGATGATGAAAGTATTTTCTTTTTGGGGATTTTCTTTCTTTTTTTTTGGGTCACCCTGCCTCGGTGGGAGACGACCTACTTGTTGAAAAAAAAAAAAAAAAAAATTACATACCTATATTGAAGACTCTTGTTGGCTTATGGAAGAGAGGGAGGAGGAGAGTTTGTTTGGAGACAGGAAAAGTTACTCCTTCAATATAACGCTAATATCAACTCTACGGCTTATTTATCTATCACAATTAATCTAGTAAGACATAATAAACAATATTAATAACATAGAAACATGATATATACTCTAGAATGAATAAAATATGTCATTTCGTATGTCACGAGTGTTGGTAGTGGTGGTGTTGTTGTTGTTGGGTTATCAGGGCCACTGGCAACATAAGCCATATAGTGGTGGCCATGGCAGCGGCGGTGGCAGCGGCAGTGTTGTCAGTGGCCCTATATACCTCCAATAACACTAGAGGAGTTAGTTTTGTGTCCTTCTTCTGTCGCTTAATCGCTTAACTTACTTGCTACACTGTTAATGCTACACCTTATCACTGGCTGGCGTATAGCCTTTATTGACTCCTGCTGCTTTAGTATTTACATATCGTAGAATCACTGAAGAAGGCACATTCTCCCTTCTCTCTTCCTCCTCCAATTTTGTACTTTGCTGCAATTTCTTTCTTAAATTCTATCATGTTTCTCACTTTCTTTACCAAAGGGCTGGCACTAAGAAGTTTCTTTGGGCCCATGGTTAAATATGCAGCAGTCGCACTCAATCAACAAGCACAAAAATACAATGGATTATTGTGAAATGCTCGGATGAAAGTGCAGAAACAAAGCCAGACTGGCTCGCAACAAAAGTGTGGAATGCTTTGTGTGGGGCGCGGGCAGGTGTGGGCATGTAGACAGGTCTGGTATGGCGCTGAAATTCAAGGCACTGTTCGAAACTCAAGACAAAATTTAGCAAAAAAAAGTGACCGAAACTCAAAACGGCCAAAACTTGGGGAGGCTGAAACTCGAGGTTCCACTGTACTTATATCATAAGTATGTGTATATTTATATATGAAGTGAGTAAATGTTGTTTTCTTGCAGCTTACTACATTATTTGTTTTTTAAACACACTGGCCATTTCCCACCGAGGCAGGGTGACCCAAAAAAGAAGCAATAAAAGTTTTTCTTTTTTTTTACATTTAGTAATTTATGCAGTATTTTAGTCACTTCTTACAACATGCATAGCTTACGGAGGAAGGATTCTTTCCATTTCCCCACGGAGTTACTGTATTATATGTAAATAATTATCACCTTTCAACACAGTCAAATCTGGAAGCACATGGGTTGGATGCTGGTGCATCATGACCACCAACAGCATAAAGGAAGCCGTTAACTACCCCAACTCCAACACCACCTCTTCTTCTGGCCATGGGTGCACAAGGGGTCCACTTATTGGTATGAGGATCATAACACTCAACAGTTCGTAAGCATGATGATCCGTCTCTTCCTCCCACTGCATACAATCTGAAGATACAGTATATTCAGTGATTAATAACAGTCTTTGTCACTTCACAAAAACAAAGGCCTATAACATCCTGCTTCAATAAATTTTTTGAGTAATATGTTAATCTATAAAGCAAGTTTTTGGTTTTTCAAAATCTTCAAAGTAGTGCTAAAATCAAAGTGTAGAAGATATTTTCTTGTGCTTATTTCACTATATTAAATATGACTTCCTCTACCACTGGGTATCTTATTACTAATCTAAGACATCCTGTTTTTTTATATGTACAGTATATACAATAAACTTTCTTTCTTTCCTCTTAACATCTTTAGACTGGCAGGAGATATTATATCATACCCAGCACACACTACAGAAAAAGGTTTTAGGCCTCCTTAGCTCTCTGTTTACTTTGAAGTATATGACTTCTAAAGTGAAGCTCTCATTGGTTTATATCTAAATGATGATTTATTTTTTTTTAACACTTGTCGGTTTTCAAACCCATTCATCACAATATGAAAGAGAAAAAATTAGATACACTTTTCATTACAAGGAGAAGGTTAAGATTGGGCAGGTTACCATATGGCTACAGAGTGTGTGACCAAAGGAAAAAACTATTATTTGGGTATTAACACTTTAAACTTTTCCTGCTGCAGTGTATGCATTGACAATTAGTCTATACTTTGTGTTTTGAATTTTTTCCAGCTCAAGAGAATCAAATTTAGTTTTAAAGATACAACCCTAAGAAAAATACTACATTGAGAAATTTAAAGTATAATATATTTGACAATGCAGGGACTGCACCTTCCATTGAGAACAGCTACTCCTACGGTTGATCTTGAAGAAGCCATGGGTGCAACATAACTCCACTGCCGTGCTTGTGGATCCCATCTTTCCACAGTATTGAGGTAACTCCAACCATCATGACCACCAACAGCATAGAGGGGACCCTCCAAAACACCTACGCCTGTGATACAAATACTGCATGTAATTTAGTGTGCTTATCTGTCCAGACAAGAAGAAAATATATACTGGTATGTATGTAAAACAACTACTGTGAAAAAATGGTGAAATTCCAAGTGTTTTCATGATTTCTCACATTATAAAGGACCTGTAAAACAGAACAGCAGAAGACTTACAAGACTGAGATATCACCTCACATATAATATTATAACCGTCCCATTATGATGCAGTTGGGAAGGTCAAGGACTCGTCAAACATAGCTTAAATTCTTCCCAAATTTTATTAATTATAAATGAATCTAATTTGTATAACCCTAAACCAAATTAGATTCTTCTCTTTCTTCTTTCAACAAACCGGCCGTATCCCACCAAAGCAGGGTGGCCCAAAAAGAAAAACAAAAGTTTCTCTTTTTAAATTTAGTAATTTATACGGGAGGAGGGGTTACTAGCCCCTTGCTCCCGGCATTTTAGTCGCCTCTTACAACACGCATAGCTTATGGAGGAAGAATTCTGTTCCACTTCCCCATGGAGATAAGAGGAAATAAACAAGAACAAGAACTAGAAAGAAAATAGAAGAAAACTCAGAGAGGTATGTATATATATGTTTGTACATGTATGTGTAGTGTGCCCTAAGTGTAAGTAGAAGTAGCAAGATGTACCTGAAATCTTGCATGTTTATGAGACAGAAAAGAGACACCAGCAATCCTACCATCGTGTAAAAAAATTACAGGCTTCCGTTTTACACTCACTTGGCAGGACGGTAGTACCTCCCTGGGTGGTTGCTGTCTACCAACCTACTACCTAACAAATTAGATTCATTTATAATTAATAAAATCGGAGATAAATTTAAGCTATGTTTGACAAGTCTTCAACCATCTCACCTGCATCAAAATGGGATGGGTGTAATGTTGTATGCGAGGTGATATCTCAGTCTTATAAGCCTGCTGTTCTGTTTTTTTTTTTTACAGGTCCTTAAAAATGTGAGAAATGCTGAAAGTGCTTGGAATTTCAAAACTTTTTCATAGTGGTTGTTTTTCATAATGTGATGTACCTGCTTACTGTGATCCGACTGCATCACTGGTATGTATATATATACACAGGAAGTTGCAAGCTACACATTCATAAGAAGAATGAATAATAAAATCCCAATTTAACCCTTAAACTGTCCAATCTTAAATCTATGTTCACTTGTGCAGTGCTCTTCATTTAAAAAAAAAATTATTTTTTTTTAAATGAAGAGTGAATTTTTCTACGTGTAATAGGATAAAAAAAATTTTTTAGGGTCAGTACTTACCGGGATTTAAGCCCGCAAAGTTGGCGCTGGATGCTCACCTGATGGTAACGCTGAGTCCTGCTGCTTGTAGAAGTGCTGCTGATATACCTTTTTTTCTCATTTTTATTTTAATTTATGTAATATTTATGTTCTTGTGATTTCATTGCCAGTTTTTGTTCTGACACTAATATTAGGTACTGAAATAGTACTCAAATAGTCACAATCATACCGACAGGTGAACATTTTCACCTGCCTTGGTCATTGACTATTGTCTAGAAATATATACAAAGTATTTATAGGTCTCAGCAATGTTTTAGACATGCTGGTGTATATATGAAACTCCTTGAAGCATGGTGTTGACAAGTGTCAGTAAACTGCTGACAGTGCAGTGACACATGATGAATGTGCACCACTCCATGGAACCCTGGCTTTATTTGTTTTTACTGTTACACACTAATATGTCTGTTTCTCTGTCTGTCTGTTTAGCTCTGCTTATCTGTCTTTCTGTCTCCCTGTGTCTCTCTCTCTTTCCGTCTGCTTGTGTGTCTGTCTGAGGGAGCGGCTCATAACCAACAGGTATATGAACGGCTCCCTGATTCCCAAGCAAGTGAAAATGTGTATTACTTGCGTCATGCTTATTATGCCTTATATCTACAAGCACTGTATAGCACTTTGCCTGGAATTTTTGGGTTATCCTAGGTAATTTACACTATGTATAATAACTGTACTTATGTGTACCTGTGAGAGACAGAGACAGAGATATAGACAGACAGATAAACAGAGACAGATACAGATAGAGAGACAGCCACAGTCAGTCAGCCAGCCAGCCGGCCAGCTTGCCGAATACATATTACACATTCCAGAATCATTTCTCTTTATTTAGGGCATAGGTTATTGGACATTCTGGCAGGATGACACTACCAGTGGTATCAGAAATGAAAGGATGTTGCACAAATGCTGCACATGGGTTATTATAGAGGCTTTTGATATTTCCTCGACCATCTGTGGCCACGTCCATCTCAAAGCCACTAAACTCTGGGTCAACATCACTTTCTTCTTAACCCTTTCAGGGTCCGTCCCGTAGATCTACGGCTTTACGTTCAGGGTCCAAATCGTAGATCTACATCATGAGCTCAGCTCACTCTGATAAACTGTGAGTAGTACATTTGGGCTTAGATATGAGAGAATACATCTATGTGGTATGTGTGCACCACATAAAACAAATCCTGCAGCACACTGTGTATAATGAGAGAAAAAAACTGAGACCATGATTTTCGATCAAAACAGCGACTTTGCAGTGCTTTTTCATATGTTTTTTATAGTTATATTTCCGATTTCTTGGTCTCATTTGATAGAATGGAAGACATATTATAGAAATAGATATGATTTTGATTGGTTTTAGCACTGAAAATGGCTTGAAACTGAGCTCAAAGTAGCGGAAATGTTAAATTTTTGCCGATGTTCAAGAGTAAACAAACGACCTCACACGTCTAATACACACCAGCTGGTGGGTCTAATATACATTCACAAATGTGTTGATGATATTTATACAATTATTACAATATTGCATAACAGTAAATCTTCTATTTTTTGGTGTGAATAAAAATTCATTATGTGAATAAAAAATCAAAATGGAATTCATTTGTAAAGCCTCAAAATGTAACTAATGAACAGAGGAAATGTTAGTTTAGTGCCAGGAATACCTACATTGTTTATTCTGGACCCTATTTTGAAACTGGAATATTTTGAACTTTGTGTTAAATTGGCCAAATTACCAATTTCCGATCACTTTATTTTGTAGTTGAAACAGTTGACTTGGTGATTTCTTGTGCTCAATCGATAGAATATAAGTAATACTAGTGAAATAGCTAAGAATTTGGTCGACTGGAATAATGTAATTGACCTAAAATGGGAGTCAAAGTCGGCAAAATCGCCGATTCATAAATATCGCTGACACATTAAAATTCGCGAGAGCATAATTTCGTCAATTTTCCATCAAATTTCATACTTTTTGTTTTATTACCTTCAGAAAAAGATTCTCTACCATTTCATAAGAAAAAATAAAATTTTTTTTTTTTAAATTCTTGGACACTGGGGCACCACTTCAGATTTTGGCCTTGGACCCTGAAGGGGTTAAAAGGGGAGTGTTAATAAGACATGACATTGGTGAATCCCTGGTGTTTGCCACGCTATTTGCTCTAGCTGGCACTCAATTGAACTGGTGCTCAGACAATGTACTAAGTGGTCCCACACACACCGAGTGTTAAGACCCATTCTATACTGACCATGCATCTCATGCCAATTGTGCCATATTTGGAAGCAGGAAAAATAAAGCTTAGATCTACGTTTGAACAGTTTCACCCGTAAACGGTCCAAACGTATATATACGTTCTTACTGTTAGCGCCCCAAACGTATATATACATTTTATTTTTCCTGCCTCCAAATTTGGCACTATTGGCCTGAGATGCCTGGTCAACATAGAATGGGTCTTAACACTCGGTGTGCACCATATTAAAAAATCTGGGACCACTTAACCCTTTGACTGTTTCAGGCCCCTCTCTGAAACTGTCATTCTATGTCGCCAAATATTCAAAAAAAAAAAAAAATTATTTTTTCTTATGAAAATGTTAAGATTATTTTTCTGAGTGTTTTAGTCCAAAAAAAAAATTTTTGCCATTGGTACTTACCGAGATATAGAGCCGTGAAGTTTGCAGAAAATGAGCCGCGTATGGCAACAGCGGCGACTGCCGCTCACCCGGTAAACTTTAGTTTACTTGTATTTGAAGGTTTGTTGTTTTTTTCACTATTTTATTTTTTCACATAACTTATGTGGCCTATGAGACCAAAGTAAGGTGCAATGTATATATATACACTCGTTGTATACAACACAATAAGCACACAAACATAATTATCAATATATTGTTTACAAAACTTGTTTACACAAACAAACAAACAAACTCTTCTTCTTCTTCTTCTTCTTCTTCTTCTTCTTCTTCTTCTTCTTCTTCTTCTTCTTCTTCTCCTTCTTCTTCTCCTTCTTCTTCTTCTCCTTCTTCTTCTTCTCCTTCTTCTTCTTCTCCTTCTTCTTCTTCTCCTTCTTCTTCTTCTCCTTCTTCTTCTTCTCCTTCTTCTTCTTCTCCTTCTTCTTCTTCTTCTCCTTCTTCTTCTCCTTCTTCTTCTCCTTCTTCTTCTCCTTCTTCTTCTCCTTCTCCTTCTTCTTCTCCTTCTTCTTCTCCTTCTCCTTCTTCTTCTCCTTCTTCTTCTTCTTCTTCTTCTTCTTCTTCTTCTTCTTCTTCTTCTTCTCCTTCTTCTTCTCCTTCTTCTTCTCCTTCTTCTTCTCCTTCTTCTTCTCCTTCTTCTTCTCCTTCTTCTCCTTCTTCTTCTCCTTCTTCTTCTCCTTCTTCTTCTTCTCCTTCTTCTTCTTCTTCTCCTTCTTCTTCTCCTTCTTCTTCTCCTTCTTCTTCTCCTTCTTCTTCTTCTTCTCCTTCTTCTTCTCCTTCTTCTTCTTCTTCTTCTTCTTCTTCTTCTTCTTCTTCTTCTTCTTCTTCTTCTTCTTCTTCTTCTTCTTCTTCTTCTTCTTCTTCTCCTTCTTCTTCTCCTTCTTCTTCTCCTTCTTCTTCTCCTTCTTCTTCTCCTTCTTCTTCTCCTTCTTCTTCTCCTTCTTCTTCTCCTTCTTCTTCTCCTTCTTCTTCTTCTTCTCCTTCTTCTCCTTCTTCTCCTCCTCCTTCTCCTCCTCCTTCTCCTCCTCCTTCTCCTCCTTCTTCTCCTCCTTCTTCTCCTCCTTCTTCTCCTTCTTCTCCTCCTCCTTCTCCTCCTTCTCCTCCTCCTCCTTGTGTGCGAGTGTGTGGCTTATAATTGTTTTGAGTCAGAAGTCGGCAGCTGTCAAAGTGACATATTATCTCATTAGTCACTACCCCTACCCCTGTCAAAACAATGGGGTCGGATGCTGCTTCCCCTCCTCCATTCTATCTAATTATCTTTCTCCCTCATTCTATATCTTTCAATCTGTCTCTCTTTCTGTCTGCCTATCTCTGTCTCACAGGTACACATAAATACAAGTATACATAGTGTAAATTACCTAGGATAACCCAAGAAATCCAGACAAAGTGCTATACTCTGCTTGAAGATGTGAGTAAACGTGATGACACAGTCTTGTGGCTCTCTCTGAGACAGAGAGCTAGATGGACAGACAGGGAGCTTGACAGACAGACAAATAGACAGACAGAAATGTTTGTGTACCAGCAAAAACAAAGGGAGGCGATGGTCATGTAATATTACCCTCCTTTACGCTCATCAAAGTCAGCTCTTATCAGATGTTATCTCCCCTTATCTTGTCACTGTCATGGGGTGGACTTTTTTTTTTCTTGCTTCAAGGGAACAATATTATTACATCTTCTTCTTCCTCCTCCTCCTCCTCCTCCTCTTCTCCTCCTCCTCCTCCTCCTCCTCCTCTTCCTTCCCTCCTCCTCCTCCTCCTCTTCCTCCCCTCCTCCCCCTCCTCCTCCTCCATTGCTTTTGGTCTCAAACTCCTCCAAATCATGAAATTGATCTTCACTGACACTTCCATCTGTGTTAGAGCATCACTTGGGAAGAGAAGAGTCCCAGATTTGCTGGGGAATCACATATTTCTTACCACTAGACATGCTGAAAAATGACAACTGAAATGGCATTCCCACAATGCACCACTGGCTCCCCGATTTTTTTTATATGGTGCACACTGACCATGGAGACCCATTCTCTCACATGTGGGCCTAGCAGCTTTCTCCTGCTTGATTTGAAGCTGCTAGAATTTATGCGTATAAATACGTCAGAAACATTGGCTCGTAAGACGTATTTATACGTCGGAAACAGTCAAAGGGTTAATACCTTGTGGGAGTGCCAGTTAGAGCAAATAGTGTGGAAAACACCAAGGATTCACTGATTTTTTTTTTTCAACAAGTCGGCCGTCTCCCACCGAAGCAGGGTGACCCAAAAAGATGTAATGTCATATTAACACTACCTTTTAAGAGGAAAGTGATGCTGACCCCAAGTTTAGGGTCTGTCTACCTGTCTCTGTCTATCTGTCTGTCTATCTCTTCTCATCTCTGTCTCACAGGTACACATAAATACAATTATACATAGTGTAAATTACCTAGGATAACCTAAAAAATCCAAGGTGCTATACTGTGCTTGTAGATATAATGCATAAGAATATCTGTTGGTTCACAGTGGCTCTCTCTGAGACAGAAATAGAGAGAAGCAGAGAGATGGAAAGAGAGACAAGCAGACAGAAAGAAAAGACAGAGAGACAGATAAGCAGAGACAGAGATGTCGACGCTCATCAAATGTCATCCCTTATCTCATCTTATCTCTGCACCCTGCAGGCACCCATCAAATGTCATCCCTTATCCTATCTTATCTCTGCACCCTAGCAGGTGCCCATCAAATGTCATCCTTTATCTCATCTTATCACTGCCCTCTCAGATGCTTGTCACTGACATCATGCTTCAAGGGAACTACTACTACTACTTCTTTCTTCTCCCTTCTTCTTCCTTAAGTAAGTAAGTAAGTAAATTTATTCAGGTATACACAAATACAGTTACATAGAATTATCATACATAGCAGCATATGTGTAGAGAACCTAGGATAACCCAAAAAAGTCAGACAGAGTGACTTATTTCTCTCTTCTTCCTTCTTCTATACTTTAGTGTATCCAAAACATTGCTGGGACCTATAAATACTTTGTATATATTCCTAGACAATAGTAAATGACAAAGGCAGGTGTAAATGTCCACCTGTCAATGTGTTTGTGACAATTTGAGTACAATTTCAGTACCTAATATTAGTGTCAGAACAAAGATTGGTTATGAAATGACAAGAACTACTATAAATTGTAATTATCAGAACATAAAAATTATATAATATAAAAATGAGAAAAAAAGGTATATTGGCAACACTTCTGCAAGAGCAGGACTCGATGTGTCATGTGAGCATTAAGTGCCAACTTTGCAGCCTCCTATCTCAGTAAGTATTGACCCTATTTTTTCTATTTTAATCCTAAAACACTTAGAAAAAAATTTCACTTTATTTCAACAAATTTTTTTTTTTTATTTTTCAAAATATTCAGGGCACTGGGTGAGAGAACTTATATATATGTTTGGACCGTTTAGGGTTTAAGGGTTAAAACACATCCAGAAATGCAAAATTCAAATTTATCACAGGAGAGTTTACCTAAGCCATGTCTGTGAGTTGACATAGGAGGAAGCTGAGACCAAGTGTTTGTGCTTGGATCATATGCTTCAGCAGTATTCAGTGTCTTGAGGCCATCTCTACCACCAACTACATGCAATTTTCCATCCAAAACTGCCACACCAAATTGCAAACGTCGTCCAGTCATTGTTCCCACAGTGGTCCAGCTATTGGTTCTTAAGTTGTACTTTTCAATTCCAGTTGAACCTGTAATACAAAGTCTGGTACACAAACAATAAAACACCTAGTAAAACACAAATTAAAACTCAAGAATATACAGAAGTGCATGAAAGTTGTTACCCAAGATGAAAGGAATGAATTCTGAACTGAGAGAGAATACCTAACAATTATCTTGAGAGACTTTAATGCCAATGAAGAAAGCATAGCAAAAAAGTTTAGTGTGCCAAAAGAAACTGACAGTAGGGTTTTTTTTTTTTTTTTAACAAGTCGGCCATCTCCCACCGAGGCAGGGTGACCCAAAAAGAAAGAAAATCCCCAAAAAGAAAATACTTTCATCATCATTCAACTCTTTCACCTCACTCACACATTATCACTGTTTTTGCAGAGGTGCTCAGAACACAACAGCTTAGAAACATATACGTATAAAGATACACAACATATCCCTCCAAACTGTCAATATCCCGAACCCCTCCTTTAGAGTGCAGGTATTGTACTTCCCATTTCCAGGACTCAAGTCCGGCTATATAAAAATAACCGGTTTCCCTGAATCCCTTCACTAAATATTACCCTGCTCACACTCCAACAGATCGTCAGGTCCCGAATACCATTCGTCTCCATTCACTCCTATCAAACACGCTCACGCACGCCTGCAGGAAGTCCAAGCCCCTCGCCCACTATTTTTAGAAAGATTTTTTTAATAGGCAATATACATCTTAAGAGGATACATAAGTATAAGATATAAACAGCTATTGGAGGATAGATGGGCTAATGAGAGCATAGGCAATGGGGTCGAAGAGGTATGGGGTAGGTTTAAAAATGTAGTGTTAAAGTGTTCAGCAGAAGTTTGTGGTTACAGGAAAGTGAGTGCAGGAGGGAAGAGGAGTGATTGGTGGAATGATGATATAAAGAGAGTAGTAAGGGAGAAAAAGTTAGCATATGAGAAGTTTTTACAAAGTAGAAGTGATGCAAGGAGGGAAGAGTATATGGAGAAAAAGAGAGAGGTTAAGAGAGTGGTGAAGCAATGTAAAAAGAGAGCAAATGAGAGAGTGGGTGAGATGTTATCAACAAATTTTGTTGAAAATAAGAAAAAGTTTTGGAGTGAGATTAACAAGTTAAGGAAGCCTAGAGAACAAATGGATTTGTCAGTTAAAAATAGGAGAGGAGAGTTATTAAATGGAGAGTTAGAGGTATTGGGAAGATGGAGAGAATATTTTGAGGAATTGCTAAATGTTGATGAAGATAGGGAAGCTGTGATTTCATGTATAGGGCAAGGAGAAATAACATCTTGTAGGAGTGAGGAAGAGCCAGTTGTGAGTGTGGGGAAAGTTTGTGAGGCAGTAGGTAAAATGAAAGGGGGTAAAGCAGCTGGGATTGATGGCATAAAGATAGAAATGTTAAAAGCAGGTGGGGATATAGTTTTGGAGTGGTTGGTGCTATTATTTAATAAATGTATGAAATAGGGTAAGGTACCTGGGGATTGGCAGAGAGCATACATAGTTCCTTTGTATAAAGGCAAAGGGGACAAAAGAGAGTGCAAAATTTATAGGGAGATAAGTCTGTTGAGTATACCTGGTAAAGTGTATGGTAGAGTTATTATTGAAAGAATTAAGAGTAAGACAGAGAATAGGATAGCAGATGAACAAGGAGGCTTTAGGAAAGGCAGGGGGTGCGTGGACCAGGTGTTTACAGTGAAACATATAAGTGAACAGTATTTAGATAAGGCTAGAGAGGTTTTTGTGGCATTTATGGATTTGGAAAAGGCATATGACAGGGTGGATGGGGGGGCAATATGGCAGATGTTGCAGGTGTATGGTATAGGAGGTAGTGAAGCAGTGAAGAGGTTTTACGAGGATAGGCTCAAGTTAAAGTATGTAGGAAAGATGTCACCGTGGTTGTTGAATATATTTATAGATGGGGTTGTAAGAGAAGTAAATGTGAGGGTCTTGGCAAGAGGCGTGGAGTTAAAAGATAAAGAATCACACAAAGTGGAAGTTGTCACAGTTGCTCTTTGCTGATGACACTGCTCTTGGGAGATTCTGAAGAGAAGTTGCAGAGGTTGGTGGATGAATTTGGTAGGGTATGTAAAAGAAGAAAATTAAAAGTGAATACAGGAAAGAGTAAGGTTATGAGAATAATACAGGAAAGAGTAAGGTTATGAGGATAACAAAAAGATTAGGTGATGAAAGATTGGATATCAGATTGGAGGAAGAGAGTATGGAGGAGGTGAATGTATTCAGATATTTGGGAGTGGAAGTGTCAGCGGATGGATCTATGAAAGATGAGGTGAATCATAGAATTGATGAGGGGAAAAAGGTGAGTGGTGCACTTAGGAGTCTGTGGAGACAAAGAACTTTGTCCTTGGAGGTAAAGAGGGGAATGTATGAGAGTATAGTTTTACCAACGCTCTTATATGGGTGTGAAGCATGGGTGATGAATGTTGCAGCGAGGAGAAGGCTGGAGGCAGTGGAGATGTCATGTCTGAGGGCAATGTGTGGTGTGAATATAATGCAGAGAATTCGAAGTTTGGAAGTTAGGAGGAGGTGCGGGATTGCCAAAACTGTTGTTCAGAGGGCTGAGGAAGGGTTGTTGAGGTGGTTCGGACATGTAGAGAGAATGGAGCGAAACAGAATGACTTCAAGAGTGTATCAGTCTGTAGCGGAAGGAAGGCGGGGTAGGGGTCAGCCTAGGAAAGGTTGGAGGGAGGGGGTAAAGGAGGTTTTGTGTGCGAGGGGCTTGGACTTCCAGTGCGCATGCGTGAGCGTGTTTGATAGGAGTGAATGGAGACAAATGGTTTTTAATACTTGACGTGCTGTTGGAGTGTGAGCAAAGTAACATTTATGAAGGGATTCAGGGAAACCGGCAGGCCGGAGTTGAGTCCTGGAGATGGGAAGTACAGTGCCTGCACTCTGAAGGAGGGGTGTTGATGTTGCAGTTTAAAAACTGTAGTGTAAAACTCCCTTCTGGCAAGACAGTGATGGAGTGAATGATGGTGAAACTTTTTCTTTTTCGGGCCACCCTGCCTTGGTGGGAATTGGCCAGTGTGTTAATAAAAAAATAATTAATAATAAAACGTAAGTATACACTAGGTAGTAGGTTGGTAGACAGCAACTGCCTAGGGAGGTACTACCGTCCTGCCAAGTGAGTGTAAAACAGAAGCCTGTAATTGTTTTACATGATGGTAGGATTGCTGGTGTCCTTTTTTCTGTCTCATAAACATGCAAGATTTCAGGTACGTCTTGCTACTTCTACTTACACTTAGGTCACACTACACATATATGTACAAGCATATATATACACACCCCTCTGGGCTTTCTTCTATTTTCTTTCTAGTTCTTGTTCTTGTTTATTTCCTCTTATCTCCATGGGGAAGTGGAACAGAATTCTTCCTCTGTAAGCCATGCATGTTGTAGGGGCGACTAAAATGCTGGGAGCAAGGGGCTAGTAACCCCTTCTCCCATATAAATTAATAAATTTAAAAAGAGAAACTTTCGTTTTTCCTTTTGGGCCACCCTACCTTGGTGGGGTACGGCCGGTTTGTTGAAAAAAAAAAAAAGTATACACTAGGTAGTAGGTTGGTAGACAGCAACCGCCCAGGGAGGTACTACCGTCCTGCCAAGTGAGTGTGAAATGGAAACCTGTAATTGCTAGACATGATGGTAGGATTTCTGGTATCTGTTTTCTGTCTTATAAACACATGGGATAACAGGTATATCTTCTACTTCTACTTACACTTAGGTCACACTATACATTAATTTTTTTTTTTTCAACACTTTGGCTTTCTCCCACCAAGGCAGGGTGACCCATAAAAGAAACACTTTCACCATCATTCACACATAATCACTGTCTTTGCAGAAGTACCCAGATACAACAGTTTAGATGTCACTCCAAACAGCCAATATCCCAAACCCCTCCTTTAAAGTGCAGGCATTGTACTTCCCACCTCCAAGACTCGGGTCTGCTAATTGTTTCCCTGAATTCCTTCACAAAATATTACCCTGCTCACACTCCAACAGCTTGTCAGGTCCCAAAAACCATTCGTCTCCATTCACTCCTATCTAACATGCTCACACATACCTGCTGCACATCCAAACCCCTTGCACACAAAACCTCTTTTATCCCCCTTCCTCCATCCTTTCCTTAGATGACCCCTACCCCTCCTCCCCTACACTACAGATTTATACATGCTCCAAGTCATCCTATTTTGCTCCATCCTCTCTAAATGACCAAACAACCTCACCAGCCCTCTGAATAATACTTTTAGTAACTCCACACCACTTCCTAATTTCTACACTATGAATTCTCTGCATAATACTTACACCACACATTACCCTTAGACATGACATCTCCAATGCCTCCAGCCTCCTCCTTGCTGCAGCATTTACAACCCATGCTTCACACCCATACAAGAGCATTCGTACCATTATACACTTGTACATTCCCTTCTTTGCCTCCATGGAAAACATTGTCTCCACTGATATCTCAATGCACCACTCACCTTCTTTCCTTCATCAATTCTATGGTTAACCTCGTCCTTCATAAACCCATCCACTAACAATTCTATTACCAAATATCTGAACACATTCACTTCCATAATCCCTCTCTCCAATGTGATATCCAATTTTCCTTTACTTAACTCGTTTGATACCCTCATCACTTTACTCTTATCTATGTTCACTTTCAAATTTCTTCCTTTACACACCTTCTCAAACTAGTCTACTAACCTTTGCAACTTCTCTTTAAAATCTCCCAAAAGTACAGTATGATCAGCAATAAGTAACTGTGTCAACTCCCATTTTGTATTTGATTCCCCATAATTTAATCCCATCTCTCTCCCAACACCCTGGCATATGCTTCAGCAATAACTATACATGCATGTCTATACATATATGTTTACACACTAATTTGGGTTTTCTTCTATTTTCTTAACAGTTCTTATTCTTCTTTCTATATTTCCTCTTATCTCCATGGGGAAGTGGAAAAGAATTCTTCCTTCATAAGCCATGCATGTCGTAAGAGCCGACTAAAATGTCAGGAGCAAGGAGCTAGTAGTCCCTTTTCCTGCATAAATTACTAAATGTAAAAGGAAAAACTTTAGTTTTTCTTTTTAGGTCACCCTGCCTCTGTGAGGTACAACTGGTGTACTGAAAAAAAAAGCAAGTACACAAGGTTTGAAGAAGTCTTTAATGATGAAAATTCGCTACACTACATATAATATAGGTGGATAAAATGTTGAAGGGTAAACTTCTGGGTGTATGTTTTAAAATCGGCTGTTATGTCCTTTAATTATTTAGTGGCAGCTACAGTAAATATTGATGTCTTTCTTTTTGAGCCACCCTGCCTCGGTGGGATATGGCCAGTGTATTGAAAGAAAAATGAGCTACAGTAAATGGAAGGTGAAGTACAAGGACAATAGTGTCAATGGGTAAAACAAAAGTGAATGTAAAGAGTTAAACAAAGTAACGGTTAATGCTAGATATAAGCAACTGTTATGACAGAAGCTGATTAGAAAAAGGAAAGTGATGAAAAGGTTAAGGAGGTATGGTGTGGATTTAAGAATGCAGTCACTAGTTGGTAAAATATGGGTTTGAAGAAAAAGGAATGATTCGTGGTGAAAGAGAAAAAAGTTTGCATGTGTTGAAAAAGTTTGGTCATTTAAAGCAGTGTAGCATTATAGGTTAACCAAGAGGGTGTATATCATTCTTACATTCATGGTAGAGTGCAAAACCCATAAGAGTCATACAGTGCCCAGGGAAATGGGAGGAATTAAAGTTCAATCCGAGGAAAGGAAAGTTAGTCTAATTCCTTGGATCAAAAGCCCTCCTCATTGGCATCAGAGAGAGAAACAGGATGTATAAATGTGGAGTGTAGCAGGAAGGCAGGGAGTGTAGCAGGCATGCAGAGAGGGAGTGTAGCAGGGAGGCAGGGAGTGAACAGTTTTTTTGTGCGACAGAGATGCAGTGACTCAAGCTGGTCTTGTGGCAGCAAAAGACAAAGAAGGGAAGTAACCCCTCCTCGCCTTCTTCCATATGCCAACAAGAGTCTTCAATAAAGGTATGTAATGTTCATTTATTAATAAAATTAGTGCTTTATATTTCTTTCTCATTGTTTTGTGTATGTAAAACTATAGTTTTACATACACAAAACAATGTCTGGAACGGATTAATAGTATTTATATTAATTCTTATGGGAAATATCATTTTGGTTTTTGGCCATTTCAGTTTTAGGCCGACCTTTTGGAAAGGATTATGGCCGATAACCGAGGATCCACTGTATTACAATGTTGCATAACAGTAAATATTCCATTTTTTGGTGTGAATAAAGATTCATTATATGAATAAAAAATCAAAATGGAATTCATTTGTAAGGCCTGAAAATGTAACTAATGAACAGAGGAAATGTTAGTTTAGTTCCAGGAATGCCTGTATTATTTATTCTGGACCCTACAGTGGACCCTCGACCAACATTGGCATCGACTAACGTTAAATTCAACCAACAATACATTAACGCTAACATGTTGCCTCGACTAACGTTACAAAAACTCGACTAACGATAATCGTTCTCGGGTACCAATTAATATCGTTAGTCAAGGGTCTACTGTATTTTGAAATTGAAATATTTTGAACTTTGTGTTAAATTGGCCAAATTACCAATTTCCGATCATTTTATTGGGTAGTTGAAACAGTTGGTTGGGTGATTTCTTGTGCTCAATCGTTGAAATAGAAGTAATACTAGCAAAATAGCTAAGAATTTGGTCGACTGGAATAATGTAATTGGCCTAAAATGGGAGTCAAATTGGGCAAAATCACCAATGTGTAAATATCGCTGATGCAGCAAAATTCACGAGAGCGTAATTTCGTCAATTTTGCATCAAGTTTCATACTTATTGTCTTATTAACTTCAGAAAAAGATTCTCTACCATTTCATAAGAAAAATAACAATTTTTTTTTTCTTTTTAAATTCTTGGACCCTGGCTGTCACTCTGAGATTTGGCTTCTGGACCCTGAAAGGGCTAAAGCATGATGGAATTAAACAAAATTTAAATGAAAAAATGTAACAACAATTTTCATATCCCCCCCCCAAAAAAAAGAGAGGGAACATCCTAAATCTTACTTCCTCTCCACCCACCCTTATTGGAGTCCATGCCCCCAACAACATAAAGATCTCCAACAGTGGATTTTCTGGGCTTGGTACGAGGTGACTGAAGAGTGGAACGTCTCTCTGGCAATAAATGGTACTTGAGCGCTTCCAGAATCAATTCTTGGCAATCTCGATCTTCTTTGAAGAGTGAATTAGTTTCTATATGATCAGTCAAGAACTGAAAATCAAAAGATTATTGGTAGAGCAAGAAAATTGAATAAAAAATGCAAAGAAAATGTGAAACTCAAATCTTATTATACTATACAGTATTGACAGTCAACCAATCTTATGCCAGTACTTCCTTATTACCTCATCACATTTTTGGTTTTGTAATGGCTTCCTTATATTTATTTTACGGTATTTTATCTCTGATCATATCGTCATTCAGTCCAAAGCAAAGTGTGTGCTGTGAAGGTTGGATGATTACCCTGTCACAGCCTAACTGAGGTTGGAAGTACAGTGGAACCTCGGCTTATGAACGCCCCACCGTGCGAATTTTTCACGATACGAACCGTGATTCGGCCAATTTTTTGCTTCTGGATACGAAGGAAATTTCAGGATGCAAACTTCCCCCTCAAGGGAGGTTCCTTAAATAAATAAATAAAATATTTATTTCTTTGCAAAGGTTGCAATGTGTGTTTACATATCATAATATGATTGGAGCAAAGAAAGCCACTATCATACCAAGGCATTTCGGGCAGACCTAACCTAATACTAATACACTACTAAGTCTAGACAGGTGAAAAGTGTACTAGTAGTGGTTACCAATGTTTTGCTGATGGTGGTGCCAACTATTGGCAGCCTTTTGAAGTTTCTCCTTACTGTTATGTATTATTGTTACTATTATTATTATTACTGTTGTATTATTATTATTACTGTTGTATTATTATTATTAATTATTAATTATTATTATTAGTAGTAGTAGTATGTACATAGTGATGGGCTCTTGATCTAGGGAATTGGATCTGTGCTCCAGTTCCCTAAATTAATAATAATAATAATTATAATACGTATGTATTAATAATAATAATAATAATAATAATAATAATTATAATAATACATATGTACTAAGAATAATAATAATTTTAACAATAATAATAATAAAAATAATAATACAATAGTAATAATAATAATAATAAATGTATGTTGTCAACTTTAAACATTTTTCGTAAATTTTTTTCATATTTTCGTGCCAAATGCTTCAAAATACAAATTGGTAACCCTCAGGGTGGCTGTAAGTACTATTAGACCACAGCTATCTCAGTGCTAGCCAAGAGTCAAAAGGAAGAGGTGTGCTGCTCTGAGTGACCGCAGCAGACCCTTGGGATGCCTAATTTTGTCTTATATTGTAAAATTTCTTACAAAATGCCTCGCCCAAAGAGAAAGTATTCGCGTACAATCACCAAGATGCTGAGGAAGTGATTAAAACTACGAAAAAAGCTAGAGAAACGAAGAAGACAGCAGCATAGAGTGAGGCAGCTGGCCGCTGCCACCACCACCACTGTGGCCACAGTGATCATGTCTTCACCTATATATACATACATCTGTCTTGACCACACCTGTGGTTACATCTGTGACAACCTCACCACTAATCATAGATAAACACAAGCTAGGTGTGGGGTAATGGACTGGGAAGATACTAGAGTGGGAGAGTAAATGGCGGATGCTTTCTGCTGCTGCCGGCGTCGCCATCACCTGCCATATTATGGCCTATTTTATTCATTCTAAAGTATATATCATGTTTCTACGTTATTAATATTGTTTATTATGTCATATTAGATTAAACTGTGATAGATAATTAAGCCATAGAGTTGATATTAGCATTATTTTGTCATGCCTCCTGAGAGGCTGGAACGAATTAACTGCATTTCAATTAATTTAAATGAGGAAAATTGACTCAGCATACGAACAAATCAGGATACGAACAAGGTCACGGAACGGATTAAATTCGTAAGCCGAGGTTCCACTGAACTCAGTTTTCTATCTAATGGCTCACTTTTTAAGTACAAGCATGTCTAGTCTACTCTCACATTATTTCCTAACCATCTGCTAGAAAAAACTGAAAGATGGTGGCTATGGACAGCAGCAAGTGTTCAGTGTATATGGAAGTGGAGAAACTGAACTTTTCCAGAGAATTTTTAGAGAAAGAGATGTTTTATACATGGAACATGACAAGACGTGCAGCATTCTATTTTGCTGGAAATAACTCATTATGTATAAATAATATATGGGGAAACAAATTCTTAAAGGATCTCTGTTACTAAATAGGATTTGCAATTTCATCATACGTATGCATATCATCTGACTATAACCTATTTGGATTCCAAAGAGATCTAGTTCACCAATTATTTTAACTCTTTCCCAAGTTACAAAACTCAATTATATGAATGCAATAATACCTCATGATAAAAGTACCATGCAAATGCAGAAGCATGACTCATTATGAAAGTAATACCTGTGGTGAGAGAAGGGGAAGCTTCACTAGACCTAACAAACGGGCCATATCCTTTGTTCGTGTTTCAAGGTCATGCTTTAACCATACTACCAGTGCCTGAAATTTAATGTAAAATAAATATATGAGTAAATAAGTAAATAAATAAATAAATAAATAAATAAATAAATAAATCATCATCTTTCAACAAAGACTACTAACCGAAAAGGGTTCTTTCAGGTATACAGAAGTAAGATTAGGGACAAGATTGGCCCACTTAAGAGTAACTCTGGTCAGATCACTAACAGTGATAAGGATACGTGTGAAATTCTCAATACCTACTTCCTCTCAGTTTTCACCCAGGAAAATACTAGCGATATTCCTGAAATGATAGATTATGTAGAACAGGATAATAAACTATGTATGATTGCGGTAACTAGTGACATGGTCCTCAGACAAATAGAGAAACTAAAACCTAACAAATCCCCAGGCCCTGATGAACTGTTTGCAAGGGTGTTAAAGGAATGTAAAGAGGAACTTAGCATACCTTTGGCTAATCTTTTTAACATATCACTACAAACTGGCATAGTGCCTGATAAGTGGAAAATGGCAAATGTAATACCTATTTACAAGGCAGGTGAAAGGTCCTTGGCTTTGAACTATAGACCAATAAGCCTTACCTCCATAGTGGGAAAATTTATGGAATCAATAATTGCCGAAGCAATCTGTAGCCATCTTGACAGGCACAGATTGATTAATGAATCTCAACACGGTTTTACAAAGGGGCGGTCCTGTCTTACGAATTTACTAACTTTTTTCACAAAGGTGTTTGAGGAGGTAGATCATGGTAATGAATATGATATTGTGTATATGGGCTTCAGTGAGCTTTCAATAGAGTTCCACACCAGAGGCTATTGAGGAAACTTAAGGCACATGGAATAGGAGGAGAAATTATTTCCTGGGTAGAGGCATGGCTGACAAATAGACAGCAGAGAGTTTGCATAAATGGGGAGAAATCAGAATGGGGGCACGTCACAAGCGGTGTTCCTCAGGGGTCAGTGTTGGGCCCGTTGTTGTTCACAATTTTTCATAAACGACATAAATGAGGGAATAAATAGCGACATAAGCAAATTTGCTGATGACAGCAAAATAGGCCGTCCAATTCATTCTAATGAGGACACTAGAGCACTCCAGGATGATTTGAATAGACTTATGTAATGATCGGAGAAGTGGCAGATGCAGTTTAATATTGACAAATGCAAAGTTCTAAATGTTGGACAGTTAAATAACCAAGCCACATATAAACTAAATAATGTAGATCTTAATACTACTGATTGCGAAAAGGATTTAGGAGTTCTGGTTAGCAGTAATCTAAAACCAAGACAACAGTGCATTAGTGTTTGCAATAAAGCTAACAGAATTCTTGGCTTCATATCTGGAAGTATAAATAATAGAAGTCCTCAGGTTGTTCTTCAACTCTATATATCCTTGGTTAAGCCTCATTTAGATTATGCTGCTCAGTTTTGGTCACCGTATTACAGAATGGATATAAATGCTCTGGAAAACGTACAGAGGAGGATGACAAAGATGACCCCATGAGGATAGACTGAGGGCCCTGAATCTAAACTCTCTCGAAAGGAGTAGAATTAGGGGGGATATGATCGAGGTGTATAAATGGAAAACAGGTATAAATAAAGGGGATGTAAATAGCATGCTGAAAATTTCCAGCCAAGACAGGACTTGCAGCAATGGTTTCAAGTTGGAAAAATTCAGATTCAGGAAGGATATAGGAAAGCAGTGGTTTGGTAATAGAGTTGTGGATGAGTGGAACAAACTCCCGAGTACAGTTATTCAAGTTAAACGTTGTGTAGTTTTAAAAATAGGTTAGATAAATACATGAGTGGGTGTGGGTGAATGTGAGTTGGACCTTACTAGCTTGTGCTGCTGGGTCTGGTGTCGTGCTCCTTCCCTGAGTAGAGGTGACCAGACTGGGTGGGTCATTGGGCTAATCCGGGGGGGGGGGGTCATTGGTCTAATTCGGGGAGGGGGGGGGAGACATGGACTTGCTCCGCATGGGTCAGTAGGCCTGTTGCAGTGTTCCTTCTTTCTTATGTTCTTATGTTCTAAACCAGCCGTATCCCACCAAAGCAAGGTGGCCCAAAAAGAAAAACAAATTTTTCTCTTTTTAAATTTAGCAATGGATACAGGAGAAGGGGTTACTAGCCCCATGCTTCCGAAATAAATAAATATACAGTGGTACCCCAAGTTTCGGCCATAATTCATTCCAGAAGGCTGTTCGAGTGCCATTACCGAACGAACTTGTTCCCATAAGGAATAATGTAAATTAGATTAGTCTGTTTCAGACCCTCAAAAATACACTTACAAAAGCACTTACAATAATACACTTACATAATTGTTCGAGTTGGGAGCTGTATAGAACTCAGGGTACCACTGTATACAGTAAAAACTCTATGGGGAAGTGGAAAAGAATCTTTCCTCTGTAAGGCATGTGTGTCGTAAGAGGCAACTAAAATGCCGGGAGCACGGGGCTAGTAACCCCTTCTCCTGTGTAAATTACTAAATTTAAAAAGAAAAAACTTTCATTTTTTTAAGTCACCCTGCCTTGGTGGAATATGGCTGGTGAATTGGGAAAAAAGGGAAAAAATAAATACGGTAGGACCCCCATATCCGCAAGGGATACATTCACAGGACCTGCCATGGATACCAAAACCGTGGATAGTAGCAAACCTTATATATAAGTCCAATACATACCTATTATAAAGTTTGATAAATTATGCACAGTAAGTGGAGAATTATCACTTTTTTACTGATGAGAAGCACTTCAAGGCTTCTCTTAGGCTTTGAAGAATTGGCAGGTTTTCTACTTTTGAGCTTTAGGGCCATTATTATGCAAAATTAAGAGGCATTTCTGGGCAACAGTAAACCATGGATAACTGAAACCACGGATACAGGATCAGTGGATATGGGGGGTTCTACTGTACATATATACATACATACATACACACACACACACACACACACACATGCGCACACACACACACACACACACACACACACGCAGACAGAGTATAGGCTAGGTGGCCAAAGACTGCAAACCTCACAAGAGGCGTGGAGTTAAAAGATAAAGAATCACACATAAAGTGGGAGTGTAAATGATAATGGGAGCCCTTTGATTGAACTTTGTATAGAAAGGGGTTTAGTTATAGGTAATACATATTTTAAGAAAAAGAGGATAAATAAGTATACACGATATGATGTAGGGCGAAATGACAGTAGTTTGTTGGATTATGTATTGGTAGATAAAAGACTGTTGAGTAGACTTCAGGATGTACATGTTTATAGAGGGGCCACAGATATATCAGATCACTTTCTAGTTGTAGCTACACTGAGAGTAAAAGGTAGATGGGATACAAGGAGAATAGAAGCATCAGGGAAGAGAGAGGTGAAGGTTTATAAACTAAAAGAGGAGGCAGTTAGGGTAAGATATAAACAGCTATTGGAGGATAGATGGGCTAATGAGAGCATAGGCAATGGGGTCGAAGAGGTATGGGGTAGGTTTAAAAATGTAGTGTTAGAGTGTTCAGCAGAAGTTTGTGGTTACAGGAAAGTGGGTGCAGGAGGGAAGAGGAGCGATTGGTGGAATGATGATGTAAAGAGAGTAGTAAGGGAGAAAAAGTTAGCATATGAGAAGTTTTTACAAAGTAGAAGTGATGCAAGGAGGGAAGAGTATATGGAGAAAAAGAGAGAGGTTAAGAGAGTGGTGAAGCAATGTAAAAAGAGAGCAAATGAGAGAGTGGGTGAGATGTTATCAACAAATTTTGTTGAAAATAAGAAAAAGTTTTGGAGTGAGATTAACAAGTTAAGAAAGCCTAGAGAACAAATGGATTTGTCAGTTAAAAATAGGAGAGGAGAGTTATTAAATGGAGAGTTAGAGGTATTGGGAAGATGGAAGGAATATTTTGAGGAATTGTTAAATGTTGATGAAGATAGGGAAGCTGTGATTTCGTGTATAGGGCAAGGAGGAATAACATCTTGTAGGAGTGAGGAAGAGCCAGTTGTGAGTGTGGGGGAAGTTCGTGAGGCAGTAGGTAAAATGAAAGGGGGTAAGGCAGCCGGGATTGATGGGATAAAGATAGAAATGTTAAAAGCAGGTGGGGATATAGTTTTGGAGTGGTTGGTGCAATTATTTAATAAATGTATGGAAGAGGGTAAGGTACCTAGGGATTGGCAGAGAGCATGCATAGTTCCTTTGTATAAAGGCAAAGGGGATAAAAGAGAGTGCAAAAATTATAGGGGGATAAGTCTGTTGAGTGTACCTGGTAAAGTGTATGGTAGAGTTATAATTGAAAGAATTAAGAGTAAGACGGAGAATAGGATAGCAGATGAACAAGGAGGCTTTAGGAAAGGTAGGGGGTGTGTGGACCAGGTGTTTACAGTGAAACATATAAGTGAACAGTATTTAGATAAGGCTAAAGAGGTCTTTGTGGCATTTATGGATTTGGAAAAGGCGTATGACAGGGTGGATAGGGGGGCAATGTGGCAGATGTTGCAAGTGTATGGTGTAGGAGGTAGGTTACTGAAAGCAGTGAAGAGTTTTTACGAGGATAGTGAGGCTCAAGTTAGAGTATGTAGGAAAGAGGGAAATTTTTTCCCAGTAAAAGTAGGCCTTAGACAAGGATGTGTGATGTCACCGTGGTTGTTTAATATATTTATAGATGGGGTTGTAAGAGAAGTAAATGCGAGGGTCTTGGCAAGAGGCGTGGAGTTAAAAGATAAAGAATCACACACAAAGTGGGAGTTGTCACAGCTGCTCTTTGCTGATGACACTGTGCTCTTGGGAGATTCTGAAGAGAAGTTGCAGAGATTGGTGGATGAATTTGGTAGGGTGTGCAAAAGAAGAAAATTAAAGGTGAATACAGGAAAGAGTAAGGTTATGAGGATAACAAAAAGATTAGGTGATGAAAGATTGAATATCAGATTGGAGGGAGAGAGTATGGAGGAGGTGAACGTATTCAGATATTTGGGAGTGGACGTGTCAGCGGATGGGTCTATGAAAGATGAGGTGAATCATAGAATTGATGAGGGAAAAAGAGTGAGTGGTGCACTTAGGAGTCTGTGGAGACAAAGAACTTTGTCCTTGGAGGCAAAGAGGGGAATGTATGAGAGTATAGTTTTACCAACGCTCTTATATGGGTGTGAAGCGTGGGTGATGAATGTTGCAGCGAGGAGAAGGCTGGAGGCAGTGGAGATGTCATGTCTGAGGGCAATGTGTGGTGTGAATATAATGCAGAGAATTCGTAGTTTGGAAGTTAGGAGGAGGTGCGGGATTACCAAAACTGTTGTCCAGAGGGCTGAGGAAGGGTTGTTGAGGTGGTTCGGACATGTAGAGAGAATGGAGCGAAACAGAATGACTTCAAGAGTGTATCAGTCTGTAGTGGAAGGAAGGCGGGGTAGGGGTCGGCCTAGGAAGGGTTGGAGGGAGGGGGTAAAGGAGGTTTTGTGTGCGAGGGGCTTGGACTTCCAGCAGGCATGCGTGAGCGTGTTTGATAGGAGTGAATGGAGACAAATGGTTTTTAATACTTGACGTGCTGTTGGAGTGTGAGCAAAGTAACATTTATGAAGGGGTTCAGGGAAACCGGCAGGCCGGACTTGAGTCCTGGAGATGGGAAGTACAGTGCCTGCACTCTGAAGGAGGGGTGTTAATGTTGCAGTTTAAAAACTGTAGTGTAAAGCACCCTTCTGGCAAGACAGTGATGGAGTGAATGATGGTGAAAGTTTTTCTTTTTCGGGCCACCCTGCCTTGGTGGGAATCGGCCGGTGTGATAATAAAAAAAATAATAAAGTGGGAGTTGTCACAGTTGCTCTTTGCTGATGACACTGTGCTCTTGGGAGATTCTGAAGAGAAGTTGCAGAGGTTGGTGGATGAATTTGGTAGTGCATGTAAAAGAAGAAAATTAAAAGTGAATACAGGAAAGAGTAAGGGTATGAGGATAACAAAAAAATTAGGTGATGAAAGATTGGATATCAGATTGGAGGGAGAGAATATGGAGGAGGTGAATGTATTCAGATATTTGGGAGTGGACGTGTCAGCAGATGGGTCTATGAAAGATGAGGTGAATCATAGAATTGATGAGGGGAAAAGGGTGAGCGGTGCACTTAGGAGTCTGTGGAGACAAAGAACTTTGTCCTTGGAGGCAAAGAGGGGAATGTATGAGAGTAAAGTTTTACCAACGCTCTTATATGGGTGTGAAGCATGGGTGATGAATGTTGCAGTGAGGAGAAGGCTGGAGGCAGTGGAGATGTCATGTCTGAGGGCAATGTGTGGTGTGAATATAATGCAGAGAATTCATAGTTTGGAAGTTAGGAGGAGGTGCGGGATTACCAAAACTGTTGTCCAGAGGGCTGAGGAAGGGTTGTTGAGATGGTTCGGACATGCAGAGAGAATGGAGCGAAACAGAATGACTTCAAGAGTGTATCAGTCTGTAGTGGAAGGAAGGCAGGGTAGGGATCAGCCTAGGAAAGGTTGGAGGGAGGGGGTAAAGGAGGTTGTGTGTGCGAGGGGCTTGGACTTCCAGCGGGCATGCGTGAGCGTGTTTGATAGGAGTGAATGGAGACAAATGGGTTTTAATATTTGACGTGCTGTTGGAGTGTGAGCAAAGTAACATTTATGAAGGGATTCAGGGAAACCGGCTGGCCAGAGTTGAGTCCTGGAGATGGGAAGTACAGTGCCTGCACTCTGAAGGAGGGGTGTTAATGTTGCAGTTTAAAAACCCTTCTGGAAAGACACTGATGGAGTGAATGATGGTGAAAGTTTTTCTTTTTCGGGCCACCCTACCTTGGTGGGAATCGGCCAGTGTGTTAATAAAATAATATAACACTGAGCACGTTCTAGGTAGTAGGTTGGTAGACAGCAACCCTCCAGGAAGGTACTACCGTCCTGCCAAGTGAGTGTGAAACGAAAGCCTGTAATTGTTTTACATGATGGTAGGATTGCTGGTGTCCTTTTTTCTGTCTCATAAACATGCAAGATTTCAGGTACATCTTGCTACTTCTATTTACACTTGGGTCACATTACACATACTGTACATGTTTTTTTTTTTTTTTTCAACAGGTCGGCCATCTCCCACCGAGGCAGGGTGACCCAAAAAAGAAAGAAAATCCCCAAAAAGAAAATACTTTCATCATCATTCAACACTTTCACCACACTCACACATTATCGCTGTTTTTGCAGAGGCGCTCAGAATACAACAGTTTAGAAGCATACACATATAAAGATACACAACATATCCCTCCAAACTGCCAATATCCCAACCCCCTCCTTTAAAGTGCAGGCATTGTACTTCCCATTTCCAGGACTCAAGTCTGACTATATGAAAATAACTGGTTTCCCTGAATTCCTTCACTAAATATTACCCTGCTCACACTCCAATGGATCGTCAGGTCCCAAGTACCATTCGTCTCCATTCACTCCTATCTAACACGCTCACGCACGCTTGCTGGAAGTCCAAGCCCCTTGCCCACAAAACCTCCTTTACCCCCTCTCTCCAACCCTTTCGAGGACGACCCCTACCCCGCCTTCCTTCCCCTATAGATTTATATGCTTTCCATGTCATTCTACTTTGATCCATTCTCTCTAAATGACCAAACCACCTCAACAACCCCTCTTCTGCCCTCTGACTAATACTTTTATTAACTCCACACCTTTTCCTAATTTCCACACTCTGAATTTTCTGCATAACATTTACACCACACATTGCCCTTAAACAGGACATCTCCACTGCCTCCAACCGTCTCCTCGCTGCTGCATTTACCACCCAAGCTTCACACCCATATAAGAGTGTTGGTACTACTATACTTTCATACATTCCCTTCTTTGCCTCCATAGATAACGTTTTTTGACTCCACATATACCTCACTGCACCACTCACCTTTTTTCCCTCATCAATTCTATGATTAACCTCATCCTTCGTACAAGCATATATATACACACACCCCTCTGGGTTTTCTTCTATTTTCTTACTAGTTCTTGTTCTTGTTTATTTCCTCTTACCTCCATGGGGAAGTGGAACAGAATTCTTCCTCCGTAAGCCATGCGTGTTGTAAGAGGCGACTAAAATGCCGGGAGCAAGGGGCTAGTAACCCCTTCTCCTGTATATATTACTAAATGTAAAAGGAGAAACTTTCGTTTTTCCTTTTGGGCCACCCCACCTCGGTGGGATATGGCCGATGTGTTGAAAGAAAGAAAGATCTAATGAGCCAATCAAGTGATTGCAGCTCAATGTCTACAAGCATGCCGACATAATCAAGAGGTTCAGTTGTTGTTCAGACTGGAATGTTGTTCAGTCCGGGGAATGATTGCTGGTGTCAGATGGGATGGTTTGAGATCGTATTCCATCTACCCCTTACTCTTACTGTATATACCACTAAATAATGATCAGACATACCTGTCTCTCCTCTATATACAATTTTTTTTTTTTTTTTTTTTATCACACTGGCCGATTCCCACCAAGGCAGGGTGGCCCGAAAAAGAAAAACTTTCACCATCATTCACTCCATCACTGTCTTGCCAGAAGGGTGCTTTACACTACAGTTTTTAAACTGCAACATTAACACCCCTCCTTCAGAGTGCAGGCACTGTACTTCCCATCTCCAGGACTCAAGTCCGGCCTGCCGGTTTCCCTGAATCCCTTCATAAATGTTACTTTGCTCACACTCCAACAGCACGTCAAGTATTAAAAACCATTTGTCTCCATTCACTCCTATCAAACACGCTCACGCATGCCTGCTGGAAGTCCAAGCCCCTCGCACACAAAACCTCCTTTACCCCCTCCCTCCAACCCTTCCTAGGCCGACCCCTACCCCGCCTTCCTTCCACTACAGACTGATACACTCTTGAAGTCATTCTGTTTCGCTCCATTCTCTCTACATGTCCGAACCACCTCAACAACCCTTCCTCAGCCCTCTGGACAACAGTTTTGGTAATCCCGCACCTCCTCCTAACTTCCAAACTACGAATTCTCTGCATTATATTCACACCACACATTGCCCTCAGATATGACATCTCCACTGCCTCCAGCCTTCTCCTCGCTGCAACATTCATCACCCACGCTTCACACCCATATAAGAGCGTTGGTAAAACTATACTCTCATACATTCCCCTCTTTGCCTCCAAGGACAAAGTTCTTTGTCTCCACAGACTCCTAAGTGCACCACTCACTCTTTTTCCCTCATCAATTCTATGATTCACCTCATCTTTCATAGACCCATCTGCTGACACGTCCACTCCCAAATATCTGAATACGTTCACCTCCTCCATACTCTCTCCCTCCAATCTGATATTCAATCTTTCATCACCTAATCTTTTTGTTATCCTCATAACCTTACTCTTTCCTGTATTCACCTTTAATTTTCTTCTTTTGCACACCCTACCAAATACAAATCTACCCATTAATCTTCAGTCTACTAATACATGGTCTATCAAACTACTCTCGATCATGGGGCCCTAGTTTCATTTATCCCTGACACTCCAAATTTACCTACTACACCATCTACAACTGCATCACTCACTTTAGCATTAAGATTCCTGTGAACAATGATTCACTCAGCTCAAAGCTCCATAACCATTAACTTAACATTTCCCCAAAGTCTCTCTCTCTTCTACACACCTCTTGACTCAGGTGCATACACATTGAGGCACACACATTGAGTTGAGGCACTTACAATCCATTTTTCCTCTCCATTATTTGTTTCGATTGTGACTTGTCAATGGTTAGGGATGAAGTGAAACATCAAAATAAGCTTCCTTTCCTAAATGCAAGTTGTTTGTGAATAGATGGTGAAATTCACATTTTTACCCATTTTAGCACTGAGATCCCCAACCACAAGTACTCTCTCACATGGTTCAAAATTCCCCATGCACTCACTCAACATTTCCTAAAATCTCTCTCTCTCTCTTCTGCACTTCTTTGAATTCATTTTTTTTTTAATTTGCTCAATATTACATTATGGTAATACAGTATTCATTTGAACAACATTTTTCTGGTAATAAATTTTTGTACAGTAAATACTTCAAGCCAAGGAATATCAATTCTGTCAGAGCAAACAATGTTGGCTGTAAATATTACAACTTGAAACCAAATGAAAAATGTATGAATAAAAATTCCCAATTTAAAGAAAAAATCACAAAGAAAATATTGTATGTAACAATTCAAGTAAACAAACAAGGATGCATTTTTATCCTGACCTGAAAGATAAGCTCCTCAGAAGGAACATTGAGATCGTCAGAAGCCAAAAGACGAGCAGCTTCTTCAGTGGGAAGTTGGACAAACTCCTGGTGTTGCATCACTTCTTGAAAGTGCTCCTATAGGAAAAACAAAAAGAATTCACTCACTGTATTGTTACATACTGATTTTCACTACAATGAATAATATCTTTCTTTTGTGATGATGCTAACCTGGAGTGTTTTTTTCAAAGCACTGACTATCTCTTTGTAGCACAGACCATTTGCTTATAGCACTGACCATTTCCTTATAGGACTGATGATTTCCATATAAAACTGACCATTTCCTTATAGTACTAACCATTTCCTACCATAGAAGGTTTTTCATATTTACAAAGTACCAGAACCAACTGTTTACTCAAAGCTTTAAACATCTTTTGTTTCTACCATTATCAAATTTACAGTATCATTATTAACTTGCTATTGATGTGAACAATTCACTGTTAAATAAATCATAATCACAAGGCAAATAAAACTACATATTCAAAGTGTCTTTCATCTTCTTCTGTTATAACCATAACACAAGACAGATCTCTTTTTGATGTACCCCGTGTCCGTATCACACTGCGTAAAAACTCTATGCACATAAAGGGCCCCAAAATATGGAATTCATTACCAGAAGATACTAAAGTAATCCGGTCTGAAAATCAATTTAAGTCTCTTCTCAAAAGCCACTTAATCACCCTAGACTAATTGCTCAATACTCAGTACTCACATACTCAATACGTATTCCCATATCATAATTTCAACAATTACTTTTGAACCTTTTATCCATTGTCGATAGGAATATAACTGAACCGTTGTTTCACAAAAAAACATTTTTGAATATATGATTTTTTTTTTTTAACACGTCAGCCGTCTCCCACTGAGGCAGGGTGACCCAAAAAGAAAGAAATTCCCCAAAAAGAAAATACTTTCATCATCATTCAACACTTTCACCTCATTCACACATAATCACTGTTTTTGCAGAGGTGCTCAGAATACAACAATTTAGAAGCATATACGTATAAAGATACACAACATATCCCTCCACACTGCTAATATCCCGAACTCCTCCTTTAGAGTGCAGGCATTGTACTTCCCATTTCCAGGACTTAAGTCCTGCTATATAAAAATAAGCGGTTTCCCTTAATCCTTTCACTAAATATTACCCTGCTCACACTCCAACAGATCATCAGGTCCCAAATACCATTTGTCTCCATTCACTCCTATCGAACACGCTCAGGCACGCCTGCTGGAAGTCCAAGCCCCTCACCCACAAAACCTCCCTTACCCCTTCCTTCCAATCTTTTCAAGGACGACCCCTGCCCCGCCTTCCTTTCCCTACAGATTTATACACTCTCCATGTCATTCTACTTTGATCCATTCTCTCTAAATAACCAAACCACCTCAACAACGCCTCTTCAGCCCTCTGACTAATACTTTTATTAACTCCACACCTTCTCCTAATTTCCACACTCCGAATTTTCTGCATAATATTTACACCACACTTTGCCCTTAGACAGGACATCTCCACTGCCTCCAACTGCCTCCTTGCTGCTGTATTCACAACCCAAGCTTTACACCCATATAAGAGTGTTGATACTACTATACTTTCACATATTCCCTTCATTGCCTCCATAGATAACGTTTTTTGTCTCCACATATACCTCAACGCACCACTCACCTTTTTTCCCTCATCAATTCTATGATTAACCTCATCCTTCATAAATCCATCCGCCGACACGTCAACTCCCAAGTATCTGAAAACATTTACTTCTTCCATACTCCTCCTCCCCAATTTGATATCTAATTTTTCTTTATCTAAATCATTTGATACCCTAATCACCTTACTCTTTTCTATGTTCACTTTCAAACTTCTACCTTTACGCACACTTCCAAACTCTTCCACTAACCTTTGCAATTTTTCTTTAGAATCTCCAATAAGCACAGTATCATCAGCAAAAAGTAACTCTGTCAATTCCCATTTTGTATTTAATTCCCCATAATTTAATCCCACCCCTCTCCTGAACACCCTAGCATTTACTTCTTTTACAACCCCATCTATAAATATATTAAACATCCATGGTGACATTACGCATCCCTGTCTAAGACTACTTTTACTGGGAAGTAGTCTCCCTCTCTTCTGCACACCCTAACCTGAGCCTCACTATCCTCAAAAAAACTCTTTACAGTATTTAGTAACTTACCACCTATTCTTTTGTCTTATATAAATTAGATTCACTTATAATTAATAATCTACTGTACAACTATGTTATAATTCTTATTGTTAAGTAGTCAGTAAGCCAATAATGTTAAGTCGGCCCATAATGCCTAGGCATAATAGAGGCTCTCTTCGCATTGCAACCCATTATTGTAAATACATAATCCCAATGTACTATTTGCAAAGACATAAATAAATGAATAAATAAATAAATAAATAGCTATAATTCATCTTGTGTCATCAAATTTAGACAAAAGGTGAAGTATCCCCACCACTTATGCCAAAAGAGATGCTGGGTCATAGTCAGGCAAGCATCCTTTGGGTAAAGTGGCACTCCCTCCCAGAGAAGAGAGCCCTACCCATAGGCACAAACCACTCAAGCCTCACCACCACATTAAGGTGACCCTAGCACTGGGAGGACCATGGTATGGTAATCCAAAGGAAACACATTCACCATCACTCATTTAACAGCCACCTTGGTAAAGGTGCAAGCACTGGATGTTTTTAAATGCATACTTAAAACATATTTCAACTATTTCTGTAATCAAAGGAAGATAAATGAAAATTAATTTCATTACTTCTAGCTTTAGGATGGTAGAGACTTTAGTGGGTGACCTACTTAAGTACCACAAAATATTTATTTTATTGCATAAAAAAGTGAAATACCAATTACTATTCATGTTCTCAGTAATCAGCTGTGCAACACCAAGTAATGGATGGAAACTAGCCATGCACTGTTTGCATTTATGCAGGATTTATTATTTAATTTCATTAAAGAATCCACCTTAAAGCATTTCAACAAATTTTAACAGCACTTATTCTGTACCACACAAGCATAACAACTATTACAAACATGTTAGAGAATAAAAGAGTGCAGAATTATAGCACTAAAGATATTCAGTACCTCAATCAAGGGTGTTAAAATATGGGTGTTAAAATATGAAATTTACACATCTTCAGAATGTACAGAGGAACAAGATTTCCTCATTTTATATTGATTCACTTTATGCAATGTTCTATTTCTATCAGTAACTGAATACAGGGGGTCATGAACCTGGAACACATCTACAGCATAAAACGAGGGACAATGTATACAAGGTCTAACCTTTAAAAAAATTGAAACTACACAGAAAAAGCCTTGGAATCTATCTCACATCTTTATTTTCTTTCCTTTCTTGGAAATGTACAGAATTAGGAAAGAATTTTAAATGAATGGAATGAATTATAAATGACAATGACTCCGCCTGTAATGAACGCCTGCTGAATCCCAGGACAGTTTTTAATTATTACTTCACTGTTTTTTGCTATCAAAGTTATGACAGGCTTGTATGGAGCTGATTAATTACTCACTGCTGTGTATGTTGAAGCAAGACGGTGGAGTTCGGAGCATCCCTGAGTGTCTGCAAATAACTGTATGCCGAGACAGTTTGCCGGGTGAAGCTGTTTGGTGAGGAAGTCACAGCACACATCTACTACTTCTGTTAATAATAAGTGATGAGCTGTGGACAATACAACTTCCACTGTATCTTCATGAAGTTCTAGAGTACCTGAAAATCCATTACAGTGCCATTTTAATGTATTCCTTGTCATTAAGTTGCAAAAATAAGAAAAAATCACAGTAAACAAGTGAAACTTAACATCCTTAATTTTCATACTTTTAAATAATTTAGTCTTCCTTTTTTTTACCATTAGTGCATTTTGCACATGGAAATACCTTAACTTCAATGCTTCAAGGAACCTTTTTTCTACACTGGTGAAAATAATTAAGTGCAGTACTCTATACTAAGAGAAATGAAGGCAAGTTCTTTCTCATCTTTGAATTATTTAATTATCAGTATTTTCTTGTTAAACTTTTTTCACAAAGAAATTACTAATATCCATTACTGGTACAGCAGGGCCCCGCTTTATGGCGTTTCGCTTTACGGCGTTCCGCTAATACGGACATTTCAAATTATGACCAAAACTCGCTATACGGCTCCCCCCACCTGTCTTTCTAATACGGTCACAGCGGCCCACAGAGTTTGTTTACATTCTCCCTGAGCACATCTCCTTATTATGTCTGGAAACTTTCCAAAATTTCAAGTGTTTTAAAGTTATTGTATATTTTATATGTATTGTACTTGATAATTAAACTTGTGTACACCTGTACCTAAATAAACTTACACACTGTGCTGGCATGTAGGTACACATTAAAATCACTAAGAGTCTCTCTACTCTTGATGCAATAATAATAATAATAATAATAATAATAATAATAATAATAATAATAATAATAATAATAATAATAATCTCTTGGGCGCATTAATGTCGCATATTACGTTAATATAGACATTTCCCTTAATCTATCTATGATATTTTTTTCAAAATTATATAAGAAACACATTATGTAACACACAAACATGATACATGCACCCACAGTATAAAAATTTATACAAATATATATTAGGTGTTTACCAAACGGTTTGTAGAAGTGTCGGAAGAATTACGTTTTCTCTAGCCCGTCACCTGTTACTAGGGATAACTGTAGAAAAATATTACTTTCGTATGCCTTCACTTTATAGCTATAATTCTGTACTAACTTGTACACAGTGTAATAGTATTTTTTTCGTGATTTAATTATTATAATAATAATGAAAATATTATAAGGTAAAAGTTTCACAAACTCTTACAAATGTACATGAATGAACTAAAACTGGACACGTATTAATACCGTCTATTTCGCCTGACCGAGTGATCGTCCACAACCTGTTCAGTTTGTTTACGCTGTCTGAGCTCGGTGTATCATTAAATGTTGTATATTACGTTAATATACACATTTTCAGTTAACCATCCGTGATATTTTTTTCAAAATTATATAATAAACACGATACATAACATAAATACATAACATATGTGTAGAGAACCTAGGATAACCCAAAAAAGTCAGTGACTTACTTCCATTGCCTTCACTCAGAGCATCATTTCTTCTCAAAATGATGTTACATGAGAATGGGAGTGTTCTTCTTTATTTATTCTACCGTATCAATGTAGAGACAACCTGTACACAATGTAACTTGTACACAAACCAGACGTGTACGCTGTTTACAAAACTTACCTTCTTTCTCTCTGGTATGGTAGCCTGGCTGACTACCATATATACCACACTTGATTTTTTACAATAAATACTACTCATCTCACCCTATATTTTAAGGTAAGTAATGAGTGAACTGTATATACATTTTATCGCTCTGGGATGCTTAAATATCATAGAATAGTATGTGTGGGTGGGTTGGCCTGGTATGGTAGCCTGGCTGACTACCATACATACCACACTTGATTTTTTACAATAAATACTACTCATCTCACCCTATATTTTAAGGTAAGTAATGAGTTAACTGTATATACATTTTATCGCTCTGGGATGCTTAAATATCATAGAATAGTATGTGTGGGTGGGGTGGCCTGGTATGGTAGCCTGGCTGACTACCATACATACCACACTTGATTTCTTACAATAAATACTACTTGTCTCACCCTAGATTAAGACTATAAATATTTTAAGGTAAGTAATGAGTGCACTATGTGTGTATTGTACTTTTTTATTGTTTTTTGATGCCTGGTTCTATTGCTAACATAATATATGTTAGTGTAAACTTGTTATCTAGTGTTCGTATGCATTTGTAAGTGGAAAAAAAGGGTGTTCCACATTACGGCGGTTTCCGCTTTACGGCGGTAGCCTGGAACCTAACCCGCCGTATAAGTGGGGCCCTCCTGTATACATAATCTCTGGTCAGTACCTGACCAGCTGGGCTGTGGTTCGTACGTCGGGTTGCGTGCGGACAACAGTAACAGCCTGGTTGATCATGCCCTGATCCACCATGAGGCTTGGTCACAGACCGGGCCGCAAGGGCGTTGACCCCTGAAACCCTCTCTAGGTATACTCCCAAAAAACTGCCTCCATAGCTTGCTTAAATTTTTCATACAGTACTGATATGTATTCTTCTAATTTTACTTTCCAGTGCACTGGCTGCATTCTCCTCTTCATTACCATTTGTACTTCAGTAATATGCATGCCTTCTGAAACATTACTGTAAAAACCTATTTCCTTTTCCTCACAACAAAGCACAGAGGGCAATCATAATTCGTGCGAGTTGTGTTCCTGAAAAGTGTACTACTGATTTCCTCAACTTATGGACTGAAAACATATGGGCAAAATTATATATAAAAACCACAAAAAAATATAAATTAAAATAATAATGACCAGAATTGCTATTCTATGCTGATTATAATACAACTGGTATATAAAGAAAGTGCTACAAGAAGGAATGGCAGTGGTAAGTCAGAATATGGGACAAACTGTACAAAATGGCATACAAATTTGTAAAGATTTTTTTAATATAATATGCTGTTATAATTTGGCCCCCATTATCCACAGTTCCCTACATAGACTGGGTCATACATGAAATAAATGAAAAGATTTCTTCCTGTACTATGTCCATGGAACTTGCTGCAGGTTATATTAGTTTTGTATCTTCGTACACTAACTGAAAAGGGCATGCATATATCAGTATAAGCACTTAAAAAGACAAACTTCTTTTTTGTGTCATAAATGCTGTAATCGTCTAGCGAGGAGGACTTACCTGTGTAGCAGTAGTTGACCAAAATGAGCAGAGCATCAGAATCCATGTCCCTCATGGCCACCTCTTCCTGAGTGGCCTCCAACACAGGAGATGTAAACATAGCAGCAAAGTAGTCACTTGCCGCACTCAACACTAGTCGGTGAGCTCTAATGCGTCGATTCCCTGTAATAAAAAAATGCATGGTGTTCCAATAAGAAATCTCTATACAGGAGGCTGAAGCTTTGCCTAGATGTATTTGGGAGTGAATGTGAGATGGTTGGAGCTGGAAAGGAGGAAAAGGATACCAGCAGTGAGTTGGTGAGTAGCAGCCACTTTAAATGGCAAATGGTTTAAAATTCAGGAAGAAGGAATATTAAAAGAGAAGATATGGAGGTAGGAAATCAATTCTCTGTTCTCCATGATGAATGTACTTCAGTGGTTAGTGATGTTAAAGATACCACTGACTTCCCTGCTTATCAAGGTAAGAATATTCTGATTGTGGGAGACTCTCAGGTAAGATATATGGACCATGCTTTCTGTAATAGAGATAAGGAAGATCAGACAGAGGGTGTGCTTCCCAGGAGCTGGTGTTAGTGGCATAGTCAGTAGGTTGGATAATATGTCAGGTAATGGGAGCAAGCCCATTATCTGTCTTAGTGCTGGTGGCAATCACATCGGGAAGGGCAGGAGACAGGAGCTTGCTGGATAAGTACAGGTCAGCCATAGAAGTAGTCTGGTCTAAGGGAGGGATCTCAATCATATGTAGCATCTTGCCTAGAAGGGAAGTGAGCAATGAATGGATGTCTGGGGCAACTGGTATAAATTGCTGGCTAGACAGGTACTGCAAGGAACTTGTAATCCCATTCATTGATAACTGGGACAAATTCTATGGCAAACGTGATATGTATGCAAGGGATGGGGTTCATCTGTCTGGGGCTAGAGCGGTTGCATTAGCCAATTCGATTGACAGGGGTCACTGATGACTTGTCTAGGATTTTAAGCTGATAGATTATAGGGGTATGGGTGTCTGTGGGAAACAATCAGGCTGCAGTGCTAGGGTTGAAAACAGCAGTTATTACCAGGAAACCCCAGGGACATGCTTAGAAGACTTTTTTTTTTTTCATCAAGTTGGCCGTCTCCCACCGAGGCAAGGTGATCCAAAAAGAAACAAAATCCCAAAAAAGAAAATACAGTGGACCCCCGGTTCGCGATATTAATCCATTCCTGAGAGCTCATCGTGAACCAAAATTATCGGAAAGCGAATCCATTTTCCCCATAAGAAACAATGGAAATCAAATTAATCCGTGTAAGACACCCAAAAGTATGAAAAAAAAAACTTTTACCACATGAAATATTAAGTTTAATGCAATAGAATAATTACAATAACAACAATAACAATAGAATAATAACAATAGAATAATTGACACTTACCTTTAATGAAGATCTGGTGATGATTGATGGGATGGGAGGAGGGGAGAGTGTTGAACCTATTGTTTAGAAGGGGAATCCCCCTCCATTAGGACTTGAGGTAGCAAGTCCTAATGAGTAATGTAGGTCCTGCTTGGCAATTTCTTCCAAAACAGGCCTGTTTTGTCACAATTAAACACTTGTTCAGATTTCAATCCTTCAGCCTCTATGTACTCCTTGAACTCATGCACATATTTTTCAGCCGCTTTGTGGTCTGAACTGGCAGCCTCACCATGCCTAATCACACTATGTATGCCACTACGATTCTTAAATCTTTCAAACCAACCTTTGCTGGCCTTAAATTCACTCACATCACCACTAGTTGCAGGCAATTTCTTTACCAAATCGTCGTGCAACTGCCTAGCCTTTTCACAAATGATCGCTTGAGAGACGATATCTCCTGCTATCTGTTTTTCATTTATCCACACCAATAACAGTCTCTCAACATTTTCTAACACTTGCAGTCGCTGTTTCGTAATCACAGTTACACCTTTTGCAAGAACAGCTTCCTTGATTGCCGTTTTCCTGGTCACTATAGTAGAGATGGTTGAGTGGGGTTTACTATACAACCTGACCAGCTCTGACACACACACTCCACTTTCATACTTTGCAATTATCTCTTTCTTCATTTCAATAGTCATTAGCGTCCTTTGTCTCGAAGGGTTGGCACTAGAAGCTTTCTTGGGGCCCATGGTGACTTATTTTGCAGAAACAAGCACCAAAAACAGTGATAATACGGATAATATGGAATGTACCAAATGTATCCTTAGATGCGCGCACACTGGCTGGCTTGTAAACACTGGCACACACGGTTCAGTTCAGGCCACATGTGGACACATCTCGTATGAATCACATCGCATACCGGGTTTTGTAACGGGAACCGAGGCAAATTTTCTGCAATATAATGCATCGGTTACCGGATTTATCGGATACCGATAGCATCGTGAACCGGGGGTCCACTGTACTTTCATTATCATTCAATACTTTCACCTCATTCACACATAATCACTGTTTTTGAAGAGGCACCCAAATACAACAGTTTAGAAGCATATATATAAATAACATATCCCTCCAAACTGCCACTATCCCAAACCCCTCCGTTAAAGTGCAGAGAATGTACTTCCCATTTCCAGGACTCAAATCTGGCTACATAAAAATAACCGGTTTCCCTGAATCCCTTCACTAAATATTACCCTACTCTCACTCCAACAGCTTGTCAGGTCCCAAAAACTATTTGTCTCCATTCAATCCTATCTAACACACACACACACACACACACGCTTGATGGAAGTCAAAGCCCCTCGCCCACAAAACCTCCTTTACACCCTCCCTCCAACCTTTTCGAGGATGACCCCTACCCCACCTTCCTTCCCCTAGACATTTATACGCTCTCCAAGTCATTCTATTTTGATCTATTCTCTCTAAATGACCAAACCACCTCAACAACCCTTCTTCAGCCCTCTGACTAATACTTTTATTAACTCCACACCTTCTCCTAATTTCCACACTCTGAATTTTCTGCATAATATTTACACTACACATTACCCTTAAACAGGACATCTCCACTGCCTCCAACCGCCTCCTCGCTGCAGCATTTACAACCCAAACTTTACACCCATATAACAGAGTTGGTACCACTATAATTTCATACATTCCCTTCTTTGCCTCCATAGATAATGTTTTTTGTCTCCACATATACCTCAATGCACCACTCATCTTCTTTCCTTCATCAATTCTATAGTTAACCTCATCCTCCATACACCAATCCACTGACAAATCAACTCCCAAATATCTGAAAACATTCACTTCTTCAATACTCCCTCTCTTCAATGTGATATCCAATTTTTCTTTATCTAAATCATTTGATACCCTCATCACCTTACTCTTGTCTATGTTCACTTTCAACTTTCTACCTCTACACACCCTCCCAAACTCGTCCACTAACTTTTGCAACTTTTCTTTAGAATCTCCCATAAACACAGTATCATCAGCAAAAGAGTAACTGTATCAACTCCCATTTTATATTTGATTCCCCATAATTTAATCCCACCCCTCTCCCCAACACCCTAGCATTTACTTCTTTTACAACCCCATCTATAAATATATTAAACAACCATGGTGACATTACAAATCCCTGTCTAAGACCTACTTTTACCGGGAAGTAGTCTCCCTCTCTTCTACACACCCTAACCTGAGCCTCACTATCCTCATAAAAACTCTTTACAGTATTTAGTGACTTACTACCTATTCCATATACTTGAAACATCTGCCACATCGCTACCCTATCCAATATATAATATGCCTTTTCTAAATCCATAAATGCAATGAAAACTTCCCTACCTTTATCTAAATACTGTTCACATATATGCTTCAATATAAACACTTGATCTACACATCCCCTACCCACTCTAAAGCCTCCTTGCTCATCCGAAATCCTACTCTCTGTCTTATCTCTAATTCTTTCAATAATAACCCTACCATACACTTTTCCTGGTATACTCAGTAAACTTATTCCCCTATAATTTTTACAATCTCTTTTGTTCCCCTTCCCTTTATATAAAGGAACTATACAAGCTCTCTGCCAATCCCTAGGTACCTTCCCCTCTTTCATACATTTATTAAACAAAAATAGCAACCACTCCAACACTATATCCTCCCTGCTTTTAACATTTCTGTCATGATCCCGTCAGTTCCAGCTGCTTTACCCCCTTTCATTCTACATAATGCCTCACGTACCTCCCCCACACTCACATCCTGCTCTTCTTCACTCCTAAAAAATGTTATACCTCCATGACCAGTGGATGTAATTACTGCCTCCCTTACTTCATCGACATTTAAAAGTTCCTCAAAATATTCCTGCCATCTACCCAATACCTCCAGCTCCCCATCAACTAACTCCCCTACTCTGTTTTTAACTGACAAATCCATTCATTCCCTAACTTGTTTATCTCACTCCAAATTTTTTTCTTATTTTCATCAAAATTTCTTGACAGTGCCTCTCCCAATCTATCTTCTGCTCTCCTTTTGTACTCTCTTCACCTTTCTTTTACTTTCCATATACTCTGCTCTTCTTACAACATTTCTGCTTTGTAAAAACCTCTCATAAGCTACCTTTTTCTCTTTTATCACACCCTTTACTTCATCATTCCACCAATCACTCCTCTTTCCTCTTGCACCCACCCTCCTATAACCACAAACTTCTGCCCCACATTCTAATACGTACTGCAGTTTTAATACTATTCCAACCCTCTTCAACCATCCCCACACTACTCATACGTGCACTAGCCCACCTTTCTACAATCTCTTTTGTCCCTTTTCCCTTTATATAAAGGGACTATGCATGCTCTCCGCCAATCCCTAGGTACCTTCCCCACTTTCAAACATTTATTAAACAAAAGTACCAACAACTCCAACACTATATCCCCCCCTGCTTTTAACATTTCTGTCAGGATCCCATCAGTTCCAGCTGCTTTACCCCCTTTCATTCTACGTAATGCCTCACGTACCTCACCCACACTTACATTCTGCTCCTCTTCACTCCTAAAAGATGGTATACCTCCCTGGCCAGTGCATGAAATTACCACCTCCCTTTCTTCCTCAACATTTAGAAGTTCCTCAAAATATTCTCGCCATCTACCTAATACCTCCATCTCCCCATCTACTAACTCCCCTACTCTGTTTTTAACTGACAAATCCATACGTTCCCTAGGCTTTCTTAACTTGTTTAACTCACTCCAAAATTTTTTCTTATTTTCATTAAAATTTCTTGACAGCGCCTCTCCCATTCTATCATCTGCTCTCCTTTTGCACTCTCTCACCACTCTCTTCACCTTTCTTTTACTCTCCACATACTCTGCTCTTCTTATAACACTTCTGCTTTGTAAAAACCTCTTATAAGCTAACTTTTTCTCTTTTATCACACCCTTTACTTCATCATTCCACCAATCACTCCTCTTTCCTCCTGCCCCCACCCTCCTATAACCACAAACTTCTGCCCCACATTCTAATACTGCATTTTTAAAACTCATCCAACCCTCTTCAACCCCCCCCCCCCACTACTCATCTTTGCACTAGCCCACCTTTCTGCCAATAGTCGCTTATATCTCACCAGAACTTCCTCCTTCCTTGGTTTATACACTTTCACTTCCCTCCTACTTGTTCTTGCCACCTTCCTCTTGTCCCATCTACCTCTTACTCTAACTGTAGCTACAACTAAATAATGATCCGATATATCAGTTGCCCCTCTATAAACATGTACATCCTGGAGCCTACCCATTAACCTTTTATCCACCAATACATAATCTAACAAACTACTTTTATTACGTGCTACATCATACCTTGTATATTTATTTATCCTCTTTTTCATAAAATATGTATTACTTATTACCAAATCTCTTTCTACACATAGCTCAATTAAAGGCTCCCCATTTACATTTACCCCTGGCACCCCAAATTTACCTACTACTCCCTCCACAACATTTTTACCCACTTTAGGATTGAAATCCCCAACCACAAGTACTCTCACACTTGGTTCAAACCTCCCCATGCATTCACTCAACATTTCCCAAAATCTCTCTCTCTCCTCTACACTCCTCTCTTCTCCAGGTGCATATACGCTTACTATAACACACTTTTCACATCCAACCTTTATTTTACTCCACATAATCCTTGAATTAATACATTTGTAGTCCCTCTTTTCCTGCCATATCTTGTCCTTCAACATTATTGCTACTCCTTCTCTAGTTCTAACTCTATTTGAAACCCCTGACCTAATCCCATTTATTCCTCTCCACTGAAACTCTCCCACCCCCTTCAGCTTTGTTTCACTTAAAGCCAGGACATCCAGCTTCTTCTCATTCATAACATCCACAATCATCTCTTACTTTATCATTTGCACAACATCCAGGCACATTCAGACTTCCCACTATGACAATTTTCTTCTTCTTATTCTTTTTAGTAATCTTTACAGGTAAAGGGGTTACTAGCCCATTGTTCCCGGCATTTTAGTTGACTTTTACAACACGCATGGCTTACAGAGGAAAGATTCTTATTCCACTTCCCCACGGATATAAAAGGAAAAGCAATAAGACCAAGAACTATTAAGATAAAATCAAAGAAAACTCAGATGAGTGTGTATAAATAAATATTATTACTATATTATTACTATAACATAGACCTGGCTCAACTTGAAAGATAGAGAAATGCCATCTGAATGCAACATACAGGGTTATAAACTATTCCACACTGATAGGGTCAACAGGAAGGGTGGTGGAGTGGCGATGTATGTCAGAGATAATTTAAATTGTTATGTTAGACAAGATATAAGATTAGAAACATCGGACACAGAATCTGTTTGGCTACGGTTTCTTGAAGGTCATGAAAAATTAATTATGGGTGTGATTTATTGGCCCCCAAAACCTCGATAGGGAGTGCGGTAGGCTGCTATGGAACGAAATTCATAAGGTGTCTAGATATGAAAATGTTGTGTTAATGGGAGATTTTAACTTTAGACAAATTGATTGGAACAATGTGACAGGAAATCTTGAGTCTAGTGACTTTCCTAACATGGATCAGGATTGCTTTTTAAAACAGTTTGTGACAGAACCAACTAGAGGAAACAACCTGGTTGACTTGGTTCTTGCCAACAAAGAATCACTAGTTAATAATCTTGAGGTTAAAGATGAGCCTGGGGAAAGTGATCACAAGTTACTTAGTTTCAATATATCATGGAATTACCCAGATAACTGCAATCAAGTCTCTGTCACAGACTTCTGCTTGGCCAATTTCATGGGACTGAGAAATTATCTGGGTGGGCTAAATTGGGATGACCTGATTATGGGTCGAGTAGGTGGTGTTGGTTGCCAATATGACGTGTTTCAGAGCATAGTGCTAGCTGCCCAGACAACTTTTGTCCTGAGTAGGGAAATTAGATCTAACAAAAATGATACCAAATGGATAAACAATAGATTAAAACATCTCACTGGTCAAAAGATAGACACATATAAGCGTATCAAAAGAGGGGATGGGCAGTTAAGAAATCAATATACATAATCAATTAAAGGGAGAAATAAAAAAAGGAATAAGAAAAGCAAAAAGGGATTATGAGGCTCAAGTTGCAAAGGATTCAAAGACTAACCCAAAAGGGTTCTTTCAGGTATACAGAAGTAAGATTAGGGACAAGATAGGCCCATTTAAGAGTAACTCAGGTCAGATCACTGACAGTGATAGGGATATGTGTGAACTTTTCAACACTTACTTCCTCTCAGTTTTTACTCAGGAAGATACTAGCGAAATTCCAGAAATAACAAATTATGTAGAAAAGGACGATAATAAACTATGCACGATTGGGGTAACTAGTGACATGGTCCTCAGACAAATAGAGAAATTAAAACCTAACAAATCCCCAGGCCCTGATGAACTGTTTGCAAGGGTTTCAAAGGAATGTAAAGAAGTACTTAGCATACCTTTGGTTAATCTTTTAATATATTACTACAAACTAGCATAGTGCCAGACAAGTGGAAAATGGCAAATGTAATACCTATTTACAAGGCAGGTGACAAGTCCTTAGCTTTGAACTATAGACCAATAAGCTTTACCTTCATAGTAGGAAAATTTATGGGATCAATAATTGCTGAGGCAATTCATAGCCATCTTGAAAGGCATAAATTGATTAATGGATCTCAGCATGGTTTAATAAAGGGGTGTTCCTGTCTTTCGAATTTACAAACTTTTTTCACTAAGGTATTTGAGGAGGTAGATCATGGTATTGAATATGATACATGTATTATGTATATGGATAGAGTTCCATATTGTGTATATCGATAGAGTTCCATATGAGAGGCTATTGAGGAAACTTAAGGCACATGGAATAGGAGGAGAAATTTTTTCCTGGGTAGAGGCATGGTTGACAAATAGGCAGCAGAGAGTTTGCATAAATGGGGAGAAATCAGAATGGGGGGCACGTCACAAGCGGTGTTCCACAGGGGTCAGTGTTGGGCCCCTTGTTGTTCACAATTTATATAGACAACATAGATGAGGGAATAAATAGGGACATAAGCAAATCTGCTGATGACACCAAAATAGGCCATCCAATTCATTCTAATGAAGACATTAGAGCACTCCAGGATGATTTGAATAGACTAATGCAGTGGTTGGAGAAGTGGCTGATGCAGTTTACTATAGACAAATGCAAAGTTCTAAATGTTGGACAGGAAAATAACCATGCAAAAAGGATTTAGGAGTTATGGTTAGCAGTAATCTGAAACCAAGAAAACAGTGCAATAAAGCTAACAGAATCCTTGGCTTCATATCAAGAAGTATAAATAATAGAAGTCCTCAGGTTGTTCTTCAATTCTATATATCTTTGGTTAGGCCTCATTTAGATTATGCTGCACAGTTCTGGTCACCGTATTAGAGAATGGATATAAATGCACTGGAAAACGTACAAAGGAGGATGACAAAGTTGATCCCTTGTATTAGAAATCTTCCCTATGAAGATAGACTGAGGGCCCTGAATCTGCACTCTCTAGAAAGGTGTAGAATTAGGGGGATACGACTGAGGTGTATAAATGGAAAACAGGAACCAATAAAGGGGATGTAAATAGCATGGTAAAAATATCTAGCCTAGAGAGAACTCACAGCAATGGCTTTCAGTTGGAAAAACTCAGATTCAGGAAGGATATAGGAAAGCACTGGTTTGGTAACAGAGTTGTGGACGAGTGGAACAAACTCTCAAGTACCGTCATAGAAGTTAAGACGTTGTGTAGTTTTAAAAATAGGTTAGATAAATACACGAGGTTTTTCTAGGTTTTTCTCCTTTTTCTAAATAGCTCTTGTTCTTTTTTATTTCTTCTATTGTCCATGGGGAAGTGGAAAAGAATCTCTCCTCCGTAAGCCATGCGTGTCGTATGAGGCGACTAAAATGCCGGGAGCAATGGGCTAGTAACCCCTTCTCCTGTATACATTTACTAAAAAAGAGAAGAAGAAAAACTTTATAAAACTGGGATGCTTAAATGTGCGTGGATGTAGTGCGGATGACAAGAAACAGATGATTGCTGATGTTATGAATGAAAAGAAGTTGGATGTCCTGGCTCTAAGCAAAACAAAGCTGAAGGGGGTAGGAGAGTTTCAGTGGGGGGAAATAAATGGGATTAAATCTGGAGTATCTGAGAGAGTTAGAGCAAAGGAAGGGGTAGCAGTAATGTTAAATGATCAGTTCTGGAAGGAGAAAAGAGAATATGAATGTGTAAATTCAAGAATTATGTGGATTAAAGTAAAGGTTGGATGCGAGAAGTGGGTCATAATAAGCGTGTATGCACCTGGAGAAGAGAGGAATGCAGAGGAGAGAGAGAGATTTTGGGAGATGTTAAGTGAATGTATAGGAGCCTTTGAACCAAGTGAGAGAGTAATTGTGGTAGGGGACCTGAATGCTAAAGTAGGAGAAACTTTTAGAGAGGGTGTGGTAGGTAAGTTTGGGGTGCCAGGTGTAAATGATAATGGGAGCCCTTTGATTGAACTATGTATAGAAAGGGGTTTAGTTATAGGTAATACATATTTTAAGAAAAAGAGGATAAATAAGTATACACGATATGATGTAGGGCGAAATGACAGTAGTTTGTTGGATTATGTATTGGTAGATAAAAGACTGTTGAGTAGACTTCAGGATGTACATGTTTATAGAGGGGCCACAGATATATCAGATCACTTTCTAGTTGTAGCTACACTGAGAGTAAAAGGTAGATGGGATACAAGGAGAATAGAAGCATCAGGGAAGAGAGAGGTGAAGGTTTATAAACTAAAAGAGGAGGCAGTTAGGGTAAGATATAAACAGCTATTGGAGGATAGATGGGCTAATGAGAGCATAGGCAATGGGGTCGAAGAGGTATGGGGAAGGTTTAAAAATGTAGTGTTAGAGTGTTCAGCAGAAGTTCGTGGTTACAGGAAAGTGGGTGCAGGAGGGAAGAGGAGCGATTGGTGGAATGATGATGTAAAGAGAGTAGTAAGGGAGAAAAAGTTAGCATATGAGAAGTTTTTACAAAGTAGAAGTGATGCAAGGAGGGAAGAGTATATGGAGAAAAAGAGAGAGGTTAAGAGAGTGGTGAAGCAATGTAAAAAGAGAGCAAATGAGAGGGTGGGTGAGATGTTATCAACAAATTTTGTTGAAAATAAGAAAAAGTTTTGGAGTGAGATTAACAAGTTAAGAAAGCCTAGAGAACAAATGGATTTGTCAGTTAAAAATAGGAGAGGAGAGTTATTAAATGGAGAGTTAGAAGTATTGGGAAGATGGAGGGAATATTTTGAGGAATTGTTAAATGTTGATGAAGATAGGGAAGCTGTGATTTCGTGTATAGGGCAAGGAGGAATAACATCTTGTAGGAGTGAGGAAGAGCCAGTTGTGAGTGTGGGGGAAGTTCGTGAGGCAGTAGGTAAAATGAAAGGGGGTAAGGCAGCCGGGATTGATGGGATAAAGATAGAAATGTTAAAAGCAGGTGGGGATATAGTTTTGGAGTGGTTGGTGCAATTATTTAATAAATGTATGGAAGAGGGTAAGGTACCTAGGGATTGGCAGAGAGCATGCATAGTTCCTTTGTATAAAGGCAAAGGGGATAAAAGAGAGTGCAAAAATTATAGGGGGATAAGTCTGTTGAGTGTACCTGGTAAAGTGTATGGTAGAGTTATAATTGAAAGAATTAAGAGTAAGACGGAGAATAGGATAGCAGATGAACAAGGAGGCTTTAGGAAAGGTAGGGGGTGTGTGGACCAGGTGTTTACAGTGAAACATATAAGTGAACAGTATTTAGATAAGGCTAAAGAGGTCTTTGTGGCATTTATGGATTTGGAAAAGGCGTATGACAGGGTGGATAGGGGGGCAATGTGGCAGATGTTGCAAGTGTATGGTGTAGGAGGTAGGTTACTGAAAGCAGTGAAGAGTTTTTACGAGGATAGTGAGGCTCAAGTTAGAGTATGTAGGAAAGAGGGAAATTTTTTTCCCAGTAAAAGTAGGCCTTAGACAAGGATGTGTGATGTCACCGTGGTTGTTTAATATATTTATAGATGGGGTTGTAAGAGAAGTAAATGCGAGGGTCTTGGCAAGAGGCGTGGAGTTAAAAGATAAAGAATCACACACAAAGTGGGAGTTGTCACAGCTGCTCTTTGCTGATGACACTGTGCTTTTGGGAGATTCTGAAGAGAAGCTGCAGAGATTGGTGGATGAATTTGGTAGGGTGTGCAAAAGAAGAAAATTAAAGGTGAATACAGGAAAGAGTAAGGTTATGAGGATAACAAAAAGATTAGGTGATGAAAGATTGAATATCAGATTGGAGGGAGAGAGTATGGAGGAGGTAAACGTATTCAGATATTTGGGAGTGGACATGTCAGCGGATGGGTCTATGAAAGATGAGGTGAATCATAGAATTGATGAGGGAAAAAGAGTGAGTGGTGCACTTAGGAGTCTGTGGAGACAAAGAACTTTGTCCTTGGAGGCAAAGAGGGGAATGTATGAGAGTATAGTTTTACCAACGCTCTTATATGGGTGTGAAGCGTGGGTGATGAATGTTGCAGCGAGGAGAAGACTGGAGGCAGTGGAGATGTCATGTCTGAGGGCAATGTGTGGTGTGAATATAATGCAGAGAATTCGTAATTTGGAAGTTAGGAGGAGGTGCGGGATTACCAAAACTGTTGTCCAGAGGGCTGAGGAAGGGTTGTTGAGGTGGTTCGGACATGTAGAGAGAATGGAGCGAAACAGAATGACTTCAAGAGTGTATCAGTCTGTAGTGGAAGGAAGGCGGGGTAGGGGTCGGCCTAGGAAGGGTTGGAGGGAGGGGGTAAAGGAGGTTTTGTGTGCGAGGGGCTTGGACTTCCAGCAGGCATGCGTGAGCATGTTTGATAGGAGTGAATGGAGACAAATGGTTTTTAATACTTGACGTGCTGTTGGAGTGTGAGCAAAGTAACATTTATGAAGGGATTCAGGGAAACCGGAAGGCCGGACTTGAGTCCTGGAGATGGGAAATACAGTGCCTGCACTCTGAAGGAGGGGTGTTAATATTGCAGTTTAAAAACTGTAGTGTAAAGCACCCTTCTGGCAAGACAGTGATGGAGTGAATGATGGTGAAAGTTTTTCTTTTTCGGGCCACCCTGCCTTGGTGGGAATCGGCCAGTGTGATAAAAAAAAAAAAAAAATACACGAGTGGGTGTGAGCTGGACCTGACTAGCTTGTGCTACTAGGTTAGATGATGTGCTCCTTCCTTAAGTGAATGTGGCCTGACCTGACTAGGTTAAGGCATTAGCTGAAGCCAGTGGGAGAATTGGACCTGCCTCGCATGGGCCAGTAGGCCTGCTGCAGTGTTCCTTCTTTCTTATGTTCTTATTAACTATCAGGAAACTTACAGAAAGTGCTAATTCCTTCTCACATTTCATAGTCAGGGTTACAATAAAAAATCCTACCAGCACTGGTTCTTTATTATAATTATGGTTGAGCTTTTTGTTCCTGAACCACTGAGTAGCATACTTTGGAATATGCCATACCAATTCCTTCCTATTATACCATTATGCCCTTAGTTCACCTCTACTCAAGCACCTGCTGAAGATCTGCAGATGTCAGAAAAAGATAAGCCAGTCACCAGTGTGTCATCCAGTTAGATGAACACAGACACGCTCCTTGAAGGGTGGCAATGAAGACTAACCCATGGTGCTATCTTAAGCCCAGAAGGCATAGTCACAAACTAGTAACTCACACTATCCAAGTAGAAGGAGAAGAACCTGCAGAAGTTACCATGAATTGCAACATGACAAAAGGCCTGGTAGAAGAAAGTCATGGCAGCCCACTCAAGCAGAACCAGAAAAAGCAAACCTTGAAAATGTATTCCATTTGGAATCTTGCCAAAGGCATACAAAAGTTCAGATTTTTTAAATAAGGATGAATGATATTCCCTTTTCCACCAAACAAAAAGATCTTGAGAACAAAAAACATGGGACTGTGTCAGACACCTGCTCCACCTTACTATCCTAAGAATAAGGTCCATAATAATGGGTAACAAGCTTATGGCTGAAGCAACCAATGGATTGAGGTTGGAAGGCCTAAGCAACAACAGGAAAAAACCTAGAACAACAACTGGACCCCTCCTGTGCAATGGAAAGAGCAAAAGTGTCTTTCAGGGAATCCAGCACCAACCGGTGGCAGCAAGCCAACTCACAGGTTGTAAATCAGCCCCATTCTAGGACTGGGAAGCCCCAAAAATGGCTCTGAGTGGAGGAAGACCAGAAGCAGTGAAAGGATCCCTAGAGGTGTGGAGGCTATGCACTGACAAAACAGAGGAAATACAAGGACACAGGCCTGGAAGAATTTTAGGGACTACAGATCCTACAAGACCCGAGGGGTCTTGTAGGATCTGTAGATCCCTCGGATCTTGCAGAGGGTGCACTGAGCTACTAGGGGCAAAGGGAGTTTCGTTCTGCACGTTCTCGATGGCTGCCAGCCCCAACCAATGGAGGAGACAGCTGGTGGGATGTTTCCATGTTCTACATTGCCAACAAACAAAAATCCATCCCACATCAAGTACTCCTAAGGATCCACATCCTTTAACTAGTTGACCAAAATTATGGGCCAGAGTGAATGGCCTAGAAGAGTAACAAAAAATCACAAATCATGAAGACAGTGCAAACTGAGGAATATGTTTTATAGAACTCTATGGCCACAACAAGCCAATACTGATATGCAGAAACAAAGGAGGCATTTCACTGAGCAAAAAGTGCATGGTGGACCTTAGTGATAAAAAAAAATATGTTACTGAAATTGCTCAATTTATTCCTAAAGTATCTGTTGTATATTAATTTTTGCATTACTGTATGTAAGAGTGTAAGACTAACCTGCCACCAATGTAACATCACAGAGTTGGCCACGAGCATAATATGCCTCCATGCGGCGTAGAGCTGCCTCAGCATGTCTGGGAGAACGAAACAGCTCATCGTGAACACTGCCACCCAGTGAGCTTAGTGATGCCACTGACCCTCTGGGTCCTGCACGACCAGAGCCCACTCCAGGTGAAGGGGAACGCTCTGCTTCCTTCATCCTGCAAGTTACACCCAAACACGGTGAAGGTGTACTCACATAGTACCTGCAATAGTACCATTGGTTTAATGTAAAAGCATATAAAACATACTGGTAAATTAGAGGATCTCTTAACAATTATGCAGAGCAACAGATAATTTGTAATTTCTGTAATTTCCAAAAATTAAGGAGAGAGAAAAAAAAGATGCAAGGAGATAAGGATCAAACTAGGGAATAGGGATGGGAGAAGAGGAACGAAGGAGATGAGGGAGAGTGGAGGGCCTGAAAACTTTTACCAAGTTGTTGATTCATAACAAGCCATAGTCCAGGGCTGGGTCTTTGAGTACAGTACTGTACCCTTTTCTTAAAACTGTAATTATAATTGTCTGGCTAATTCTTGTAAGTTATTACATTACACATCAAACACAAATTGGTCATTGTAAGTAGAAAAACAAGGATTAAAAGAGGGGACAGTAACATGAAGATTTTGACCCATATTTTGAATCTGTCTCCTGAGAACAGATACAATACTGTACAGTGGAACCTCTACTTATGAGTTTAATCCATTCCATGACCTTGCTCACAAGTGGATTTGCTCGTTTGCAGAGTCAATTTTCCTCATTTAAATTAATTGAAATGGAATTAATTCGTTCCAGTGGAATTCCAGGCACAAGAAAATACTTTAATAATTTACCTAATATCAACTCTACAGCTTATTTATCTATCACAATTCATGTAATATGACATAATAATAAACAATATTAACCCTTTCAGGGTCGACAGGCCCTCTCCCAGACTTGTTCTCAGGGTCAACAAATTTAAAAAAAAAAAAAATATATTTTTTCTTATGAAAAGTTAGAGAATCTTTTCCCAATCATAATGACACCAAAAGTATGAAATTTGATGGAAAACTTACGGAGTTATGCTCTCGCAAATTTAGTGGTCTCAACGATGTTTACGCATCAGCGATTTTGCCGAATTTGAGCCCTATTTTCAGCCAATTCCAGTGTACTAGTCGACAAAAATCGTAACTATTTTTTCTATCGAATGAGTACAAGAAACCACCCATTTACCAATTTCAACTATCCAATAAAGTGGTCAGAAATTAGCAATTTTGCCAATTTCACACAAATTTCAAAAAATGCCAATTTCCAAATAGGGTCCAGAATAAACAAAACAGACATTCCTGGCACTAAAATAACATTTCCTCTGTTCAACAGTCACACCCCCAGGCCCCCCTCTTACATTTCTTTTGCTTTCCACTTTGAATTTTTATTCTCGCAAAAAATAGAAGATTTACTGTTATGCAGACAACTGCATTAGTGTAGAAATGGTATAAATAATATCAAAGCACTTGTGAAAGAATATTAGACTCACCAGTTGATGTTTATTGGACGTTTAGCATGATTTGTTTACTATCGAACTTCGGCAAAAATCGAACATTTCTGCTACTTTGAGCTCAATTTCAAGGTACTTTTCATTGTGAAACCAATCAAAATCATCTCAATTTCTGTAATGTCTTCCATTCTACAAAATGAGACCAGGAAAACTAGAATTATTATTATTATTTTTTTTATTATCACACTGGCCAATTCCCACCAAGGCAGGGTGGCCCAAAAAAGAAAAACTTTCACCATCATTCACTCCATCACTGTCTTGCCAGAAGGGTGCTTTACACTACAGTTTTTAAACTGCAACATTAACACCCCTTCTTCAGAGTGCAGGCACTGTACTTCCCATCTCCAGGACTCAAGTCCGGAATGCCGGTTTCCCTGAACCCCTTCACAAATGTTACTTTGCTCACACTCCAACAGCACGTCAAGTATTAAAAACCATTTGTCTCCATTCACTCCTATCAAACACGCTCACGCATGCCTGCTGGAAGTCCAAGCCCCTCGCACACAAAACCTCCTTTACCCCCTCCCTCCAACCTTTCCTCGGCCGACCCCTACCCTGCCTTCCTTCCACTACAGACTGATACACTCTTGAAGTTATTCTGTTTCGCTCCATTCTCTCCATATGTCCGAACCACCTCAACAACCCTTCCTCAGCCCTCTGGACAACAGTTTTGGTAATCCCGCACCTCCTCCTAACTTCCAAACTACGAATTCTCTGCATTATATTCACACCACACATTGCTCTCAGACATGACATCTCCACTGCCTCCAGCCTTCTCCTCGCTGCAACATTCATCACCCATGCTTCACACCCATATAAGAGCGTTGGTAAAACTATACTCTCATACATTCCCCTTTTTGCCTCCAAGGACAAAGTTCTTTGTCTCCACAGACTCCTCAGTGCACCACTCACCCTTTTCCCCTCATCAATTCTATGATTCACCTCATCTTTCATAGACCCATCCGCTGACACGTCCACTCCCAAATATCTGAATACATTCACCTCCTCCATACTCTCTCCTTCCAATCTGATATCCAATCTTTCATCACCTAATCTTTTTGTTATCCTCATAACCTTACTCTTTCCTGTATTCACTTTCAATTTTCTTCTTTTACACACCCTACCAAATTCATCCACCAATCTCTGCAACTTCTCTTCAGAATCTCCCAAGAGCACAGTGTCATCAGCAAAGAGCAACTGTGACAACTCCCACTTTATGTGTGATTCTTTATCTTTTAACTCCACGCCTCTTGCCAAGACCCTCGCATTTACTTCTCTTACAACCCCATCTATAAATATATTAAACAACCACGGTGACATCACACATCCTTGTCTAAGGCCTACTTTTACTGGGAAATAATTTCCCTCTTTCCTACATACTCTAACTTGAGCCTCACTATCCTCGTAAAAACTCTTAACTGCTTTCAGTAACCTACCTCCTACACCATACACCTGCAACATCTGCCACATTGCCTCCCTATCCACCCTGTCATACGCCTTTTCCAAATCCATAAATGCCACAAAGACCTCTTTAGCCTTATCTAAATACTATTCACTTATATGTTTCACTGCAAACACCTGGTCCACACACCCCCTACCTTTCCTAAAGCCTCCTTGTTCATCTGCTATCCTATTCTCCGTCTTACTCTTAATTCTTTCAATAATAACTCTACCATACACTTTGCCAGGTATACTCAACAGACTTATCCCCCTATAATTTTTGCACTCTCTTTTATCCCCTTTGCCTTTATACAAAGGAACTATGCATGCTCTCTGCCCATCCTTAGGTACCTTACCCTCTTCCATACATTTATTAAATAATTGCACCAACCACTCCAAAACTATATCTCCACCTGCTTTTAACATTTCTATCTTTATCCCATCAATCCCGGCTGCCTTACCCCCTTTCATTTTACCTACTGCCTCACGAACTTCCCCCACACTCACAACTGGCTCTTCCTCACTCCTACAAGATGTTGTTCCTCTTTGCCCTATACACAAAATCACAGCTTCCCTATCTTCATCAACATTTAACAATTCCTCAAAATATTCCCTCCATCTTCCCAATACCTCTAACTCTCCATTTAATAACTCTCCTCTCCTATTTTTAACTGACAAATCCATTTGTTCTCTAGGCTTTCTTAACTTGTTAATCTCACTCCAAAACTTTTTCTTATTTTCAACAAAATTTGTTGATAACATCTCACCCACTCTCTCATTTGCTCTCTTTTTACATTGCTTCACCACTCTCTTAACCTCTCTCCTTTTCTCCATATACTCTTCCCTCCTTGCATCACTTCTACTTTGTAAAAACTTCTCATATGCTAACTTTTTCTCCCTTACTACTCTCTTCACATCATCATTCCACCAATCGCTCCTCTTCCCTCCCGCACCCACTTTCCTGTAACCACAAACTTCTGCTGAACACTCTAACACTACATTTTTAAACCTACCCCATACCTCTTCGATCCCATTGCCTATGCTCTCATTAGCCCATCTATCCTCCAATATTTGTTTATATCTTACCCTAACTGCCTCCTCTTTTAGTTTATAAACCTTCACCTCTCTCTTCCCTGATGCTTCTATTCTCCTTGTATCCCATCTACCTTTTACTCTCAGTGTAGCTACAACTAGAAAGTGATCTGATATATCTGTGGCCCCTCTATAAACATATACATCCTGAAGTCTACTCAACAGTCTTTTATCTACCAATACATAATCCAACAAACTACTGTCATTTCGCCCTACATCATATCTTGTATACTTATTTATCCTCTTTTTCTTAAAATATGTATTACCTATAACTAAACCCCTTTCTATACAAAGTTCAATCAAAGGGCTCCCATTATCATTTACACCTGGCACCCCAAACTTACCTACCACATCCTCTCTAAAAGTTTCTCCTACTTTAGCATTCAGGTCCCCTACCACAATTACTCTCTCACTTGGTTCAAAGGCTCCTATACATTCACTTAACATCTCCCAAAATCTCTCTCTCTCCTCTGCATTCCTCTCTTCTCCAGGTGCATACACGCTTATTATGACCCACTTCTCGCATCCAACCTTTACTTTAATCCACATAATTCTTGAATTTACACATTCATATTCTCTTTTCTCCTTCCATAACTGATCATTCAACATTACTGCTATCCCTTCCTTTGCTCTAACTCTCTCAGATACTCCAGATTTAATCCCATTTATTTCCCCCCACCGAAACTCCCCTACCCCCTTCAGCTTTGTTTCGCTTAGGGTCAGGACATCCAACTTCTTTTCATTCATAACATCAGCAATCATCTGTTTCTTGTCATCCGCACTACATCCACGCACATTTAAGCATCCCAGTTTTATAAAGTTTTTCTTCTTCTCTTTTTTAGTAAATGTCTACAGGAGAAGGGGTTACTAGCCCATTGCTCCCGGCATTTTAGTCGCCTCATACGACACGCATGGCTTACGGAGGAAAGATTCTTTTTCACTTCCCCATGGACAATAGAAGAAATAAAGAGGAACAAGAACTATTTAGAAAAAGAAGAAAAACCTAGATGTATGTATATATATATGCATGTGCGTGTCTGTGAAGTGTGACCAAAGTGTAAGTAGGAGTAGCAAGATATCCCTGTTATCTAGCGTGTTTATGAGACAGAAAAAGAAACCAGCAATCTAAACTAGAATACAACCATAAATACCATACGAAAATACAGTGCAAAGTTGCTGTTTTAAACCAAAAACATGGTCAAAGTTTTTTTTTCTCATTACGCACTGTGTGCTGCAGATTTTTTTTATACTGCGCACACTGACCACATAGACCCATTCTTTCATATGTAAACCTACCAGCTTTCTCTCACTAGATTTGAGGGCGCTAGAATTTAGGTGTACTAGTATGTCAAAAACCCCGGTGCGTAAGCCATACTAGTACGTCAGAAACCCTGAAAGGGTTAATAACATAGAAACATGATATATACACTAGAATGAATAAAATATATGTCATTAGGTATGTGGCTAGTGGTGGTGACAGCAGCTATTGTTGTTGGGGTTTATAGGGCCCCCACAGCAGCCATTCCTGCTCCTGACTACATGTGTAGAAAACCTAGGATAACCCAAAAAAGTCAGACAGAGTGACTTATAAGTGCTACACTCTTAATGCTACACTTAATTGCTACACTCTTAATGCTACACTTTGCCACTGCTGCTTCATGTTGTCTGCCACTGCTACCTCATGATGTCTGCCACTGCTGCTTCATGTTGTCTGCCACTGCTGCTTCATGTTGTCTGCCACTGCTACCTCATGTTGTCTGCCACTGCTGCTTCATGTTGTCTGCCACTGCTACCTCATGATGTCTGCCACTGCTGCTTCATGTTGTCTGCCACTGCTGCTTCATGTTGTCTGCCACTGCTACCTCATGTTGTCTGCCACTGCTGCTTCATGTTGTCTGCCACTGCTACCTCATGTTGCCTGTCACTGCTGCTTCATGTTGTCTGTCACTGCTGCTTCATGTTGTCTGCCACTGCTACCTCATGTTATCTGCCATTGCCACTTCATGTTGTCTGCCACTGCTACCTCAAGATGTCTGCCACTGCTGCTTCATGTTGTCTGCCACTGCTACCTCATGATGTCTGCCACTGCTGCTTCATGTTGTCTGTCACTGCTGCTTCATGTTGTCTGCCACTGCTGCTTCATGTTGTCTGCCACTGCTACCTCATGATGTCTGCCACTGCTGCTTCATGTTGTCTGCCGCTGCTACCTCATGTTGTCTGCCACTGCTGCTTCATGTTGTCTGCAACTGCTACCTCATGTTGTCTGCCACTGCTGCTTCATGTTGTCTGTCACTGCTGCTTCATGTTGTCTGCCACTGCTACCTCATGATGTCTGCCACTGCTGCTTCATGTTGTCTGCCACTGCTACCTCATGTTGTCTGCCACTGCTGCTTCATGTTGTCTGCAACTGCTACCTCATGTTGTCTGCCACTGCTGCTTCATGTTGTCTGCCACTGCTACCTCATGATGTCTACCACTGATGTTGCCAAAGAATTTAACATTTCTGCTATTCTGAGCTCAATTTCAAGGTACTTTTCATCGTGAAACAAATTAAAATCATATTTATTTTGTAGTATATCTTCCATTCTATCACATGAGACCAAATAAAACGAGAATACAACCATAAAAAACATACAAAAATATACCGCTATGGGGAAGCTAATGGCTGAGAAGTGAACTCCATTATTTATGGTCCGATTATGCAGACTACTGCATTAGTGTAGAAATGGTATAAATAATATCAACGCACTTGTGAAAGAATATTAGACTCACCAGTTGATGTTTATTGGACGTTTAGCATGATTTGTTTACTATTGAACTTCGGCAAAAATCGAACAGTTCTGCTACTTTGTGAAACCAATCAAAATCATCTCAATTTCTGTAATGTTTTCCATTCTATAAAATGAGACCAGGAAAACTAGAATACAACCATAAATACCATACAAAAATACAGTGCAAAGTTGCTGTTTTAAACCAAAAACACGGTCAAAGTTTTTTTTTTCTCATTACGCACTGTGTGCTGCAGAATTTTTTTTATACTGCGCACACTGACCACATAGACCCATTCTTTCATATGTAAGCCTACCAGCTTTCTCTCACTAGATTTGAGGGCGCTAGAATTTAGGCGTACTAATACGTCAAAAACCCCGGTGCGTAAGCCATACTAGTACGTCAGAAACCCTGAAAGGGTTAATAACATAGAAACATGATATATACACTAGAATGAATAAAATATATGTCATTAGGTATGTGGCTAGTGGTGGTGACAGCAGCTATTGTTGTTGGGGTTTATAGGGCCCCCACAGCAGCCATTCCTGCTCCTGACTACATGTGTAGAAAACCTAGGATAACCCAAAAAAGTCAGACAGAGTGACTTATAAGTGCTACACTCTTAATGCTACACTTTGCCACTGCTGCTTCATGTTGTCTGCCACTGCTACCTCATGATGTCTGCCACTGCTGCTTCATGTTGTCTGCCACTGCTGCTTCATGATGTCTGCCACTGCTGCTTCATGTTGTCTGCCACTGCTGCTTCATGTTGTCTGCCACTGCTACCTCATGTTGTCTGCCACTGCTGCTTCACGTTGTCTGCCACTGCTACCTCATGTTGCCTGTCACTGCTGCTTCATGTTGTCTGTCATTGCTGCTTCAAGTTGTCTGCCACTGCTACCTCATGTTATCTGCCATTGCCACTTCATGTTGTCTGCCACTGCTACCTCAAGATGTCTGCCACTGCTGCTTCATGTTGTCTGCCACTGCTACCTCATGTCTGCCACTGCTGCTTCATGTTGTCTGCCACTGCTACCTCATGTTGCCTGCCACTGCTGCTTCATGTTGTCTGCCACTGCTACCTCATGTTGTCTGCCACTGCTGCTTCATGTTGTCTGCCACTGCTACCTCCTGTTATCTGCCATTGCCACTTCATTTTGTCTGCCACTGCTACCTCAAGATGTCTGCCACTGCTGCTTCATGTTGTCTGCCACTGCTACCTCATGATGTCTGCCACTGCTGCTTCATGTTGTCTGTCACTGCTGCTTCATGTTGTCTGCCACTGCTGCTTCATGTTGTCTGCCACTGCTACCTCATGATGTCTGCCACTGCTGCTTCATGTTGTCTGCCACTGCTACCTCATGTTGTCTGCCACTGCTGCTTCATGTTGTCTGCCACTGCTACCTCATGTTGTCTGCCACTGCTGCTTCATGTTGTCTGCCACTGCTACCTCATGATGTCTGCCACTGCTGCTTCATGTTGTCTGCCACTGCTACCTCATGTTGTCTGCCACTGCTGCTTCATGTTGTCTGCAACTGCTACCTCATGTTGTCTGCCACTGCTGCTTCATGTTGTCTGCCACTGCTACCTCATGATGTCTACCACTGATGTTGCCAAAGAATTTAACATTTCTGCTATTCTGAGCTCAATTTCAAGGTACTTTTCATCGTGAAACAAATTAAAATCATATTTATTTTGTAGTATATCTTCCATTCTATTACATGAGACCAAATAAAACGAGAATACAACCATAAAAAACATACAAAAATATACCGCTATGGGGAAGCTAATGGCTGAGAAGTGAACTCCATTATTTATGGTCCGATTTCTTTCATTTTTGGTGTACGTTAAGAAGCATCTTTTCATCATACATTGCTCAAGTTTCAATAAGATAGTCCAACAAACAACCGAGATCCAGTTCCCTAGATCAAGAGCAAGAGCCCCCTCACCAGTGTCAATTAACCTCCCTTGAGGCCCGCTCGCATCTGGAAATTTTGCTCGTGTCCGGAAGCAAAAAATCGACCGAGCAGCTGCTCATATCTGGAAAAACTCGCACATGGATGCACTAGTAAGTAGAGGCTCCACTGTACATGGAAGGATAAGCTGGGAACATAAGAAAGGGTAATAAAAAATATATGAATAGGTTGGATTTAGAAAAGGCATATGATAGAGTGGAGATGGGAGCAATGTAGCAGATGCTGCAAGTGTATGAAATATGTGGGAGATTATTTAACCCTTTCAGGGTCCAGACCCCCAATCTGAAGTGTCCACATGGTCCAAAAATTAAAAAAAAAATTTATTTTTTCTTATGAAATAAGAGAGAATCTTTTTTTGAAAGTAATAAAACAAAAATGAAAAAATCGATGGAAGATTGATGAAATTACACTTTCAGGAATTTTGCTGTGTAAGCGGTATTTACACACTGGCGATTTTGCCCAATTTGAGCCCTGTTTTAGGCCAATTACATTGTTCCAGTAGACCAAATTCTTAGCTATTTTACTAGTATGTCTTCCATTTCTTGAGTGAGCCATGCTAGGCGTTCTAGTGGTACACTCTGTAATCATTATTTAACTACATGTAAACCACACAACAACCAAATTCTGTAAATTCAACATTGTAATCTTTATAGAGAATAAACTTTGAATTGAAACTGCCCAATCAACTACCCAATAAAGTGATCAGAAATTGGTAATTTGGCCAACTTTACACAAATTTTAAAATACGTATTTCAATTTCAAAATAGCATCCAGAATAAACAATGCAGGCATTCCTGGCATTAAAATAACATTTCCTCTGTTCATTAGTTACATTCCCAGGCTTTACATATGAATTCCATTTTGATTTTGATTTACACAAAGAATTTTTATTCACACAAAAAAAACAGAAGATTTATTGTTATGCAGTATTGTACTAATTGTATAAATAATGTCAATGCATTCATGAACACATATTAGACCCACCAGTTAGACTTGTATTGGATGAGGGATGTGATTTGGTTACATTTGAATATTAGCAAACATCGAACATTTCTGCTACATTGAGCTCAATTTCAAGCTCTTTTCAGTCCTGAAACAAATCAAAATCATCTCTATTTCTGTAACATATCTTTCATTCTATCAACTGATACCAAGAAACCAAGAATAAAACCATAAAAACCATCCAAAAATAAACTGCAAAGTTGCTATTTTCAACCAAAAACAGTCAGTTTTTTTCTCATTATGCACTACATGGGGCCGGATTATTTTCATATGGTGCACACTTACCACACTGACAAATTCTCTTATATCTAGGCCCAAATTTACCACTCACAGTTCATCTGGGTAAGCTGAGCTCAGGGCATAAAACTATGGCACTGACACTGGCTTCAAAGCCATAGGAGTACAGCACGGACCCTGAAATGGTTAAAGCAATTTAGAGTTTTTATAAGGATAGTGAGGCTCAAGTTAGGGTATATAGGAGAGTAAGAAATTATTTTCCAATAAAAGTAGGCCTTAGACAGGGATGCATGATGTCACCATGGTTGCTTAACATATTTATAGATAGGGTTGTGAGAGAAGTGAATGCTAGGGTGTTGGGGAGAGATGTGAGATTGAAAGATAATGAATCTAATACAGAGTAGGAGTTGTCACAGATGCTTTTTGCTGATGACACTGTTCTTTTGGGAGATTCTGAAAAGAAGTTGCAAAGGTTGGTGAACGAATTTGGGAAGGCACATAAACGAAGGAAATTAAAAGTCAATATGGGAAAGAGCAAAGTGACAAGAGTAAAAAAAAAAAATTAGGTAATCAAAGATTGGATATTAGATTGGAAGGAGGAAGTATTGAGGAAGTGAATGTGTTCAGACATTTGGGAGTGGACTTCCCAGCAGAAGGGTCAATGAAAGTAAGGTGAACCATAAACCTAATGCGGGGAAAAAAAGGTGGGTGGTGTACTGAGGCATCTGTTGAGACAAAGAAAATTATCCATGGAGGTAAAAAGGAGAATGTATCAGAGGATAGTGGTACCAACACTCTCAAATGGGTGAGAAGCATAGGTTTTGAATGTTGCAGTGAGAAGGAGGCTGGAAGCAGTGGAGATGTAGTGCCTGAGGACAATGTATGGTGTGAATATTATACAGAGAATTAGTAGTTTTGGAGATTAGGTGTGTGGTTGCTAAAAGTATTATCCAGAGGGCTGAGGAGGGACAACTGAGTTGGTTTGGACATTTACATAGGATAGAACAAAACAGGATGACTTGGAGGGTGTATAAATCTGTAGTGGAGGCAGGGAGGGGTAGGGGTTCATCCTAGGAAAGGTTAGAGGGAGGGGATAAAAAAGGCGCATATGTGTGTACTCACCTAATTGTGGTTGCTGGGGACGAGACTCAGCTCCTGGCCCCGCCTCTTCACTGATCACTACTAGGTCCTCTCTCTCCCTGCTCCATGAGCTTTACCATACCTTGTCTTAAAGCTATGTATGGTTCTTGCCCCCACTACATCACTTGCTAGACTATTCCACTTCCTGACAACTCTATGACTGAAGAAATACTTCCTAACATCCCTTTGACTCATCTGAATCTTCAACTTCCAATTGTGACCCCTTGTTTCTGTGTCCCTTCTCTGGAACATCCTGTCTCTCTCCACTTATCTATTCCTCGGAGTATTTTGTATGCTGTTATCATGTCTTCCCTAACCCTCCTGTCCTCCAGTGTTGTCGGGCTGATTTCCCTTAACCTTTCTATGTAGGACATTCCCATTAGCTCTAGTACTAGCCTTGTTGCAAACATTTGCACTCTAATTTCTTAACGTGCTTGACTAGGTGTGGGTTCCAAACTGGTGCTGCATACTCCAGTATGGGCATGACGTACACGGTGTACTGGAACACTATTTTCAGGTTTGCCAGGTGCCCATATGCTGCAGCAGTTATCTGGTTGATGTGTGCTTCTGGAGATGTGCTCGGCGTTATACTCACCCTGAGATCTTTCTTCTTGAGCGAGGTTTGCAGTCTTTGGCCACCTAGCCTGTACTCTGTCTGTGGTCTTCTTTGCCCTTCCCTTATCTTAATGACTTTGCATTTGGCAGGGTTAAATTTGAGTAGCCAGTTGCTGGACCACGTGTCCAGCCTATCCAGGTCACTTTGTAGTCCTGTCTGATCCTCATCTGATTTGATTCTTCTCATTAACTTCACATTGTCTGCAAACAGGGACACTTCTGAGTCTATCCCTTCTGTCATGTCATTCACATATACCAAGAACAGCACTGGTCCTAGGACTGACCCCTGTGGGATCCCGCTCATCACAGGCACCCACTGTGATACCTTATCATGTACCATGACTCGTTGTTGCCTCCCTGTCAGGTATTCTCTGATCCATTGCAGTGCCCTTCCTGTTATACATGCCTGATCCTCTAGATTCTGCACTAATCTCCTGTAGGGAACTGTGTCGAAGGCCTTCTTGCAGTCCAAGAAAATGCAGTCAACTCACCCCTCTCTCTCATGACTTACTTCTGTTACCCTATCGTAAAACTCCAGCAGGTTTGTGACACAGGATTTGCCTTCCATGAATCCATGCTGGTTGTCGTTTATAATCTTGTTCCGTTGCAGGCGCTCTACCACTCTCCTCCTGATAATTTTCTCCATGACTTTGCATACTATACACGTCAGTGACACTAGTCTATAGTTTAGTGCCTCATTTCTGTCTCCTTTCTTAAAAATGGGGACTACATTTGCCATCATCCATACCTCAGGTAGTTGCCCAGTTTCAAGGGATGTGTTGAAGACTGCGGTTAGTGGCACACACAGCATCTCTGCTCCTTCTCTAAGGACCCATGGGAGATGTTGCCCGGTCCCATCACCTTTGAGGTATCAAGGTCATTTGGCAGCTTCTTCACCCCTCCTCAGTTGTGCGTACATCATCCAACACTTGTTGGTATTGTTCTTGTTGATGTCCCCTTCTGTGCTGTCTTCCCAGAGTCCTTCCTGTCCCCACTGTAAATACTTCCTTAAATCTCATGTTGAGCTCCTCACATACCTCTTGATCGTTTCTTTTGAGTTCCCCACCTTCTTTCTTCAGCCTAATCACCTGGTCTTTGACTGTCATCTTCCTCCTAATGTGGCTATACAGCAGTTTCAGGTCAGACTTGACTTTCGATGCTATATTGTTTTCGTACTGTCGCTGGGCCTCCCTCCTTATCTGTGCATACTCATTTTTGGCTCTTCAACTAATCTCCTTAGTTTCCTGGGTCCTTTGCCTTCTGTATTTTTTCCATTCTCTAGTGCACTTAGTTTTTGCCTCCCTACACCTTCGGGTAAACCAAGGGCTTGTTCTGGTCTTCCCATTATTTCTGTTGCCCTTGGAAACAAACCTTCCCTCTGTCTCCTTGCATTGTGTTGTTATATATTTCATCACTTCGTTTACTGTCTTCCCGACCAATTCTTTGTCTCACTGAACCTCCTGCAGGAAGTTCCTCTTACCCGTGTAGTCCCCCCTTTTGTAGTTTGGCTTTTCCCATTCAACTCCTGTTACCCTCTCCACTTGTAACTCTACTATGTATTCAAAGCTTAGAACCACATGATCACTAGCTCCAAGGGGCCTCTCATATGTGATGTCCTCAATGTCTGAACTGGTCAGGGTGAACACGAGGTCCAGTCTTGCTGGTTCATCCTCCCCTCTCTCTCTAGTAGTCCCGGACATGTTGATGCATGAGGTTTTCCAGTACCACATCCATTGTCTTGGCTCTCCATGTTTTGGGACCCCCATGTGGCTCCAGGATTTCCCAATAGATCTCCCCGTGGTTGAAACTGCCCATAACCAGTAACTTTGCTCTGCTCGAGTGAGCTCTTCTTGCCACCTCAGCTAGTGTGCACACCATTGCTCTGTTGCTCTCTTCATATTCCTCTCTTGGCCTCCTGCAGTTCTGTGGTGGGTTATACACCACTGCAATGACTACCTTATGTTCCCCAGACTGAATTGTACCTACTATGTAATCCCTTTCTCCAATCTCATCCATGCCTTCCATTTCCTCAAATCCCCATCGGTTTTTAATGAACAGTGCAACCCCTCTTCCTCTGCTCCTTCTATCTTTCCTCAGGATCTGATATCCCAGTGGGAAGATTGTGTCTGTCATTGTCTCAGTGAGTTTCATTTCTGTGACTGCTATGACGTCTAGGGACTTCTTATTGATTCTTTCATGCCACTTCTCATATTTATTCGTTATTCCATCTGCATTCGTGTACCAAACCTTCAACTTCTTTTCTAACACTGTGGTCCTGGGAGAATATTGGGGTTGGGGGAGCAGGAGCCCTGGTGGGGGCCTATTTGGGGTTGTGTGTGTGTGTGTGTGTGTGTGTGTGTGTGTGTGTGTGTGTGTGTGTGTGTGTGTGTGTGTGTGTGTGTGTGTGTGTGTGTGTGTGTGTGTGTGTGTGTTAGTTACCATTTTGTCCTAGGCACATGTCGAGTGTGTGTGTGTGTGTGTGTGTGTGTGCTCACCTATTTGTGGTTGCAGGGGTCGAGTCATAGCTCCTGGCCCTGCCTCTTCACTGATTGCTACTAGGTCCTCTCTCTCCCTGCTCCATGAGCTTTATCAAACCTCGCATTAAAACTATGTATGGTTCCCGCCCCCACTACGTCACTTTCTACCATATTGCTCTACCATATTGTATTACTTTTGTCACTACCACTACTACTACTACTACTACTACTACTACTACCACTAGTGAACATCGAAACGTTACCTCATTAGCATTGCACCTCACTCTGAGCCTTTATATACCCTCTGTGTCCATGTATTGTTTGTAATGGCTTGATAAAGCTCCTGGAGAGCGAAACGTTGCCACAATAAATGTCACATTAGTTGCACTTGTGTCCTTTTACTTTACAAGACAGACATTCCTGGCACTAAAATAACATTTCCTCTGTTAATTAGTCATGTCTCCAGGCCCCTCTTACATTTCTTTTGCTTTCCACTTTGAATTTTTATTCTCGCAAAAAATTAAAGATTTACTGTTATGCAGACTACTGCATTAGTGTAGAAATGGTATAAATAATATCAACGCACTTGTGAAAGAATATTAGACTCACCAGTTGATGTGTATTGGATGCGCAGCATGATTTGTTTACTATTGAACTTTGGCAAAAATCGAACATTTCTGCTACTTTGAGCTCAATTTCAAGGTACTTTTCATTGTGAAACCAATCAAAATCATCTCAATTTCTGTAATATGTCTTCCATTCTATAAAATGAGACCAGGAAAACTAGAATACAACCATAAATACCATATGAAAATAGAATGCAAAGTAGCTGTTTTAAACCAAAAACACGGTCAAAGTTTTTTTTTCTCATTACGCACTGTGTGCTGCAGGATTTTTTTTATACTGTGCACACTGACCACATAGACCCATTCTTTCACATGTAGGCCTACCAGCTTTCTCTTGCTAGATTTGAAAGCGCTAGAATTTAGGCGTACTAGTACGTCAATAGCCCTGGTGCGTAAGCCATACTAGTATGTCAGAAACCCTGAAAGGGTTATCAGAATGAATAGGATGAAATAAATTATGAAAGGGAAGAAAAGATTTGAAAAAAAGTAAAAATTGTAGTGAAAAATGGAGACATTTATAGGGAAGCGAGAGACTGGGGAGAGCATGGACAAGACTAGAATGAAAATGACAAAGAATAGAAAAGCAGATAAAGAACAAGAGAAAATAAGATAATGAGAATGCATTTAGTAATTTAAGTGAACATGAAGATATTTTATGTACATAACAAGATTTCAATATATATATTGAAATACTTTATTTTAAGCTATAAGAACAGACTGATCTGGAGTTGGCCTGTAATAAACAATGATGCCACCCAGAAATAAAGTAACAAACAAGCCTGGCCCTGGGCCAGGCTGTGGGAGTAGGAAAACTCTTGAAACTCTTCAAAGGTATATCAAAAGTCAATGCAATAAAATTTGCAAAACTATGAATTTGTTTGTGATTTTTCCTTGGTTTACCTAGCATTTTCTTAGTATTTCACCAGTAATACAGAAATAAGTGTTTTGGGAAATCAAAATTTAAGTCACAAGACCCTTTCAGGATGAAGTTACATGACAAGTTTTCCTATCAAGGAAGTATAAGACAAAAATAAAATTAATCCTAACCTCTTTATCTATGATGTTGCATATGGAAAGACCTATTTAAAAATATAATTAGTTTGTAAAAAGTGTAACTAGAGAATGTATTATCTCAAAACTAGACAGTGATAAAAGATACTGCACAGACAAGGCTAATCTTGACATAAATAGCCTGGAGTCTTGTTAAGACATCATCCAGAAAGAAAACTGTAGAAATGTTAGAAAATCCTTACTAAAATTATTACTGTGGCCAACCTTACCCTAAAACAGTAAGGAATATCATTCAATTCCAAAACATGAGCTCAAATTATAAACAATAATATTTGTAGTTATTAAGAAACTAAGAACACAAAAATTAAAAAATGCAAAACATTAGATACACAATAATTATTATTACATTCTCTTTATCACAGACAACTCTGATTTACTAACTTAAACATCCTCTCATTTCACTCTATGATTTAGGGAAGTTTACAGTAACTTACACTGGTGCTACATCATTAAATCACTGCCTATATTTACTGTCAATGTGCATACTGGTAATCTAGTAATTATATTATTATATTGATGGGCAAGCACAAAACCTATGAGGGTCTGACAGGACTGGCAGAATAGGAGGGGTGGGAATTAATCATATTTGATTCAAGAAAAAGGAGGATAGTACTAAATCCTTAGATGAGCCATTCAGGAATGTCGCACACACTCCTCCCTTCCTCCACGAGCAGCACATTCTAGTAGAAATCAACAGTAAAAACCTGTACAGGAGAGCCCCACTTTTTGGCATCCACCTTCTCAGTGTACCACTATTTTGGCAGTTTCATTTGAGAAACTGTCCATTATGCTCAGTGTTCTTTCCACTTTACTGCCACTTTCGGCCTGACACACACAATAGCTGCAACAGGGAAGGGCTTCTGCTGCCATATTTTAAGGTAAGTAATGTATGTATTATATATTCATTTTACTTTCATATTTATTTTAGGCTTAGATGTACTGAGTACTTAATGCATGATAGTGTAAAATGTTATCAGGCATTTATAAGCTTTTTTTTTTTTTTTATTATCACACTGGCCAATTCCCACCATGGCAAGGTGGCCCGAAAAAGAAAAACTTTCACCATCATTCACTCCATCACTGTCTTGCCAGAAGGGTGCTTTACACTACAGTTTTTAAACTGCAACAATAACACCCCTCCTTCAGAGTGCAGGCACTGTACTTCCCATCTCCAGGACTCAAGTCCGGCCTGCCGGTTTCCCTGAACCCCTTCATAAATGTTACTTTGCTCACACTCCAACAGCACGTCAAGTATTAAAAACCATTTGTCTCCATTCACTCCTATCAAACACGCTCACGCATGCCTGCTGGAAGTCCAAGTCCCTCGCACACAAAACCTCCTTTACCCCCTCCCTCCAACCTTTCCTAGGCCGACCCCTAACCCGCCTTCCTTCCACTACAGACTGATACACTCTTGAAGTTATTCTGTTTCGTTCCATTTTCTCTACATGTCCGAACCACCTCAACAACCCTTCCTCAGCCCTCTGGACAACAGTTTTGGTAATCCCGCACCTCCTCCTAACTTCCAAACTACGAATTCTCTGCATTATATTCACACCACACAGTGCCCTCAGACATGACATCTCCACTGCCTCCAGCCTTCTCCTCGCTGCAACATTCATCACCCATGCTTCACACCCATATAAGAGCGTTGGTAAAACTATACTCTCATACATATCCCTCTTTGCCTCCAAGGACAAAGTTCTTTGTCTCCACAGACTCCTAAGTGCACAACTCACCCTTTTCCCCTCATCAATTCTATGATTCACCTCATCTTTCATAGACCCATCCGCTGACACGTCCACTCCCAAATATATGAATACATTCACCTCCTCCATACTCTCTCCTTCCAATCTGATATCCAATCTTTCATCACCTAATCTTTTTATTATCCTCATAACCGTACTCTTTCCTGTATTCATTTTTAATTTTCTTCTTTTGCATACCCTACCAAATTCATCCACCAATCTCTGCAACTTCTCTTCAGAATCTCCCAAGAGCACAGTGTCATCAGCAAAGAGCAACTGTGACAACTCCCACTTTATGTGTGATTCTTTATCTTTTAACTCCACGCCTCTTGCCAAGACCCTCGCATTTACTTCTCTTACAACCCCATCTATAAATATATTAAACAATCACGGTGACATCACACATTTTTGTCTAAGGCCTACTTTTACTGGGAAATAATTTCCCTCTTTCCTACATACTCTAACTTGAGCCTCACTATCCTCGTAAAAACTCTTCACTGCTTTCAGTAACCTACCTCTTATACCATACACCTGCAACATCTGCCACACTGCCCCCCTATCCACCCTGTCATATGCCTTTTCCAAATCCATAAATGCCACAAAGACCTCTTTAGCCTTATCTAAATACTGTTCACTTATATGTTTCACTGTAAACACCTGGTCCACACACCCCCTACCTTTCCTAAAGCCTCCTTGTTCATCTGCTATCCTATTCTCCGTCTTACTCTTAATTCTTTCAATAATAACTCTACCATACACTTTACCAGGTATGCTCAACAGACTTATCCCCCTATAATTTTTGCACTCTCTTTTGTCCCCTTTGCCTTTATACAAAGGAACTATGCATGCTCTCTGCCAATCCCTAGGTACCTTACCCTCTTCCATACATTTATTAAATAATTGCACCAACCACTCCAAAGGAACTATGCATGCTCTCTGCCAATCCCTAGGTACCTTACCCTCTTCCATACATTTATTAAATAATTGCACCAACCACTCCAAAACTATATCCCCACCTGCTTTTAAGATTTCTATCTTTATCCCATCAATCCCGGCTGCCTTACCCCCTTTCATTTTACCTACTGCCTCACGAACTTCCCCCACACTCACAACTGGCTCTTCCTCACTCCTACAAGATGTTATTCCTCCTTGCCCTATACACGAAATCACAGCTTCCCTATCTTCATCAACATTTAACAATTCCTCAAAATATTCCCTCCATCTTCCCAATACCTCTAACTCTCCATTTAATAACTCTCCTCTCCTATTTTTAACTGACAAATCCATTTGTTCTCTAGGCTTCCTTAACTTGTTAATCTCACTCCAAAACTTTTTCTTATTTTCAACAAAATTTGTTGATAACATCTCACCCACTCCCTCATTTGCTCTCTTTTTACATTGCTTCACCACTCTCTTAACCTCTCTCTTTTTCTCCATATACTCTTCCCTCCTTGCATCACTTCTACTTTGTAAAAACTTCTCATATGCTAACTTTTTCTCCCTTACAACTCTCTTTACATCATCATTCCACCAATCGCTCCTCTTCCCTCCCGCACCCACTTTCCTGTAACCACAAACTTCTGCTGAACACTCTAACATTACATTTTTAAACCTACCCCATACCTCTTTGACCCCATTGCCTATGCTCTCATTAGCCCATCTATCCTCCAATAGTTGTTTATATCTTACCCTAACTGCCTCCTCTTTTAGTTTATAAACCTTCACCTCTCTCTTCCCTGATGCTTCTTTTCTCCTTGTATCCCATCTACCTTTTACTCTCAGTGTAGCTACAACTAGAAAGTGATCTGATATATCTGTGGCCCCTCTATAAACATGTACATCCTGAAGTCTACTCAACAGTCTTTTATCTACCAATACATAATCCAACAAACTACTGTCATTTCGCCCTACTTCATATCTTGTATACTTATTTATCCTCTTTTTCTTAAAATATGTATTACCTATAACTAAACCCCTTTCTATACAAAGTTCAATCAAAGGGCTCCCATTATCATTTACACCTGGCACCCCAAACTTACCTACCACACCCTCTCTAAAAGTTTCTCCTACTTTAGCATTCAGGTCCCCTACCACAATTACTCTCTCACTTGGTTCAAAGGCTCCTATACATTCACTTAACATCTCCCAAAATCTCTCTCTCTCCTCTACATTTCTCTCTTCTCCAGGTGCATACACGCTTATTATGACCCACTTTTCGCATCCAACCTTTACTTTAATCCACATAATTCTTGAATTTACACATTCATATTCTCTTTTCTCCTTCCATAACTGATCCTTCAACATTACTGCTACCCCTTCCTTTGCTCTAACTCTCTCAGATACTCCAGATTTAATTCAATTTATTTCCCCCAACCGAAACTCCCCTACCCCTTCAGCTTTGTTTCGCTTAGGTCCAGAACATCCAACTTCTTTTCATTCATAACATCAGCAATCATCTGTTTCTTGTCATCCGCACTACATCCACGCACATTCAAGCATCCCAGTTTTATAAAGTTTTTCTTCTTCTCTTTTTTAGTAAATGTCTACAGGAGAAGGGGTTACTAGCCCATTGCTCCCGGCATTTTAGTCGCCTCATATGACACGCATGGCTTATGGAAGAAAGATTCTTTTCCACTTCCCCATGGACAGTAGAAGAAATAAAGAAGAACAAGAGCTATTTAGAAAAAGGAGAAAAACCTAAATGTATGTATATATACATGCATGTGCATGTCTGTGAAGTGTGACCAACGTGTAAGTAGGAGTAGCAAGATATCCCTGTTATCTAGCGTGTTTACGAGACAGAAAAAGAAACTTGCAATAATGAAAAAACTACTATGGTTCACCTTTCAGCGATTTTTGCTTATCGGCGGGGCTCGGGAACCTAACCCGCCACATAAGTGGGGCCCTCATGTATAGAATATGTAGTGATCACTTCATATTCATAAATTTGCAGTTTCAGAGAGAATAATAAAAAGACAAACTGCTTTCACCAGTGGCATGCTACCACTGGTAATTACCAACTATGTTGTAGAAAGTTTATTATTGTGTAAGAATTTAGGCCATGTCAACCTATATGGTGCCCTGTGGCCTGGTGGCAAAAGCTCTCACTTCACACGGTGAGGGTCCGGGTTTGATTCCCAACGAAGGGGTGGAAACACTGGACGTATTTCCTTATACCGATTGTCTATGTTCACCCATCAGTCAAATGGGTACCTGGGTCTTAGTCAACCGGTGTGGGTCACATCCTGGGACAAAACTGACCTAATTTGCCCGAAATGCTCTGCATAACAAGCGGCTTTCTATATACATGTAGTAGTATCTCACTGATGTCAGCTAGGACTGTATACCTTGTATGTGTACTTGTAGTAAATAAAGATAGATATTATCATTATTATTATAATTACACATTTAATCATTTATAAATACCATATTTGTTGTCCTTAGACAGAGCTTGCTTACTTTCTTTTTGGCCTTTAAAGTAGTATCATCTTGCCAAATAAAATCTGTCTAAACATCACTGATGTTAACCCGTAAACGGTCCAAACATATATATACGTTCTTACTGCTAGCACCCCAAATGTGTATAGTACTGTATACATTTTATTTTTCCTGCCTCCAAATTTGGCACGATTGGCCTGAGATGCCTGGTCAGCATAGAATGGGTCTTAACACTCGGTGTGCACCATATTAAAAAATCTGGGACCACTTAGTACCTTGTGGTAGTGCCAGCTGTATTGAGCGCCAGTTAGAGCAAACAGTGCGGCAAATACCAAGGATTCACTGGTCTAATGTCATATTAACACTCCCCTTTTAAGAGGAAAGTGAAGTTAACCCAAAGTTTAGGGTCTGTCTATCTGTCTGTCTGTCTCTATCTGTCTCTGTCTACCTGTCTCTGTCTAACTGTCTCTGTCTGTCTATCTCTTTTTATCTGTCTCACAGGTACACACAAATACAATTATACATAGTGTAAATTACCTAGGATAACCTAAAACATCCAAAGTGCTATACTGTGCTTGTAGATATAATGCATAAGAATACCTGTTGGTTCAGTGGCTCTCTCTGAGACAGACTGAGAGACAAGCAGAGAGACGGAAAGAGATAAGCAGACCATTTATGGGTTTAAATAATAGTAAGCAGTCTGTTATGAGATAGGTTAGGCTGGCTTAGACTACCATGTTATGGTAATATAATTTCAGCAAACTTAGGTTAAACTGCAAAATTAAAAAAGAAATTATATCATGTATAACATAAAAATGGAAAAAAACAGTTATTTTAGGGCAATTTGCATTGTTTGACCAATTCTGGCCATAAAGCACTACATTTGTACCCATTTACATATGAATTTTACTATATACCTACAGTTTCACTGATTAGCTACTTTACATAAGGATTGGATAAATTACTCTTGAACAATTTATAACCTACTTTATGTCCTTCAAGATATAATAATATAAAATACTGTGGTTGGAGGACCAGCACTGTTAAAACATTAATTCCAGACGCATCCAGTAGATCGTTATATTACACGGCTGAAGAACCTGTGGGAAAAATAGGGTTACATTCCTGGAAGCCCCCAAAAAGCCAAACAACTTTTTTTTAGACCAACAGATCTTACACAATGAAAGTGAATATGTAATTGTAGTTCATTGTTGTGATATATTATGTTTTTAACTGCTTAAGACTACAAATGCAACAGAAATAATAGTATTTCTTATCTTAAATTGTGGGTGCTGGTGTTTGTGGATGATTGTGAAGAGAGAGGAGAGTTATGTTGTGGCCCTACTGGGCTGAGGTGGTTCATAAAGTTTCTGGTACTGAAGTCAATGGTTGTACTCAAGCATGCATAAATTCTGTAATGGTTTTCTGGGCTATTTTGTCCAGCAGTACATTATACAGCTGACGATAAGGTATCAGCTGCTCTAGACACCGTTTCAGAGTACTGCTTCTATATTTGTTAGGGTCCTCCTCAGTGAAAAACTCTAACTTTAAGTCAGTCAGTAAATCAGTCAAGTCAGTCAATAAATCAGTCAAGTCAGTAATTAAGTCAAGTCAGTAAATCAGCCAAGTCAGTAAATCAGCCAAGTCAGTAAGTCAATCAGGTCAGTAAGTCAGTCAGTAAAACAGCCAAGTCAGTCAGTTAGTCAGTAAATCAATCAAGTCAGTCAGTCAAGTCAGTTTTTTGTTTGATCCACTCAAGCAACAAGTTTTCCATTTTATTTACTTGTTATGATCTACATGCCATTCTTTTCATGAGATGACATCCTGGGTTATTCATTACACAAGCTCGTATACTCATCTCATTCTTTTTAATTGTACAAACTGATGCTTGTATGCCTAATGGGTGCCATGATTGTTTGGCAGATACAGGATATGGCAATTAAAAGATCTAAACTCAATCCTGAAACAAAAATAAAAACAGCTAGCTCCTAGCAGTGAATGGTTCTACACACATGAACCAAAGGCAGGGTGGTGGGGGGTGGCAGGGGTGACAGGGGATGGCAGTAGGTCTCCCCTGTTGACTTAATGGTCTAACCCACATCCAGGCAGAGGCCTGAGTTGGGGAAGTATCCCATGGGTGACGCTCCAAATTTTTTCCCCTCCCGCAAACCGAACTGTGTTAAGTTAATTTTATGAAGTGTTGTATAAAATTGTGCTGCAATTTTTCAATATTGCAATAACCAAAACATGCCAAATAAAACCATGTAATATAACGGTCTACTATATATCCATATCCTCTAATCATTCAAATACAACGCATGTGCACATTAACATGCACATGCATACACACACATACATGCAGGTACAGTTTAATGACACATGCAAACATATACATATGCACATTAATTATATTATGGTAAAATTAAAAAAATAAAGTAATAATAAAAATTTAATGTGTTGGGACACAAGGTATGCTACAGATAGGCAATACAGTATTGTACAACAAATGCATGCACCAGGTGAAAGCAATTTGTGTAAAAAAAAATTGTATTTTCTTTGGAAATAAAATTATTAATGTGTGAAAATGTTAAAAAATTATTATCTAATTACAGTACAATATTTAAAGAAAACAAGATAAGAACAAAGCTTTATTTCTATAATTACAAATACACAATTACATATGAGCAATTAGATCTATATACACACTACAAATAACCAATTACACATGAATACATACTAAAAATATACAAAGATAAAATAGAACAAGGTGAAAGGCATGCAACAACAAGGACCCCTTAATTATGCTGGGTGACCACAGACCAAGAATTCTTAAAAAATGGAAAATTTTAAACAGCTTTTAAACAAACTGTGTACAGCCTCTCATCACTTAATGACGAAGTTCCTTTCCTGAGACTCTCTCATTAAATGAATTTGTCGCTAAGAAAGGAGCATACTATAATGGTAGTGAGTTTGTGTCAACCATCTTCGATGTTGTTTTAATGTCACCTTTGCACCATTTATAACATTTCTGGTATACATATTTTTAAATGTTTATACAGTAGTGTACTGTATATTGAAATAAACAGAATAGAGGAAACGAGCTCTAATATACATTATTTAGGTATGAATACTGATCAGAAAGCCCATTGTAAGTCCGAGGTGTTGGTAAACGAGTATGTCACTAAGTGAGGAGACGCTGCATACTTTTGAGAACACACTGATGGAGACAGCAACAGAAAAAAGTTTGTTCTATATATTTTGACCTTGGTCTGAGGTCCTCTTGAGCATAATTTTGCTGAAGAGAACCTCAGATCAAGGTTGAAATAAACAAAATTTCTTTTTCAATCAGTCTCCATAGGGGCTGATTCCTTTTCCAGGTGACAATTTTATCATTAAAGAGCAGGGAACCCATCCCTCCGAGAGAAAAAGACAACAAAATACATAAGGAAGATTATTTAGCACCATCAAATTTGTAAATCCAGAAAAAAAAGCAGTGCAAGAAGAGACAAACAATGTATCCTTGAAAACAGAATGGTAAACTGATGAAATCAAAGAAACTGCAATGTGTTCTACATTCATGGGAAACGAAGTAATTATAGCAAACAAAATGCTAAGAAAGGACACCTTGAGCTTAGCTCTGTTGCTGTAACAACCAAATAGGTAATCTCTCTCTCTTGTACATGTGTACATGCACGCACACATGCACGCACGCACGCACGCACGCACACACGCACGTGCACACACGCACACACATGCACGCATGTGCACACACGTGCATGCACACGCACGCACGCACGCACGCACGCACGCACGCACACACACACACACACACACACACACACACACACACACACACACACACACACACACACACACACAAAAAAAAAAAAAAAAAAAAAAAGTGCCTTTTGCAAGTAATACAAAGCTCCTATCACTAGTCAAAATTAATTTAGTGTTTAATCAAGCATCTTCTGTATGGATTTATTTTAATACATTAAAAAGATACTTACTGTATTCCCTGATGTGAGCTAATTTTTTAAAAGTGAATATATATATAGTACACTGTTAATAAAAAATAATAAGAAATGAATAATGCACAGTCAAAACTTCCATTTTATCAAAATGATTTCAGAGACCATAAAAAAAAAGGTGTTTAAACTATTCACATCGTAAAGTAGCTTTATTGATTTTTTAATTTAGTAACACTTCTGGAATTTATTTTTCTATAACTTTACTGTAAGCAACTTGCCATTTTACCAACTTGACCAAATTTGTCAGTACAACTGGATAAATAAAATAAGGTTAAAATGGTGGATTGAGATTTTTATTAAAGGGGATGTATAAGGACCAAACTTCAGTAAATATTATAGAAGAAAATTTTACCCAAGCTTAACCAAATTTATGTCACTATAACTGTATAAAAAAAAATGATAAAAATGGTGGATCCAGATTTTTATTTAAGGGAGTATAGAGACAAAACTTTATTGAATACTATGGAAGAAAATATATTTTGATGAACTTACGGGAAATTGATTGGATAAATTAACAAGGGAGTTCCTTGATTCTAACTTTAACAGGAAAAGTTGCAACTCCTTAAACTCTCTTCTATATGCACCACTTCAAAGCAATAATGGTAAAAACAAAGAAATAAAGCATCTTATATGCTTAACATATTTTACCAGGACATTAAAATAATGACTGCTGTAATGACAATAAACAATGACTGCTTTGATGTAAAACAATGATTTTTTTTTAACATACCAGCCCTCTTCCACTGAGGCAGGATGACTCAAAAATGAAGAAAACTATAAAGTTTATCTTCTTACACTTAGTAATTTACACACGAGAAGGGGTTACTAGCCCCTTGCTCCCAGCAAAAACAATGACTGCTGTGGTATAAAACAATAACCACTGTGATGTGAAACAATGATAATACCAACTGTTGTTTATATTGCTACTACTGTACCATCACAGCTGAGATGCTCATTACTATTATACATGTGACATGAAATTAATTATTACCACCACAGCAGAAACAAATGATAATTTAATACTTACAGCTGAAATATTGGTTAATTTTATTGCTACAGTTCTACAACGGAAAAAATGATACTAACACTTTTTTTACAGCAGCTACAACAATACTGCTTACTATTTAAAACAGACCACTGATATTTGTTATGAAGAGGATGCATTGATATTTTACAAACTAGCATAACAAAGAGCTTCTGAACTGCTAAAGATGCACTAAATGTTTCTATTGCAACAGATGAATGGTAACTTGATAAACTACTGCTATTTAGGAAAATTAATGCATGTCTATCTTGATGCAACAAATGCTAATATCTTATAAAGCACAAGAAAAATGTTTAACTTACTAAAGAACTACTGATACAGTGGATAATCACTTAAATGCTTCAGAGCAATAATACTGTACATTTAGATATGACAGAAGTGAGTGCTTTGCTATAATGTACATAATCATTTTATATGAACACATTAATGATGAACCACAGATAAGCAAATAAAAACGTACATAAAATGCTATGATGAATGCCAACACTTAAGCGAACAAAAATAATAGCAGATGCACTCCGCAAAAGTTAAGTACCTGGCATAAGGGGCATGGCAGGAGTAGAGGTAGGCAGCAGCATGAGCATCGCCGGCTAAGCTAAGAGGACGTGGCACAACAATAGAATGGGTGTGTCGCTCCCGTGGTGTGGGAGGGGCAGAGGCTTCTGATGTCAACAACAGCAAATCAGGTGAGGTGAGGCGACACCCACTACCTCCCACATAAACACTTTGCGTCCTCCTGGGAGACTGAGCCCCCCGTGGCATTGCGCTTTCTTCCACAGGTGATTTGGTGTCACACCACCACTTCAGCGCCACTGCCCTATACCTCTGCCACACCCCGGGGGCACTACCACACCCCAGGATCACTGCAACACCTTCACCCAACCACTCTATGTCAACAGAGAAAGCCTTCGACACTATTTACTATAGCCCGAGCACTGTCATTATTTGTTCATGTTCATTGGTAACAGTTGACCACATTGTGGATATATACAATACTTTTAATCCTACAGGCCATAAGGGTCTTAAAAGGGTCCTAAGAAACAAGTGAGTGGGCAACATAGGTTACAGTATGGCAAGAATCAAATCACAGCCCCCACATCATGGCAAGACAACATTATCTAGCCACTTGCCAGTAATCACAGACAATATTAGAGGCAACCATTAGGTCATTGCTGGAGAACTGTGAGCATTATATAGTGATCCTGAGCATTGATGCAGAAGGTTTGGGTAACTGCCCAACTAACTCTTTATTATCAGGTATTGCAGGATGATAAAACACCAACCTGTCTTGTCAGTCTTCCACAAGGCCATGGCAATGCAGTATTAGGGCCGAGTTCATTTACATATCTGTAATTTCAAGCATAATATCTGTATTTTACATAGCTTTAAAGAAGCATAATTTACAAAATTAGTTAGGCTATTATGTAGAAACCAGATGTTGTAACAGCAGAAAACAGTGGTTAAGAAGAATAAGAGTTACAATAGTAATAACAGTTCACAACTGAGCCACAAACTGGAAATAAGACCTTGGACAATATTCCAATCCATTCTGAACCCTTATTGTGGTGTGACTGATAATGGCTAAGAATGAGCCGAAATGTTGTCTAAAGATTTATCTCTAATTTGTGGGTTAGCTGTGAACATGAGTAACAGAATTCTGTTAAGCAGCCACCAAGCTGAGGCAGCCCAACACAGTATTAACCAACACATGACAACATATCCTATTACAGTATACTTTTATTTTGGCATATATTGCTCATGAACCAAATATCCAACATCACACGAATTAATGATTATTGACAAAACCATTCTAGCAAAGTAAAATTATCATACTTGATAGATCCTATTCTCATTTGCAGCTTCAACACTGTATATACTAACAGTACAATATTTTCTCTAATCCTTGGACACTATATTCTGTTATGAGCCACTGTTTTTATAAGGAGTGGAAATTGTACCATGATGTCATAAGAGGTGAACCGGTATGCCAGCAAAAGGACTCAGTAAAGTGACCAAAAACTTTACTTCGTGGATCATCATATGACTGAGACCTGCACCATGTCTCACAATACACAAGTCCTCTTATGATAGTTACATTACACATTTCCATATCAACTCATTCAGTTCATAAGACCATACTACAGTTGTTGTATGTTGACCCCTGAAGATTTTCTCAGCTGTTAAATGCTTCTCCATTCACAGCTCCATCTGTGGGCAGCTTGGTTAGCCACAAAAAAGACATCAAGTTACTATTGCCATTACTGTAATTAAGATGAACAAAGAGATGTAACCTGAGAATTACCTGCTGATACCACTGATGTTGTCATGGCTCAAGAATTTTAGTGACCAATATCAGTTAATTTATATGTTAATTTTGTACAGCAGGTTTTTCATTATTATCACCACATGCTGTGCACTGTATTCAAGATTTACCATCATTATATAATATGCATTCACCTGTAGCATCAATATACTGTACATACCCCACATTCCTTTTCACTATACACACTACACAATGATATGTATTTTTTTAAGTACATAATATGTATACTCCACAGTTTTTCATGCAATCTACTGCACACATATATTCAACTTTAACCCTGTATTGTACAGTTAACATATTATTATTACTGTACAACTTTATTTCCTTCATTACTCAGGTTTTCATTTTATTATCCACTATACACTTTTCATGTCTTCCATATAAATTTTAAGGTATCTTTTCAAAACACTTAAAAGTCTTCCTTTTCATCTCAGATAACTTTTCTCAACATAATTTGCATTGCAATGTTCTCCACATTTGCATCCAGTTTCCCTTGCATTATTTACTATTTCTTCATGTCCTACATATATAATACTCTTATCAAATTACAGTATTCAATATATGTAGGTTAAACAAGTTTAATTTTAGCACCTGGACCAGATTTATGCAATTCCTTATTTATATAAAAAAAAAAACACAAATATCACAAGCACGAGCTTTCATTGTTCTTTGAAGAAAGAGCCTATATCTAGATGAGATACTGTATTCTTTGGTGAAAGAGTCTATATCTATTTGAGATACCAGAGTCTCTAAAGAGTGTAGACAGCTCCATTGCATAAAGGAGGCAGCAGAGTGCTAGCCAAAAATTACAGATCATCAGCCCTAACATCCCACATCATAAAAGTCTTTGAAAGAGTGAACAGACACCAAATTACAACCTTTATGAAACAGTACAATCTGCACAACCCAAACTAGCATGCTTTTAGAACTGGAAGATCATGCTTGTCACAACTGCTAAACCACTATGACAATTATGGAGGCACTGGAAGAAAACCAAAATGCAGGTGTGATATACACAAATTTTTCAAATGCAAACATGGGGTGATTGCACACAAAATGAGGGTCATAGGCATAACGGAGAAGGTAGGAAGATGGATTTTCAAGTTTTTAACACATAAAACACAAAGAGTAGTAGTAAACAGACCAAACTCCACCATTAGCCAGGTATAAATATCAGTTCCCCACGGCACTGTCCTAGCACCTCTGCAGTTTCTTATCCTGAAAGCAAACACAGATAAAAAAAAACCTATCACAATTTTGTATCCTCATTTAAAGATGACACTAAAAGAAGCATAAAAGTCACCTTGGTAGAAGACACTGAAAAACTACAGGAAGATATAAGCAGGATTTTCAGTGGGAGTTGAGAACATGTTCAACGGTGATAAGTTCCAGCTGCTTAGAAATGGAAAGAATGAAAAACTCAAGAGACACTGTATACAAAACCCACGAGAACCATCAAAGAGAATGAAAGGAACACGTGAAAGATCTAGGAGTAATTATGTTCGCTTACCTTTCTTTCAATAATAAGGCAAATGTCACAATAGTCAGGAAGATGACAGGGTGTATAATGAGAACTTTTAAAACAAAAGAAACATTACCAATAGTGACACTTTTCAAATCACTTGTGCTCAGTGCTGATGACTCCATTCAGGACAGGAAAGAAAGTGGAGCTGTAACAGATACAGAAATCATTTACAGCCCACATACAGCCAATAAAGTCTTTAAATTACTGGGAATGCCTTAAAGTCTTAAGTTTGTACTCACTCGAGTGGAGGAGAGAGATACATGATAACATATACCTGGAAAGTACTTGGCCTTGTCCCAAACATGCACACTGCCACAACAACGTACTGGAATGAGAGATATGAGAGAACACAGTACGAGAGCACTGCATCTGTGGCCTCTGATTATTCAGCATCTTACCAATAGATATCAGAAACATTGCAGGGACAAGTGAAGAAGTCTTCAAGAGGAAACTGGACAAGTATCTTCACCAGATGCCAGATCAACCAGGATGTGATGGATATGTTGGCAAATGGGCCACCAGCAGCAACAGCCTAGTTGATCTAGCACCAAATGAGCCTGATCCAAGGCCAGGCTCTGGGAGTAGGAAAACTCTCAAGAGCTCATTAAAGATATATCCTCCCTTTTCTCAAATCAGATCTGACTGCCTCTCATTCCTCAGGCATTGAATGACCTCTATAAATTTAGCACTTTGCATGAGTGCAATAATAATGATGATTATAAATTGAGTGTTTTCTTTGAGTCACTCCTCAGAAAATTGTAATTATATTTCTTTCAAATCATTTATATTCATGCAATAATTGAAATCTAACTTGCAAAATTATCATGCCTCTTTAAGTCAGTCACTCCACCAAGGTTCTGTTGCAAATTTGTTTAAATTCATATATACTATATATTCACACACTAATTGATATCAGACATGCAAAATTATCATGCCTGAAATTAAACTTTTAATAATTACAGTAACTCAAAAAAATTCATTATTTATCACAAGAAAAATTCCTATACTTCTGTGGTGTGCCAGATCAACTAGGCTGTAATGCTTACGAGGGGCAAATGGGCTGCCAACAGCAACAGCAAAGTAATCTGTTCCTGTAGCCCTGGGATGGGCTGTGGGAGCAGAACTCCCAAAACAGATCACAGATTAATCACAATTAGGCAATGCATCTGTCCAACAATTAGCCAACACAGGGTAGACAATGGAAGATTGTTAACAGTATTGCATTCTGGTAGGAATGCTGATCTTTTGTTTTATGCTTAATGAAAATGTAAGATAAGAGGAAAATCTTACAAACTTCTACTACACTCAACATACACTTTAAAAAATTTTGTTTCTTAATACAGTAGTACATGTTGCATAAGTGTCTCAATCTTCAACGGTAGTTCATATTCATGAAATATTTTTCTTCCCATTTTCAGAGGTATGGCCTGAGACTGGGGCACACAGGTGATGATCCCTGAAACCATTACCAGACATAATTCAGATGCGTAAGATGAAATTCTAGAAAATTTCTGGGGCTCTCATAGCAATCACTGCAACTCCAACAATTTGCCATGACCTTCACAACAATCTCTGCAACTCTAACAATAGTTGTATGACTCCAAAGGTGCTACAATTCCCACATCACCAAAATTTCTAGAGGTCCAATTATTCCCAGTTGACAGTACTGTATGCCTTGAGCAGTTACCAATATTACTAGAAGACACTGGGACTCCTAGAACAGTCACAAGGATGACATAAATGATGTAAGTCTCTAGGCACCATAATCGTAATGCTGGAGCAGTGGTAAGAATGAATGGGAAAGTGTTGGAACACAAGGATGAGGCTGATATCACTGGGGTGAAATTTGATTCTAGATTGACTATGAAGAACCATGTAGTAAATCTTGCAAACAAGATGACAGGAAGTTTACAGGACTTAGATGTACGTGTATCTCACATCAGCTCAACAGCAAAGGCTGCAAGATGTTGTACAAGGCAGAAGTGTGCTCACGCTTTGAGTAGGCTCCACTCTCTTGGATCACTGCCTCCCATCTCACCAATGACTTCTTGACAGAATAGAGAACAGAGCAAGACAACTCATACAGCCTGGACAGATCTGTCACTTCAGCAGAGCCTTCAACACCAGAGGGATGTGGGTGGCCTTGCTGTTATGTACAAGGAACAAAAGGAAGATGTGCGTGGCCTTACTGTTATGTGCAAAGGTGCCAAACTTGGCTCCACTTCACGGACACCAACAGAACTGCTTCTACACCACAAGACGGGCAGCAAACAGCAACCACAGGCTGGTTGTGCCCTTCTCAAGAACATCACTTCATCTGAGATTATTCATCCCTGGAATGACTTGAGTCTGGAATATGTTCATACAGAAAAACATCAATGAAATTAAACTGACCAAATGAAATCACTGGGCCACAGATAACTCCATTATAATTATAATTCATGTTCAGTGCTAAATCCATGTGGGTCATTCAGTGCAAGATGCAGTGGAGGTTTGATCCTTTGCCTGCTGAGCACAAGAAAGACATGCTTAATATTTGTACTCACCCTTGCCCCGTGAAAACACTTTATGCTTGCTATTCTTATCTCTATTAAAAAAAAAAAAAAACTCTACTTTGTAACTGTCAACACTTCCCTTCCTGCAAAAGGATTGTTGATGAGTTACTTGCATTAAACAAAAAGGTTACAAAGTTCTCCACCTTAATTTAATCCCAGTCTCCTACCCAAGAAGCATGTGGTTTCCAAATATTTCAGTAACTATGATCCCTCCTGTTGCCAGACATTACTATCAAATTTGTAATCTGATTATTGGTTAGGTATACGTAACTATAAGATACCTAAGGTTAAAGTAAAGTAACTTACAGTAGTGTGCATATTTACTGGGACAGCAATGAAATTTGATATTTATTTGGAAAATTAATGTTTATTTGAAAAATACAGGACAATGATACAACAGATAATTATAACAGATTTAATAAGACATATGACTACCCGTTGCTTTTATAAGCACTGCTACATGTTTTGGCATAAAATCGACCAATGTTAAACACATTTTGGTAAGTTCCACGTGGTACCAGGTCCTAATAACAGAAGCCACTAGATACCCCACAGTTCAACAGTCCTGTTTTGCAATCCTGCGTTTGGTTACTGCCTACAGATTCTTAATTGGGTTAAGTTCAGTTTTTCCAAGCCAGTTAAAACGCTCAGCTCATTCTCTTCGAAGAATGTCAGTGTTTTTTTTTTGGATGTGTGGCATGGAGCAAGATCCTGTTGGAAAATGCCTTCTCCATCAGGAAAGTCTCTATCTACAATGGGAAGCAAATGAGTTGCTAGGACTGCCTAGTATTTGTCACTGTTCATTGGCCCCTCAACAATAACAAGATATCCATGGCCTTTAGCAGTAAAACTACCCCCAAAACATCTTAGGTGGGTGTTTTGGCACTTCTTGAATGTGTCCATTCCAAAGAAGTTTGCCTTTCTCCGTCTCACTATCACTGATCTGTACCCGTGTACTTCAAAATGTGCCTCATGATCCAGTGCCACCGCAACTGTTTTTTCTTCATAGCACCAGTCAATAATTGTTTCTTTACCAGCTTTCTGGCAGCTCTGCCAACTTAAAGGAGCCTTCGTCAAACAGTTGAAGAATCAACATTTATGCCAGCTGTAGATCTCTGCTGGTTTTCTTGGGATCCTTCACACTATTTCTTATGACAACCTTGTCATCGTGAGGTGTTGTCTTGCATTTTCTTCTATATCTTCCTTGATGCAGCACTACACAATCACCAGCGTTATCAGCTCTCTTTGCTAGGCTCAAATTTTTGGCGATCTGTCTGATACTCAAATCAACATGTTTTCTAAGAACTACAATACTTGCACACTTCCTAGGTGTAACATCTATTATGAATTTCAGCAGTAATCATGAATTGAAGGAGAGAATTTGGCAAAACCACATTCACTTGGAACATGCTTGCAGGAACAGCCTTACAGAACAACAGCTGTTGTAGCAAAGACGAGAGTTCCAGGGTAACACCAAAGCTGGATTGTTGCCAGAAGTCAGTAACAGATTCTTCTGAAAAGAAAAGAACCCAAACTACATTAACCCAGAGACTAATATATATTATGAGATAGTCACAAAATTTACTCCTGTCCTAGTTAATCTGCACACTATTGTACGATAGAAATGCTGATATTTAAATCTGGTGATTGTTTGTATCATGTAGAAATTAACACACTGTAACATGTTGGAGGATGGGGGGAGGGGAGGGAATGGCAATTGATCTACCCGAAGAGACAGTTGGTTATTTGATCAACCGAATATGTCTATGCTGCTCATCAGATCACAAAGGTGTCTTTACTACAGTCAATGAGGTGAAGAATCAACTCTCCCAGCCTGGCTGTTGGAGATGGTATGATGGCCAGCTCTTTGCTGCCATCAATCACACCATGGAGCGCTAGCTATACAAGTACATCCGTCTTCTACAGGATGTGATCAAGTGCTCAGGTATCAACCTAGGTTTGGCTATAGATGCCGAGAGGCCACTAATGCTAGCTAGATACACGACTTGGAGGAGGTAATAGAAGTCTCCTACAAAAGAAAACAGAGACAAACATGTCAATGACTTGATAAACCTCTACACAGTGAATAACGATGTCATAATAAAAGCTTGCTTTACATCTGTGTTTTCTTCACAAACTTGATGCATAAAAAGTTCAATGCTTGACCATCTAATGGTAGGAAAGAGACAAAAAGGAGACACTGGCTTTAGAAAGATCATTATTACAATCAAGGGAACGCTAAATCCGCTGGGAGCATGCAGAGCCTTGAGGGTATGGGAGAAGGCTGGTCCAAGCCCTTGGATAAAGAGCCCATCACCGGCATCAAGGAACCCTTGAGGGGCAGGAAGAAAGAGTAGACAGGTATATTCATTCAAGTAACAATTTCACCTTTAAAAGAATCAAGAAATGGGTGACCTGTTTACAAACTAAACTGCTGCCGAATGCAAGTGTCAGAACCAATTACTTCAGCTTCATGACTTGTGCAAGAACTGTATCAGAGATGACAGTAAGACAAAAGTGATATATCTCCTCAAATCCCTGTATACAGAAAAGGATATTGGGCAGGACGAGTATGTGTGTACGTACTCACCTATATGTGGTTGTAGGGGGGTCGATTCATATCTCTTGGCCCCGCGGTGTAATGAGGGCGATTGTGTGTGATTATGAGTGCATGATTGTGATTGTGTACACAAGACATGGCACAGCGGGCCCGACAAACATATCAGTGTCGCCAGTATTGATTGTTTCATTTACCTGCTGAGCTAAACACTACCTACTTCCCTTTCCCGTTCCCCCATCCCATTCCCACGGCAACTCCCCTACCCTCAATTATTCTCACACTTCCCTTTCCCTTCACTCCTTCCCCTCAGTATTTTCCACTGACGCCCCCTCTTCATCCCGTCACCCCTCCAGCAGCAGATTACTCCCTCCTGCCACTTCCCTTCACACTCTCACTTCCGCCGTCCTTCCCATCACTCTCGCCCTTTCCCAATCCTCCTCCTTCCCTCTTCCATTGTAAACCCAGGTGTTCCCCCCCCCCACCGTTTTTGCAGGCAACTCAAGTGAATAACCTTTCCTTTTACCAAATGCTACCCTTCCTGAAAAAAAGAGCCCTCCCCTTCACAAACTCACAGTAAGTGGCTACCCTTCAAGCATCTTGAACAACTACCGTTCCTGCAGGTGAACCCTGCCCTTCACCAAGGTGTTACAGATGTCTCCATCTCCTGCAGGTGATTCTGTAACGTACAGACGATTGGTAAGTTATACAAGATGGTATACAATACCGACAAGATGAAAATTTTGACACGTGCAAACATCTGGGTATCTTTGTTGTAGACGTTTCGCCAACCCAGTTGTTTGCACATGTGTCATACCCAGATATTTGCACGTGTCAAAATTTTCATCTTGTCGGTATTGTATACCATTCTCGTACAACTTGTCAGACACTGCAATATCATGGAATCTTGATTCAAAGGACATCTACAAAACCGTCTTCACGGCTACTACAACTTGCTCATCCCTTTGGGCGTGACCTACTTCCACTGGGGAATCCCGTCTACCAGTGACTATGGCCTCGTCTGCTACCCGTCCCTTTCCACCTGACGATTAGTATATAAGCGCCAGCCTCGTTGCCTGTGTTCCAGAGCAGTTGGGTATAGTCCTGACACTTTTCCTCCTTCTTAAGATTTTTTCCTCTCTACAACTATCTTCTTCATCCTGTCCCCACTTGCCCCTCGCCCCTAGTGGGCCCTTACCTGTGAGTCCTCAGTTCAGTTCAGTGTGCTCCAGAATCTACACGACTACGGTGCTCTTCACACCGACTCCAAGGCGGCTGAGGGACTGATTACCTCATCTTTTGTATACAGTTCCACTGTCTTCAAATTGTGTCCTAGAATCTGTATTGATAAAGCCACTGGATGACAAAACGTCTACAATAAAGATACACAGATGTTTGCACATATGTCAACATTTTCGATTGGCAAGTTTGTAATAACTGTAGCCTGTGTAATTATGAGGGAACGAAGTGCTAAACCCATATAGGTTATAGAGCCTGAAGCATGCAACATACTCAGGTTTGATCTGAGGAACAGGGGGGTACCTCCAATTCCTTGAATGATGAGCCCTCCACCAGCATTAAGGCACACGCTTTCACAGGAAGTAGGTACCCAGCAGTGGGTCCCACCGAACTGTGATCACACATCACTCCTCAGCTTCTGCATCTCCATTATTAATTTGTGACCAACTTTAAAGGCATGACTTGCTTCCACTAGTGGGCCCCGCTCACGTGTGATAACGTCTTCAACTGTTGCACCTCTTCTCTGGCTGCCGTACGCAAGTCTTCATCTGTATTATTGAGGCCAGCTTTTGAGAAATGTTTCTTTGTATTATATTCACTTGTGAGAAATGCCTTTGTATCATATACATTCAATATATATAAATCAAAGAGGTACTGCTCACATGCTGGGGGGGTGACACATTTCTCCGGAAAAGATACCCACGGGAGAGGGAACAAGAGGGAAGAGAGTGAACGAGAAGAGACGGACAAGGGGAAAGAGTGTGAACAAGAGGAGAGAACAAGAGGGGGGCCAGTCAAGAGGAATGTGAATAAAAGGAGAGAGAGCAAATAAGAGGAAGAGAGTGAATAAAAGGAGAGTGAACTCTGAGAGGGAAGAGAGCGAATAAGATGATAGACGGGTAAATAAGAGAGGCAAGATCAGACAAGGACAGCTCCAACAAAAAACACGAATAAAAAAAATGAACACTATAGAAAAAAAAAGAGAAAATATGAGGAAAGTACAAGATAATTCCCTGGAAACGGATAACGGAACCCAGAAGTGTAAACAAGAAAAAAAAAAAAGGGGGGGGGGGGGGAACGTGTCGAGTCCAGGACTCTTTGTTTATATGTATTTTGTTGTTGTCTCAGAGCCCCGATACCCTCCTTGCTCCTCTTCCTCTTCCACCTGCCCTTTTGCTTGCCACCAGCGATGCTGGAGAGGCACTGCTGGTGCAACAGGATACTCTACCCACCGCAGTACAACTGTCTCCTTATCATCGTCCATCCCTCAAGCCAGCCACAACATATGATTAACCAATCACCAAGACGGAAACGCCAGGTATTAGAACAAAGAGGACTGTGCGCACGCGAGAGGGGAGAGAGGAGGTAGAGAGGAAGGGGAGGGAGAGAAAGAGAGAGAAAGAGAGAGAGAAAGAGAGAGAGAGAGAGAGAGAGAGAGAGAGAGAGAGAGAGAGAGAGAGAGAGAGAGAGAGAGAGAGAGAGAGAGAGAGATGGAACGAGGGAGAGAGAGAGAGAGATGGAACGAGGGAGAGAGAGAGAGAGATGGAACGAGGGAGAGAGAGAGAGAGATGGAACGAGGGAGAGAGAGAGAGAGATGGAACGAGGGAGAGAGGGAGGGAACGAGGGAGAGAGGGAGGGAACGAGGGAGAGAGGGAGGGAAAGGGAGAGAGAGAGAGAAAGAGGGGAGAGAGACGGGGATTATTTTTATTATTGTAATCAAGGGGAAGCGCTAAACCCGTAGGAATATACAGCGCCTGTGGGGGGATGGAAGGTATTCAGGGTTATTTCAGGGAACTGGAGCACAGATCCAGTTCCCTAGACCAAGAGCCCCTCACCAGCATCTAGGAACCTTCCTTGAGTGGAGAGAGACGGCGAGAGAGAGGGGAGCGGGGGAGAGGAGAGGGAGGGCGAGGGGGAGATAGGGAAAGGGGAGAAGGGGGAGAGATAGGGGAAAGGGAGAGGGGAGGAGATATAGGGGAAGGGAAGAGGGAATGAATCCATATGTTCGAAACTTAAATTTTGTCTCTTATCTCATAAGACCTGGCCCAGGAGCCGCCCCAACACAACTGCAGCGGCGATGAGGATGAGGTGCCTGACCTCATGTTCCAACAAGGAAAGAACACAATTTAGCCAGGTCATTCACACTGTGCCGACAACAAGCAATAATTCATGGCATCTAGGAAACAAACTTTAACCTTACTCGTGCACTGCCGCCTTTTAAACTAACGCAACGAGGTTCGTAAGCATACCAAATATTACAGAAAAGCACCTACTAGGAAAGTGTATATTGTTTCCTTGACAGAATGAAATATTAAAGCATTATAAGCGGTGACTGGTAATTAAAATAAGCTGCTACGAATTGACGAATGCAGCCTTCTTGCTTGTTCTCCAGATTCTTCATGACTACGGTGCTCTTCATACCAACTCCAAGGCTGAGGGACTGATTACCTCATCTTTTGTATATAGTTCTCCTGTCTTCCAATTATGTCCTTGAATTTGTATTGATAAAGCCACTGGATGGCGAAACGTCTACAAAGATACCCAGATGTTGCACATGTCTAATTTTCATCTTGTCGGTATTGTATACCACTCATGTACAAGATGTTGAATAGGCTAAGACCACGGATGCTGACATAATGTTCTCTTAGGGTACCCACGGTGCTCCTGCTTTTCACCGGGTTTATTATGAACTTCCTCCAACATCTCTCACTATGTTGTTGTGGCGGTGTGCACATTTGGGACTAGGCCCTCAAGTATATAACGCGGTCATATTACCATATCTCTCTCCACTCCAGCGAGTAAATATTTAGGACTTCGAGGCGTTCCCAGTAATTTAAATGCTATATTGGCTCTGCGGGTTGTAAGTAATCTCTATGTCTGCTCCAGTTCTGATAATTCCCTACCTTAAAGAAGGTCTCCAACACTGAACAATACTTTAAACGGGAGAGCACAAGCTGTTTGAACAGTATCACCAGTGGCATATTTCCCTTATTTTGAAAGTTCTCATTATCCACTCCGTCATTTTCCTGGCCGTCGTGACATAATATAAATTACGAATTTATTCCACAGCTCATCAATACAATTTCGCGCGAATTCACGGTTCAAGTCAGACAGAAACGTCGTCAAAAGTTTGTCTCGTACGTGAGTGTTATGAGTATTGTTCCAGTCACGGTATTATGTCTTTTTACATGTCTTTTTAATTTTTCCGATGCCTTTTTTGCTGACCAGAGTACAGCAGAGCTGACTTTAGCCACATGATTGTAAAACTTAGTTAAGTATTTGGGTTCTCTTTCCTTTGCTCCGGTCGACATAAGGGCAACAAAAGGCGTGGGACCAAACGAAGTTATAACAAAACCAGAGTGAAGTTTTGCCTCTGGATTATTTAAAGCTATTAACTACAGAAGGAAACGGAGTTGACGCTGTCAAGCTCAATATGTTTAAGAGTTTGCACATTTCGTTGGTAATAGAGTATCTCACCAAAGAAAGTTGTTAATGCCATAATGTAAATATAAAAGAGACACGGATCAAACAATGGGTCAAGAACGAAAAGCAACATACAAATACGTTGCAACGTCACTGCACAGGTACTTAGTGTCTACCACTTAAGTCCTTTAGTAAGATGTAACAAGTTTTCCCCATATACTTTTGTTAACGCTGCTTACATCACTGACAATATACCACTTACACAGTTACCGATGCTAACTATAACATCATTTAGTGCAATGGGTTCGAAATACGAATAATCGAGTGAGTTTATCATAAACACATTCCTCAGTAAACACTTAAGTTCTACCAAGATAATTTGGCCTTTAAATGGGTCCTCTAACACACAATGACTAAATGCCATAATATTAATAAATTTATAATGTTTAGCTAAAACTGGAGAAGAAAATGGAGCTAAGAAGGAAGCAAGGCAAATAAATGGTATACAGGAGACTAATGTGTTCAGGCAAGGAGAGCAGCAGTGATGTTTTAAGTGGTGAGGTATTCACCCACCCCTCCCTCCCTCTAGTTTTCTCCCTCACTTCCACAGGTTCGACGTGGATTTTAAGCTCTATGCGGTTTTCCATGCACTCTCTAGCCCTCTTTGGTCTCTCGCCATCTGCCTCACATTTGCCCTTTCTCTCCTCACCCTTCCCCTCTCGCATTCACTGTCACCCTCTCCCCTTCTGCTTTCATACTCTCGCCTTTATTACGCCATTTTCCTATCAGGGTCTTTCACCTTTAAGCTAAATAATACTAAATGATTCAACAAATCGCGCATGAATTCCATTGAAACAATAAAAATAATAAATACTGATAACGAAAGACAATACTCGAAAATGAAGAGAATTCTATATAAATGTAAAAAATGCAATATAATTAAAACGGTGAACTATAAAGACAAAGATATTATGGCTGTTTTGCTCTCCAGAAGCTTTATCAAGTCAATACAAACAATATGTGCTGTGCTTCGTACGTCGGTTTACGTGCGGCCAGTAGTAACAGCCTGGTTGATCAAGCCCTGATCCACCACGAGGCCTGGTCACGGACCGTGCCGAGGGGGCGTTGACCCTGAAACCCCCTCCAGGTATATAATAGGAACAGAGTGTGGCATTAGGTAAATAGGTGGCGGCAGCAGCAGCAATAGCAACAGCAGCAGCAGCAGCAACAGCAACAGCAGTAGAGTACACGTAACCTCCCAGGTGACGGTGGGGTAAATTTATGCTTTTCAGGATTTGTGTTAATATTTTAAAAAATATGACACGGCCCTTGTTTTGTGCAATTGTCAGAAATAGAAATAAATGAAGCTTCCAGATATTTTCATGTACGTATGTCTGTTTCCTTAATCACTAAACATGCGTCATTTCATTTTATCATGTGGTTGGTGAAGTTGCAGGGTTTACATCTGCAAGCGTAAGTGTTCGTTTAAATGTATTTCTAAGTATTTTGGTTCAATTCTGCCATCTTTAAATTAATAACGGAATAAATGGGTGGGTGGCCGTTGACTTACACTCTAGTCATCGTTAATGTTACGTAATTACCGACTAGATGATGAAAAGACATGTGCAACACCAGGATATCTATTCTCAAGACGTTTCGAAAACTAGTGATTTTATCAATTCAATACAAATGTTATTTGAAGGTACTGAAACAGGATACAGTAGAAGAGAAGGTAATTAGGCCCTCGGGGCTAATTACCTACTTTCGAAAATTTTCGAATAACGTTTATATTGAAGGTGTTGAAACTGGAGAGCAGAAGACAGGTAATCAGTCCCGAGGGACTAATACCTTTGGATCAAGAGTTCCTCACCAGAATTAAAGAGCCTCCCTTAACGGTTTAATGAATCCTGCCTATTAAGCTCTTTAAAGTATAACTAAGATAATCAGCAATGCATAATTATACATACTTGCAATTTTAGGACCATTATCAGTACAAATTTAGTCGCATTTGAAACATTTCCATTAATAAATGTTTCCTCGTCCAATGCTGATTATGGAGACAATGTAATTCGCCTGCATTATTACCCTCGTCTATTTCAGTCTTAAAATTTATTTTTGTAGGTATGACAGACGTGATCAATCTACAAAAACGTTTATTCCTGTTTTAAAACTAGAAAACTGCTACACAGATTTCTTTACATCACCAATTCATTATATCTCTCAGACTAGCTTTTTCTTTAGCATGGAGTAAATATACACCGAGAGAAGTAGGTTTCTCAGGTGTACATGAACTTTAGTTTATTTTCATCCTTATCGACCCTCGTGCGGTGATACGCTGTAACTCTTAAAAAAAATTAATATGGCTTCATAGTTCGTAAAAAATAAGATAATTATTCTGAAAATTGTATGGCTCCTCAGAGTCTTCGTAACAAACACCTAAGTTCCATTAATTTGTTGTGGAGGGTTCTTTTGCAGATGCTATACTTATGCTGCTTTATTAACAATCATGCTGCAGGTTGACAACCACGGCCACAAACTGGATCTACCAAGATACATAAAGAGCTGCTGAAGCAGTCTACTACAGTGCAGTATATAACAGCCTGCCGATCAACTCAAACACCATTTCAACTGGAAAACACCACACTTACAACACACACAGCACAAACAATACGCTTACAACACAAATGCCACACATACAACAAACAACACCACACAGCATACACAACACAAACACAACATAGCTAAACAAGGCAAGCATCCTCCCTCAATACTCCTAACTGGCGCCAACCTTTGTGTGTGTGTGTACCCAAGCCGTAAGCCCCTCCCCACCTCCCCGTCCGGGTAATCTAGTTGGTCGACTTGGAAATTTACGTTGCTTGTCAATATTAGTCTGACCCAGAAAATATCTCTACATATCAACGCTGGTGTGACCCACAAATTATCTCTATATTTAATATTGACGTGTGCATACATTGCCACCAGCAACTGTTCCCCATACATATGTGCGTGCGTTATATGTTTTTTTTTTATTAACACCTCAGCCGTCTCCCACAAACGCAGGGTGGCCCGAAAAAGAAAAACTTTCATCATTCACTCCATCACTGTCTTGCCAGAGGAGAGCTTACACTACAGTTATAAAACTGCAGACATCTTATATTACATGGACCCTAACCAGTCCCTTGAAAATATCAACCTCCTGGTAGCTGGAGTATGTTCATGGCATATTCCCCTAAGAAAAAAGAAGAGAAGAAGTAAACTGGAGAGAGAGACGCTCCCTCTACAGGAGAAGGCGAAGAATCACCGAGCATTCACTCAGGAATGCCAAATTATCTGAAACATGGAAGGAAGCACTAATCGGGATCCAGGAGAGACAAGAGGAGCTAAAAGCGATTAGTGAAACTGAAAGCAATTCGAAATATTTCTTGTCATGTGCCAAAAACAAGGCAAAAACCACTTCTAGTACAGAGCCCTTGCTCAGACAAGACGGATCCTACACAGATGACAACAAAGTGAGATACTGAAATCTTATTATGACTGTCACTTTCAAATTTCTACCTTTACAAACCCTCCCAAACTCGTCCACTAACCTTTGCAACTTTTCTTTAGAATCTCCCAAAACCATAGTATCACCAGGAAAAAGTAACTGGGTCAACTCCCATTTTATATTTGATTCCCCATAATTTAATCGCACCCCTCTCCCCAACACCCTAGCATTTACTTCTTTTACAACTCCATCTATAAATATGTTAAACAACCATGATGACATTACAAATCCCTGTCTAAAACCTACTTTTACCGGGAAGTAATCTCCCTCTCCTGCACACCCTAACCTGAACCTCACTATCCTCATAAAAACTTTATAGCATTTAGTAACTTACCACCTATTCCATACACTTGCAACATCTGCCACATTGCACCTCTATCCACTCTATCATATGCCTGTTCTAAATCCATAAATGCCATGAAAACTTCTCTAATTTCTAAAAATTGTTCACATATATGCTTTAATATAACACTTGATCTACACATCCCCTACCCATTCTAAAACCTTATTCATCTGCAATCCTGCCCTCTTGTAGACAGCCTGTACTGTCTGCACAGACAGCCCATGCTGTCTGCCAGCTTAGTTCATATTTCGCGCCACTCAAGTGCTGCCACCTATAGGCCTTGCCACTTCAGTATGCCCAGACTTGCCTCGCTCTCACTCTCACAGCGGCCTGGCATCAACACACAAGGCCTCCCAGCTCTCTCGTGGGCATGGCCCTGCCCGGGCCATGGGCACAAACACACAAGCCTGTGTAACCCACCACTACTTAATAAATAAAGTAAGAAGCCTCCGAAGACGTATATCATTTAACCACCCGCTACCAGCCTACCAAACAACTCTATTATAAATGGTGACAGCGGTGCTCCGCAGCAGTTGTGTTTGCCTGGAGAGGAGGAGGAAGAGGTATGAAGTCATCTTCACTTCATCACCCTACACAAGAAGCATCCATCTCTCAACGAGTTATCCTGATGTCGTGTCTGCACGTTTGAGCATCCAGACACAGGTACTAGCAGGATCCAGCCGAAATTTGCCGAAATTCTCCGAGAATTGTAAGTGGCGTCCCAGTGACCCCACGCTGTCTCTCAAGTCACGTGTTCAGCGTCACTTGTATGTTGCTGTTGTTGTTCAGCTCAGCACAACTGTTTCAGCAAGCCAGAGGTGAGTTTTGTGGTGATTTCTGCGTCCAGTGTGAGCTTCTCCGCGTGTTTGTGGGTGGAGGAGGAGGAGGAGGAGGAATGGCTAGATGCTCGCCCTGCCATACACTCACCCACGCTCCTCGCCACCACACTACCATACACTCACCGCTGCTCACTCCCTCTGCTGTGTTTTCTGCTGTTTTTCGTATGAATTCATTGCCAGTGCTGTGTATCCGAGTGCCCGAGGCCACTCGAAGCTACGTGGATCACGACGTCACGTGGGTGTGGGCGATGTCACGTAGACCTACAAAGCCACGTGAGTTACCAGATGTCCCAGGCCTCATGCTGTGGTCTGCTGCCTGCATCACATCGACGCCACCCACGATGCTGCCCGACTTCATGACGTCACGATGTCTGCTGACGTCACCTCACGATGTCTGCCTGACGTCACCTCGAGATGTCTGCTGACGTCACAGTGCTGCTGACGTCACCTCGCGACATCACGCCTGACATCACATGATGTCACATCGAGTGTTCTAGTAATTATTTCAGTATTGTCGAGAAGATATATGTCGTGTGTTAATTAATTCCTCTCAGTCAGTGTTCTCACATTTTAGTATGTCTTAGTCAGTTTTATGAGCAGAAAAGCATCATTTGCTAGTTTAAGCCATGTTGTACCGTATGTACAGCGGTGTGTTTGTAAAGTTTCCGTGTGTCCAGTGAGGTCTGAGCCAGCCAGACCTGAGTAGCACCACTGTTAAGTCACCCTTGTGACCAGTATGTTTGACAGCTGATTACTCAGCCCTGAGCGTATGAGCCCTTTGTACAGAAAGCTTTTATGCTCGTCGCTCGTGATGTTCTGCAGAATCGTACCTGCTACGATTCCCATCGAGATTTGTTTCACTTCACCTCCAGACCGTCAGAGTGCAGTTATATGTAGAGAAACAAGTCTGGGGACGCTTAGACTAACCTCTGCTATAACTCCAACTGTCGAGAGAATGACACACTGTCAGCCTCGTGTCACAAGCTTCAGTGAGCAGCCTGCACATAGAAGATGTCACTTTGACTGCTAGCTCTCTCACTGCAGTCTGGTGTATGATGTTACGACTCCCAGATGTTTCGCCCAGTCGTCTCTGCCACGACTCACTCCACAACTCGCTCCACGCTCGCCGGCAGTGACAGCCCAGCAACAGTACCAGTCGAGAAGTGTCCTGAGTCGCTTGCCAGAAGTCCTGCCCAGTTGCCGAGTTTTGTCGTCGTCCTCACTCGAGGGCACCAGCATGTCGTGCCCTAGGTTGAGTGAAAACCTGCAGCGACTCCTACGATGTCTGCTTCACCGTTCCAGAGGAGACCGTACCCTGTTACGTCACAGCTCAGCCGCAGCGATGTCTCCCGTGTTGCAGTATCTGTCCAGACGCAGGAAGGCGTGCAGTGATGCACTTCGATGCTCACTGCCTTTGACCACGATGTTTAGCACACCCCACATGTTTTTTTCTTCCCTCCCTGTAGGAAGTTTTTTTTTCCATGTCCATATGTATATATATGTTTTTATTTTGTGTTCTGTGCCCTGTTCCTACGAGAGAGAGAGACCGAGTTTCTTTTACTACCAGTATTGTCGCGTCGGGACGACGCGCGGTAGGTGGCCGAGCGTATGTAGACAGCCTGTACTGTCTGCACAGACAGCCCATGCTGTCTGCCAGCTTAGTTCATATTTCGCGCCACTCAAGTGCTGCCACCTATAGGCCTTGCCACTTCAGTATGCCCAGACTTGCCTCGCTCTCACTCTCACAGCGGCCTGGCATCAACACACAAGGCCTCCCAGCTCTCTCGTGGGCATGGCCCTGCCCGGGCCATGGGCACAAACACACAAGCCTGTGTAACCCACCACTACTTAATAAATAAAGTAAGAAGCCTCCGAAGACGTATATCATTTAACCACCCGCTACCAGCCTACCAAACAACTCTATTATACTCTATCTTACCTCTAATTCTTTCAATAATAACCCTACCGTACACTTTACCTGGTATCCTCAGTAATTTTAAAAATATCTTTTGTCCCCCTTCCCTTTATATAAAGGAACTATACACACACTGCCAATCCAAAGGTACCCCACTCTTTCATACATTTATTAAATAAAAATACCAACCACTCCAACGCTACATCAACCCCCCCTCCCCGCTTCTAACATTTCTGTCATGATCCCGTCAGTTCCAGCTGCTTTACTCCCTTTCATTCTACGTAATGTCTCGCGCACCTCCCCCACACTCACATTCTGCTCTTCTTCACTCCTAAAAGATGTTATCCCCCTTTCTTGACCAGTGCATGAAATTACTGTCTCCCTTTCTTCATCAACATTTAAAAGCTCCTCAAAATATCCACGCCATCTACCCAGTATCTCCAGCTCCCCATCTACTAACTCCCTTACTCTGTTTTTAACTGACAAATCCATTCGTTCCCCAGGCTTTATTAACCTGTTTATCTCACCCAATTTTTTTCTTATTCTCGGCACACACACAAACACACACATTATATATATATATATATATATATATATATATATATATATATATATATATATATATATATATATATATATATACACACACACACACACACACACACACACACACACACACACACACACACACACACACACACACACACACACACACACACACACACCTGCAAGACAAGCCACGGAAGGTGTAAATCTTTAGCTCAAGTACTTTCACTCTCCTCAGTGCGTCGTCAGGAGCAGTGCAATGTTGCAAAGGTAGGGAAATGAGAAGTGAAGGGAAGTTTTTTCAGAGTACGGTAGAGACGGTACTACGCACTTTGATGCAGTGTAGGTTCGAATCCTGCTGTGGACTGAGAGAGCTATGAGAGCAAGAACTCATTTAAAATCAAGTCCTTTCTAAATTTTTATCTTATACATTTTAAGATATATTTTATATTCAACAAGTCGGCCGTCTCCCACCGAGGCAGGGTGACCCAAAAAGAAAATACTTTCATCATCATTCAACACTTCACCTCACTCATACATAATCACCGTTTTTGCAGAGGTGCCCAGAACACAACAGTTTTGAAGCACATACGTATAAAGACATACAACATATCCCTCCAAACTGCCAATATCCCAAACCCCTCCTTCAAAGTGCATGCATTGTACGTCCCATTTCCAGTACTCAAGTCCGGCTATATAAAAATAACCGGTTTCCCTGAATCCCTTCACTAAATATTACCCTGCTCACACTCTAACAGCTCGTCAGATCCATTCACTCCTATCTAACAAGCTCACGCGTGCTTGCTGGAAGTCCAAGCCCCTCGCCCACAATACCTCCTTTACCCCCTCCCTCCAACCTTTTCGAGGACGACCCCTACCCCTCCTTCCTTACCTTATATATAGATTTATACGCTCTCCATGTCATTCTACTTCGATCCATTCTCTTTAAATGACCAAACCACCTCAACAACCCCTCCTCAGCCCTCTGACTAATACTAATACCTTCTCATTTCCACACTCCGAATTCTCTGCATAATATTTACACCACAGATTGCCCTTAAATAGGACAGCTCCACTGCGTCCAACCGCCTCCTCGCTGCAGCATTTACAACCCAAGCTTCACACCCATATAAGAGCGTTGATACCACTATACTTTCATACATTCCCTTCTTTGCGTCCATGTATAATATTTTTTGTCTCCACATATGCCTCAATGCACCACTCACCTTTTTTCCTTCATCAATTCCATAGTTAACCTCATCCTTCATAAATCCATCCGCTGACACATCAACTCCCAAATATCTGAAAACATTCACTTCTTCCATACTCCTCTCCAATTTGATATCCAATTTTTCTTTATCTAAATCATTTGATACCCTCATCACCTTACTCTTTTCTAAACAAATAGTTTGAACCTTATGGGTCACCCTAGATGGCAATAGCCACGTGAGAATACCTCCAGCCCTGCTGGTACCCAACTTATTCTCATTTTATGTCTTTTTTTACGTGGTGCTCAGCTTCAATTTCTGAACGCTTCCTATTTTTCCTCAGATGCGATATTCTTTATTTTAAATTAGGCTAAGCTAATTTAAGTTAGGTTACATGAACTTGCAAGTGTATATTTACTCACAAATAAGTAAATTACAAAAAAAAATAAATAAATAAAAACCGGCCGCGGATGAGGTGGATGATGAAAAATAGGCAACGTGTGTATTAGACATCAAGAGATAACTCGAGAAGTATCCTAAACTAGGCTGTGATGGATATGTTGCCCTGTGGACCGCTAGCAGTAACAGCCTAGTTGATCAGGCAGGTACCAGACAAGCTTGGCCCAGGGCAGGGCTGCGGGAGTAGGGAAACTTTCGAAACCCCTCAAAAGTATAAAGGTCTAAGATATTATTCTAAACATTTATTCCTTTTGGAGCGCGAGTGAGGTGCATGGTGGAATGTTTGGTAAATCCTCGTCGTCCTACTAGTCTCTCAGTTCAGACAGATTTCATATCCTCATGCGTGAAACTCATCCTGTATGAACTATGAGAGGAAACAACTAGTTTTTTGTTCCAACCATGTAGCTCGTGGAGTAGTGCAGTCATACACTGCTGTGTTCCCACCATGTAACCTTGTAGAACAGGGTATCCTAACACTGCGGATTTGTTTAACCTTACCAAGGAAAAAAATCCCTGCATGTGAAGATTATTTCCCCTCCCTCCCCTAATTTTCCTCATTCCGGGTACGTGTAATCACACCCAGAATGTGTACCCAAACGGTACTCCCGACGCCTACCCCAACGGGATACTGTATTAGTCATCAAGGGCGGCCTTGAAAGCACGTGCCAGCTTATCCAGTGGCACTAAAGATGACGTTTGTGCCACCCCTCGGGGAAACCCCCAACCCCACCCCAGTGTATCACCACTCAAGCTCTCACACTGGATATACACAGTCATAATCAACAACAAAGTAAAAATGTATTCTGGCACGCTCAAAAACGACTTACGTTTTAATTTAAAGCTTGCTGGAGAACCATAAACTATGTGTTTAATTAGGGTATTTTTCATTATATAATAATTTCGTAACTAAAGATAACTAAGATCACTAAATGTTTGAAACACGAATGAAGTAATAATGCACAAAAAAATTAAGTTAGTAACAGATTACACTAGCAGAGCCATGGGGCTGGAATGCCGCGATGATCATGCGCTGTTACTTGTATTGCTCGAGTACACGCTGAGAATACCGTAATGACAAAACACCGACATAATCTTGACATTACAATGACAATCATAACATCACACTGACATTTATATCATCAAACTGACAATCGTGACATCACACTGACACAAGCATGACAGAATACCGACGCAATAATGACATCACTGACAAAATTTTGGCATCACACTTGAGAAAATGATGCAGCTGTAGATACTTGTACTACATGACATCACGCTGCCTGGGAGGTCGCCACGTGTTGGCTAATGTGTGTAACTTGACCTTGCCACAACCACCTCGGCACAAGCTAGCCTTCCTCTGACTTGCCTTCCCGCAATCTCTATATGGAGACGTCATTATAAGCCATGCGTCTAAGCCGTCAATTTCCTGAACGTGGTTTTCCTACGATGACTCAAGAGAACATCTGAAGTTAGCTACGAGACATAACAATGCATGCAGACATTTATTAGTATCATTAGGTAGCACATTTCCAAATATTTTTAGAACAAATCTCAAAAAAAAATAGAAATAAGAGTTCTCTAAAACAGTTTTCAGTGCAAGCAGTCTCGTTAAGATTCTTAAATCACATGGTTTGCATGCCAGTTTCGACACCAGATGTAATAACAGTATAAAGGCTGTGGAAGAACATCTATGGATTTTTTTAAGGCTATTGACTGCACGAGGGCTTTTAAAAACCGCAATTCATGAACACTAAAATCAAGAATACTTTAATCCCAAAATAACGATTAAAGAAGCTCTCCGTGTATATACGCAGATACATATGGTGCACATACCCTTGTCATGACCAGGTGTGCTTCTACTTGTCGACCCCCACCATCAACCCACCCACCCACCAACTGACCATATCTGGCTGTTCTCTCACCTTGACTTCAACAACAGTAAGAAGTCTTTACGTCTTCTGCACTAGTGCAATAATCAACAGTGGTACTCTACTATTCTATTGCCATTTACATCTATAGACATCATATTATTCCCAGCAGTAATAATAAAGAAGTCTGCCGTTTCCGCTGTTCTCCAACTAGGCCTTTCCCAATATGCTACCCAGCACTGTGATAACCAATATAACCTTGAGTAAGGCGGAAGTCAAACTCATGAACGACCTTAGCACAAGATTAAGTGTTTGTTATAAACATTGGAGCTTTCCTTTAACACGTGCCAAGAGTTTTCTTTTCCGTAATTTATGAGGGAAAAACACAAAAGAAAGAATTAATTGGATGTAATTAAACGAACCGAGTAATGCTCGTGGAAAGTACTATTCTTTATTATTGATATCGCATTTAAGTTTTTCAAAGAATGAAACCAACAGCGGCACAATGAGGCCCAGATACTTGTGTATTATTAAGTGGACAGAGGCAGCAGGTGTAGTCTTGCATGAAAGCTTCGCCTTTCTCAGGTATCGGACCCTGAATATTTCGGTATGATCGAATGCTTTGCCTACTGCTTGTGTACTCGCATAATTGAGGTTGAGGGAGCGGAGTATTAGCCCATGATTGTACGTATTCATGTTATTTTCTAAGCGTACTACGCAACACAAAAGCTTGAAACGTCACCTTCTCGCTTATGAGCGCCTGTTACCACTCGACCCATAAAAAGTGCTAACTAGATGGTCCTATCCAAGGGAGTCCTTCCCATGATATAGGTGAAGGGCTCATGATCCAGGGAATCAAAGCTACTCCCAATTTTCTTTGATAAAACATGGCTACCTCTCATTCCTTATGTGATAAATGACCCATATGGGATAGTAGGACAAGGAAAATAATGAAACGGATTCTAAATTTTCAGATTTTCCCTTAAGCCATATTATTTACCTTTCCAACGCTGTGGGACCCCATATACTACACCAAAGACAATATATAAAGACAATATATATATATATATATATATATATATATATATATATATATATATATATATATATATATATATATATATATATATATATAGTGTGTGTGTGTCGTGCCGAATAGTTAAAACTTGCGGTTTTGGCTTAAATAGTTAAATAGCTAAGCTCTTCTTGCCGAATAAGGCAAGCGAAAATTCGTGTATGAATATCACAGAAATCATTCCGAACCTAACGAAAAAAAATAAATTTAATTGTGTTTGTTTATTATTAAATTATTGTAAACATATCTAAAATATATTTAGTTGGATTAGGCTAAATTAAATTGAGTTTGTTATAATAAGGTTAGGTAAGTTTTCTAAGGTTCTTTTGGTACAAAATCAATTTTTACATTAACATAAATGAAAAAAATATATTTTTAAATGTATAAGAGAACATTTTAGAAAGGATTTAATTTTAAATGAGTTCTTGCTAACTAACCAGTTGTACCTATTCGGCACGACACACACACTATATATATATATATATAATATTTTTTTTTTTATTATCACACCGGCCGATTCCCACCAAGGCAGGGTGGCCCGAAAAAGAAAAACTTTCACCATCATTCACTCCATCACTGTCTTGCCAGAAGGGTGCTTTACACTACAGTTTTTAAACTGCAACATTAACACCCCTCCTTCAGAGTGCAGGCACTGTACTTCCCATCTCCATATTTATATATATTATATATATATATATATATATATTATATATATATATATATATATATATATATATATATATATATATATATATATATATTATATATATATACATACAATCTCTTGTGAAAGTAGCAAAATTTGAATATCTCCGAGAACATTAGTTTTACCACAGTATGAACAAGAAACACGTCCCTCGTGGCGCTCTTCTTCATAACCCCTTTTCCCCACTCAAATGCTCATTACACTATGTTCTTATTTTAGGAAACGGGGGAGGGAAAAGTATACATAAGTTCCATACGTTTTATTATAAATTTAGTGCGAGTCACGATAGATAAAATCACAGATCACATCTAGCCAACCTTCAGATTCATAAACTGATTATGCCTTAAAAATATATGAAAATAAAATTTAATATTAAACTAACGACCACACCATGCCAAAATGCCAATATAATTTTAATGAAAGAACGGGAACTTCAGTATTTTTACTTGATAATGATCCATCTCCTGAACTACGCCTTAGCAAGCAGTGGTTGGTTTTCATCCAGCAAGAATGGAGGAACACTCCACAAGCTATATAAAGGTACATATGGCAATGGTAATATGGCTAATGATTAAAATAATTTTGGTTTTTACGTTTATAATTTTTGACACGACAGTGGACAGTTTACTGTTCACTAAAACTTAATGGACGATAGAACATAATCATGTGGGTAGGCAAAGTATAACCATAGGGGAACGCTAAATCCATAGGGATTATACAGCGCCTGTAGGTTGGGGGGAATGGAAGATATTCAGGCTCAATTCAGGAACTGGAGCACAGATCCAATTCCCTAAATCAAGAGCCCCTCACCATCGTCAAGGAACCTCCTTTGAGGGGATGGGTACGCAAAAACCTGGGACCAAGGCCCTGCAGGGGTTACCAGTACAGTTGGGTATATGTTTTTACAAGTTATTTACATAATATTAAATGTTACGAACAAATTCAGTATATATGCTCAGAATATCAAGTACCTTAATTTCATTTATAAGATACTTTGACTTATCAATATAGGTTTAAATATAATTTCTGAAAAACAAAAATTGAAGATGCATATACATATTGGAAATGGAAGCTATATAAGTGGGAAAGATCTTCGGAAACCGTAGAACTGTATGTCTTGTGAGAAGTGTTGGACTGAGTAGTAGTGGTGGTGGTGATGGTAGAGGTTAATGTGATGATTGTGGCTGATGTGATAATGAAGGGTCTGTAGGCTACTGTACACCCAAACGTCACTACCAATGGAGTGACGTCGCCCCTTCCCCCCGACCCCAGGATCTCTTGGACGCTCACAAGGCCAACAGCTTTTCTTCAACGTAACGGCGTTCCTCAAATATTACTTATCTAACTTAGGTTTTCAATTTCAATTTCATGTTGTTCATCGAGATCCTTACTTTAAAATCAATGGCAACGCAGGCTTTTTTTTTTTTTTAGTTAAGAGCTGCTATCAAAGTAATAAATACATTATGGCACAGAGAGTATCTACGTCTATTTATTAAGAAATCACCTACACTTTCGATTAAAACATCATATGTTCTCTATCAGGTGCAGGCCGTCTCTACATGTGAAATCCATGAATTAGTCGTGAATAACCGATTTGTAATCATGCGAACGAGATCTAACACCAAACAATGGAAAGAAAATGGCCGGGAACCCAATTGCTCTTTGACGAAAACAATTTGCTGTGCTCTAAGTCTGACCAACATTGTTGCCAGCGACTCTCAAGTTACTGAGAGTACTGGAAAATAGTTTGAGACTCCTTGTGGAAGATTCACAGGTCCTGATTTGAGAATCGAGCAGCTGTCTTGAATTGAGGATCGAGCAGCTGTCTTCAACTGAGGATCGAGCAACTGTCTTCAACTGAGGATCCAGCAGCTGTCTTCAACTGAGGATCGAGCAGCTGTCTTCAACTGAGGATCGAGCAGCTGTCTTCAACTGAGGATCGAGCAGCTGTCTTGAATTGAGGATCGAGCAGCTGTCCTGAATTGAGGATCGAGCAGCTGTCTTGAATTGAGGATCGAGCAGCTGTCTTGAACTGAGGTTCGAACAGCTGCCTTGAATTGAGGATTAAGCAGCTAAGTCTGTGAGTTGATTGCATAGAACATTGCCATGTCGAAGGACCCAGCCAAAAAACAACTGTGCTTGCTAGAAATGCGACTTAGTTGTACAGGTATACGAAGCTGAATTTTTGGATAGCTTGGAATGCACTTTGGGAGTCGAAACAAATGAAGTGAAGGCATTTGGAACTATCAGTGTACGCTTAAGTAACACGAAAATGTGATTGAAAGTGTTCATGCAACTGTAACAAACATATGCCTTCAAGTATAGAAAGAAACAAATCTGAATTTTTTGAATTTTACGAGGGAGGGGAAAAGCATGATACGAAGTGGACGCAAAACGGGGGGGGATGGGGGGGATTAATCAGTGTTGCCAGATTGAAGGGTCACAATAAATGGGGAAGACAATTAAATAATTAATCTTAATGAAATTTGTGAACAAAATAAAGGCAATGGGCATCAAGTCGATTCTAAAAATAAGGTGTATTTGCTTCTGTATACACGCTTTCAGTTACAGTCGAAAAACCTGTACACAGACGTATGTCTTTATTTATTTATTTATGTCTTTGCAAATAGTACATTGAGATTATGTATTTACAGTAATGGGTTGCAATGCCTCTATTATGCCTAGGCATTATGGGCAGACTTAACATTATTGGCTTACTGACTACTTAACACTAAGAATTATATCATAGTTGTACAGTAGATTATTAATTATAAATTAATCTAATGTATATAAGACAAAAGATATATTCATATATTCAAAAATGCTTTTTGTGAAACAATGATTCAAATATATTCCTGTCGACAATGGATAAAAGGTTTGAAAGTAATTGTTGAAATTATGATATGGAAATACGTAGTATGTGAGTACTGAGTGTTGAGCATTTAATCTAGGGTGATTAAGTGGCTTTTGAGAAGTCTTATATTGATTTTCAGACCGGGTTTCTATAATATCTTCTGGTAATGAATTCCTTATTTTGGGGCCCTTTATGTGCATAGAGTTTTTACACACTGTGATATGAACACGGGGTACATCAAAAAGAGATCTGTGTCTTGTGTTATGGTCATGTATGTGTCCTGTTAAGGCTGGTGAAGAGAAATTTGAGTGGATGGTTTATATTTGCGTGTATTGTTCTGTGTATGTAGTAGGCACATGAATAAGTATAGATGTTCTTAATGGTGAGCAGATTTAGACTTGAAAATTGGTGGAGTATGCTGTCGGGAGTGGGAATTTGTTATCATACTGACTGCTGCCTTTTGCTGGGTTATTAGAGGTCTTAGGTGATTTAATGTTGTTGATCACCATGCACAAATTCCATGTGTGGTAAGGGTATATGAGTGAATGGTACAGTGCCAGGAGAGCTGATTGTGGAACGTAGTACCGTATCTTTGATAGTATGCCTACAGTCTTACAGATTTTCTTGATTTGTTGTGTGTGTGTCTGGAACTTAAGGCTACTGTCAAGGTGGATACCCAGGAATTTTCCCTCTGCACGTCTTGTGACTGGTGATCTGTTTAGCGTTATGTTAATTGGATCATTTGCAGCTTTGTTTCCAAACTGAATGAAATAGGTTTTATCAGTATTCAGGGTAAGTTCATCAGTCATCATCCAGGCAGATATTTTCTGCAATTCGGCATTGACAGTGTTGGCGAGTATGATTGGGTTTGGGTGGGAGAAGACGTATGTAGTGTCATCTGCAAATAATATGGGTTTGAGTATTATTACATATTATTATAATCAAAAAGAAGCGCTAAGCCACAAGGGCTATACAGCGCTGCAGGGCAGGAAGGAAGCAAGGGCATCAGGTGGCAAAAGGGAGGTGGATGAGTAATAGGTTACGGATAACAGCGGAGCAGTGGATGGTGAAAGGGTAAAGGGCAGCAAGAGACTGAGCTAGAAAGGGCTGAGGGGAGTGTGTAAGGTATCATCATCAGAGTTTGTGGAGTAAATCAGTCGTTGTCAAGAAATCAATGAGAGAGTCAGGATTAAAGGAGGGTCCATCAGCAAGAAGGGAAGGTAAAGAGAGAGTAGTAGAACGAAGACGGCGTTGGAGGTAAATTCTGCGTGCTCGTTGATAGAGAGGGCAGTCTAACAGAATGCGGCTAATCGATACTGGAACTTGGCACTGCTCACAGAGAGGTACAGGGTGCCTCTTCATGAGATACCCGTGAGTAAGACGAGTGTGGCCAATGCGAAGACGGGAGAGAGTGGTCTCCCAACCACGGCACTGATGACAAGAAGACGGCCAGTAACCTATGCTCGGTTTAATAGAATGAAGTTTGTTACCAAGCAGAGTTGACCAACGTTGTTGCCAACGGGTGCGAAGGTGGGCAGCTATTGTAGCAAAATAGTCCAGAAATGGAACACCTCTATAGGAAATTGGTAGGTCATGTACTGCTGACCGCGCAGCAGTGTCTGCCTGTTCATTGCCCTGTACGTCGACATGACCAGGGACCCAACAAAAAATAATATCTTTATGCTTCGTAGAGATACGGCGTAGCCAAAGTTGGATACGGAGAACTAGGGGGCGAGATGTATCAAATTTTCGTATAGCCTGTAGAGCACTAAGGGAGTCTGAGACTACCACAAATGATGACACAGGCATAGATGCGATACGAATAAGTGCTGCAAGAATGGCATACAGTTCAGCAGTAAAAATGCTAGCCGAAGATAGTAAATGCCCCCGCACGACGCTGTCCGGAAACACTGCTGCGAATCCGACGCCGTCTGAAGACTTAGAGCCATCTGTGTACACAGCGGTGGCATGAGAATGGGAGTGGAAGTGATCAAGAAAAAGAGAGCGGGAAGCCGCCATAGGCAATTGAGCTTTCGAGCAAGGGAGTGAGAAAGAACAGACCCGAACAGCTGGAACTTCCCAGGGGGGTAGGGAAAAGTGAGATGCTACATGAACATCTAAAGGTGGTAACTGAAGGGAAGACAAGAGTGAATGTAGCCAAAGAGAAAAGGGACGGAGCAAACAGGGGCGGCGAACGAATAAAGAATGTCTACTAATATCGGTGACCATTCTATAAATGGAAGGATTGTGGAGATCGTGAGAGCGTACATAGTAGCGAAGGCAATGGGCATCACGGCAATCAGACAAGGATGGAACAATCGCTTCTGCATAGAGGCTCTCAACAGGGGAAGAGCGAAAAGCACCAAGGCACAAACGTAATCCTTGGTGATGGATAGAGTTAAGGCTAGCGAGAGTAGCAGGAGAGGCCGCGAAATAAATCTGGTCACCATAATCGAGTTTCGGTAAAACGAGGGCTGAATGTAGGCGAAGCAGAGTTCGACGATCAGCTCCCCAGGAAAGATGAGCAAGGGTTTTATGAAGGTTTAGCCGGCTGTGACAAGTTGCCTTCAGAGAGGTAATGTGAGGTTTCCAGGATAACCTACGGTCAAAGAGAAGGCCTAGAAACCTGACTATCACGTTCGGGGATACGGGAGCCATAGAGATACAAAGGATGATCGGAGATAACAGAGCGTCTAGTGAAAGTAATTTGGTGAGTTTTGGTACTTGAAAATTTAAACCCATGCGTGGTGGCCCAAGTGGAAACACAGTCGACCGCATGCTGGAGAGAAACGGCAATAAGATGACAGTCAGCGCCTGCACAAGCAATAGCGAAGTCATCAACATAGAGTGATGACCAAATATTGGGTGGAAGAACAGAGGCCAAATCATTTATAGCAAGGAGAAAAAGTGTTGTGCTTAGAACACATCCCTGAGGGACACCTTCAGCTTGGACGAAGTCCGGGGAAAGAACATTATTGACTCGAACACGGAAATGTCTGTCAGTTAAAAAGTTCTTAAGGAAGGATGGTAGATTGCCTCGGAGGCCTAAGGAATGGGCCTGGGCCAAAATATTATACCTCCAAGTTGTGTCATATGCCTTCTCAAGGTCAAAAAATATGGCAATAAGTGAGTGATTATTCGCAAAGGCATTACGAACATACGTATCCAAGCGTAGTAAGGGGTCTATGGTAGAACAACCCTTACGAAAGCCATATTGACTAGCGGAGAGACTGTTGTGTGTCTCTAAATACCACATTAAACGTCGATTTACGAGACGTTCCATCACTTTGCAAACTGCACTAGTAAGAGCGATGGGACGATAGTGGGAGGCATCATGTCCTGTAGTACCCGGTTTGCAGAAAGGGAGAACAATGGCAGATTTCCACAGCTGGGGAAGAACTCCTTGTGCCCAAATAAGATTGAAGAGGTGTAAGAGGACTACAAGGGCTGACCGATGTAAATGTTGTAACATACGAATATGTATGTCGTCAGGCCCAGCTGCCGATGATCGGCAAGCTGAGAGCGTTGCCTCTAGTTCTTGAAGTGTAAAAGGCACATTATACTGTTCTTCTCTGAGAGAATAAAAGTCCAAGGGTACTAACTCTCTGGCAGACTTTGAGGATAGAAACAAGGGGCATAGATGGAGCCCTCGGGAAATACGGACCAGATGTGTGCCAAGTTCAATGGCAACGTCGAGAGGGTTTGCTACATCAACACCAGTGACCCGTAGAACAGGAGCCGGGTCAGGAGAGTATTTACCACTCAATTTCCTCACTTTTTTTCCAGACTGCACTCATAGAAGAAGCAGAGGTGATGGTGGAAACAGTCTTGCCAACAAGTGCATTTAGCTTCACGGATGACACGGCGAGCAATCACACGCTTCTGCTTAAAATCAAAAAGTCTCTCAGCGGTTCTATTGTACCGGTACCTGCCCCATGCAGCGTGTTTCAAATGTACTGCACGAGCACAAGCAGGAGACCACCAAGGCACGCACTTCTGAGAATGCCTGCCTGAGGTTTGGGGTATAGAATGAGAAGCTGCGGTATAAACTGACGTTGAGAAGAGGTGTAGGAGCTCATCAATGGAGGATGAAGAAGGAACCTCACTAAAAGCAGTGAGGTGTGAGTAAAGATCCCAATTTGCCCGATCAAATTGCCAGCGAGGGCTACGGAAAGGTGGTGAATAGGAAGGAGAAGTAAGAATGATTGGAAAATGATCGCTGTCATGTAAGTCCGGTAGAACAGACCAGGTGAAGTCTAGTGCAGTGGAGGAAGAGCAGACTGATAGATCGATGCAAGAGAGAGTATGAGTACAAGGATCAAAATGGGTGGGAGTACCCATATTTAAAACATGGAGGGGGTGAGAGGCGAGAAAAGCCTCCAACTGGATGCCACGTGAGTCACAATGAGACCCCCCCCCCAGAGGAAATGGTGGGCATTAAAATCACCAAGTAACAGAAGTGGTGGTGGTAAGGATGAAACAAGAAAGGCAAAGTCTGGGATAGAAAATGCTCGAAGACAGAGATATAAAGAACATATTGTAAACCACTTATTCAAGTGGATACGGGCTGCAGTGTAATGCAGCGAGGTATGGACAAATAGTTGACAGTACGGAATATCATTGCGTAGAAGAAGGGCACTTTCATTAAAGGTCCCATCTGAGAAAGGATCCGAAGAATACAATAAATTATAGCCTGAGTGTAATTTTGGTTCTTGTACGCAAGCACCAACAGGGGAAAACCTGGAAAGCAACATCTGAAGCTCACCCCGATTACCCCTGAGGCTGTAGATATTCCACTGTAAATAGGCCATGATTGGCGATGAAGAAAATACCAGGAATCTGTAGGTAAAGGCACCTACGGACTAGAGGGGTTAGAAAAGTCAATGTGTGGTGGCATTGGAAGACATTCAAGAAGCGAAGGAACGGAGCATTGCGAAGAATGGGGTTGTGAAGATGGAGGAGAGGGAAGAGAAGGAACAGGAAGTGAATCAGTGTCCATTGAAGGTTTAGTCTCTGCAATATATTCTGAAATGGCTTCAAGTGTTTCTGAATTCAAAGATGTATGGGAGACCATATTGGAGATAGAAGGAGGAGGGTGAGTAAAGATTGGGACAGTAATGGACTGTACCAAAGTAGAGGGGGAGGGAAGAGTGTAAGGGACTGGAGATGAAGTGTGGGGGGGGGGGACAGAAGAGGCAGAAACCTGGGAGGTGGCAGAAGAGGGAGAAACTTGGGAGGGGACGGGGGTGGAAGGCATAGTAAGAGGAGGAGGGTGAATCTCCACACTTGTAATAGAGCCAGAGAGAGGGGAAGAACTAGGTACAGAGACTGGAAAGGTAAAGTGTGGAGGTGGAAGAAGGGAAGGAAGGGGCAAAGAAGATTTGAGCAATGTGGATTTTTTGGACTTCTGAGAAGTAGAGGGGCGATTGGTATTAGGTGTCGTACGAGGTCTTGTCGATACTGGGGCGTGTGAGGAAGGACGCGAAGATGTGAGAACAGACTGAGTTGTAGTCGGGACGTCAGAGCCAAGGACAGCAAAAGGATTAGATGCCGGAGTGGCTATGGGAGGGGTAACAACAGAGGAGGCTGCAGAAGATAGGACCCCAGAAGTGGGGGGGATGTTTGGAAACATGAGAATAAGAAACACGGGGTAGTCTCCCTTGGAGGCGGAGATGAGTAACTGCCATAGCATAAGGGAGACCTTCTGCCTCTTTGAGGCAACGGATTTCACGTTCATTTAAGTAGACCTGGCAACGGCGGGAGTACGAAGGGTGAGCTTCATTACAATTAAGGCAAGATGGAGGTTGACTGCAAGATGTATTAGAATGGTCGTCGGCACCACAGACTGGGCATTCGGCTATAGATCTGCAGTATTTCGCTGGGTGACCAAAACGCCAGCAATTTCTACATTGTTGCGGTGTAGGTATCACCTTTCGAACTTGTAACCGATGTCCCGCGACATATACAGAGGACAGGAGTTCTCGGCTGTCAAAAGTTAAACGAGCCACATTGCAAGGGTAACGTCTCTGCCCCCAGGCAGGAAGGACATAAGTGTCTACTTTGAGGATTGGGAGATCCTGGAGTTGCAGCTGTTCAAGAATGTCATTGCCACATGACTGGAAATTCTGTTGGACTATGGTATGGGGCAGAATGACAGTACCACTACAAGAATTGAGAGAAAGATGTTTTTCAATAGTGATAGGAGTAGTATCGATATTCGAAAGGAGAGAAAGATCATGAGCTTGGGTAGCATTCTGGACAGTGGCGATGCGCGTACCGCTCTTGAGAGCATGAAATGAAATATCTCTACCAACATAACGCAGGAGCGCTTTGCCAATACTATGGTCAGAAAGGTAGGCAGAAGAAGAAGTCGGTCTTAAAGTAAAGAATTTAGTCCATTGTGTGGTCCAAAACGGAGCGTGGAGAGGGAGTGCTTGACGTGTCGGTCTTTTCCGAGTAGAATGGGAAGGTAACGAAGGAGCATCATCAGGAGATTGACGTTGGCGTTTAGGAGTAGGACCGGAGTTGGTCCGGCGTGAAATGGGCGGGCGATTCGAAAATTGCCGTACCGTAGAGGGAGAAGCCAGAAGCATAGTCAAAGGAGAGCGGAGTTCAGACAAATCAAAGGAGTCAGTCGAAGCCCCGGTACCTGAAGCGGATGAGGAAACAGCACCAGCAAGAGGTACAGGGGCATCAGGAGTGTCCGAAGAGTGGTCTAAACACAAGGCAGGGTCAGAATGGGGTGCAGTATCAAGAAGGGGCCCGGGGGTAGTGGGTTCATGGATTGGGTTCTCCATGGTTAGGTTACTCCTTTGCTTTTTGTTTTTAAGAAAAAAAAAGAAAGAAGAAAAGAAAATAAAAATAAAAAAAAAGAATAAAAAAAGGGGGGAGCGGGGAGGAATAGTTCCCAGGAGGAATGAAAGGGCCGGAAATCTCCCTCCGCGCCCAAGAGGACCTCAGCACCGCTAGTAGCGCAGATGCAGCATGGAACCCGTGCCATACCCTACCCTTCATGCCAGTAAACCAGCAATCCGGGATAGCAACCTCACATCTGCCGAGCTACCTCAGTGGACAAAAGAGAGGGCGGCCGGATATCCGCCACAAAGCATACCTCCTTCGGCCACCACCCCCGGAATCCGAAAGGTGGCTTCCAGAGATACACCCATCGCCCGAAAGACACCCAAGCTACTCCGGGATACCGGAGAGGGATCGGGACATCCCCAGGCGATCCTGATTCCACAGCAAACTACGCCACCGCCAAGAACCTCAACGGAATGGGATGGACCCCGGTGTCCTTTCCCCTACCTAGGAACTAGCGCGCCTGTGGGAGAAATCCCAAAGGCCAAAAAGAGGAAGGGCAAAAGGGAGGGGTGGGGAGGAGGAGGAGGAATGGAAAAAGGGGAGGATGGGATAGGGGAGGGGAGAATGGGGGGTAATTAGGTTCGGTCTGAGGAAGAAGACCGACAGGTCTAATTCCTCAGAACAAGAGCCTCTTCACCACGCCAAGGAGCCCCCCTTGAAGAGGATGGGTTTGAGTAGCTGTGATGCATTCAGTAGATCATTGATGTAGATGAGAAAGAGGAGTGGTCCAAGGGCACTTCCCAGTGGGATTCCTACTGTGATTGGGTGGGCGGAAGAGTTTGCACCCTTTGCGTACACATACTGAGTTCTGCTACTAAGGTATGACTTTAGGTAGCTGAGGGAGTGACCTCTGATACCATAGTGCGTTAATTTAGAGTACAGCAGTTCATGGTCGACTGTATCAAAAGCTTTATGTAAATCAATGAAAATGCCCAGCGGGACTTCCTTCTTTTCGAGTGTGGTATATATTAGTTCTAGCATGTGTATGATAGCATCATTTGTGCTTTTATTATTCCTGAATCCAAACTCATGAGGGTTTAATATGTTATGTGAGACGATGTAGGAATAAATCCATTAATGAATTAATTTTTCAAAGATTTTAGAATTAATTTTTCAAAGATTTTATAGAGTAGTGGTAAGTTAAATATTGGTCTATAGTTATTTAAGTCAGCTTGGTCACCTCCTTTATGGATTGGAGTGACCCTCGCTATTTTGAGGATTTTTGGGAAGGTAGATGATTCAATGGATTTGTTGAAGAGTGTTGCAATAATTGGTGACAATACTTGAGAAGCTTTTTTTGTACATAAAAGCAGGCAAGTTGTTTGTGTCTCCTGCCTTGTTTTTAAGGGTGTTGACGATGAGCGAGACTTCTGGTGGGTTGGTTGGAGCTAGGAATAGCGTATTTGGGTAGGTACCTATGAGGTAGTCTGATGGACGGGTGTTTGAGCTTGGTATTTTGTTCGCTAGATTTTTCCCTATGGTGGAGAAGAAAACATTGAGTCTGTTAGCTGTTTCAGTTGGTGTGAGTAGGGGTTCATCTGATTTTGTTAATTTGATTGTTTTGTTTTTGGATAACTTTTTAGTTCCAAGAATTTCAGATAGAGTTTTCCAGGTCTTTTTCATATCACCTTTGATGTTATGTAATCTATTTTCATAATAAAATTTTTTAGATCTTATCAGGCAGGTAAGAGCTGATGAATAACGTTTAGACTGGTCTCTAGTTATTTGGCCCATTCTATACTGTTTTTCATATTTGTGCTTTGTGTTAATGGATTTGAGGATTCTGGGTGTTAGCCAGGGATTATTCAGTCTCTTTGCTGTGATCTGTTTAGTTTTTTGGGGGCAATGTTTGTTGTAGAGGTAATGGGCTTTTTTTAGAAAATTATTTATACATTCATTCACATCTGTATATGTTTCGAGCTCATTTTGCCAGTCGATGTTGTTCATAGCTGCTATAAAGTTGTTAACAGCTGTCTCGTTATATAGTCTGAAGGTAACTTTTGTAATGTCTTGGGGCAATTTACCTAGATTAGTTATGAGAAAGGTTGGGTAGTGGTCTGTAGTGTTTAGTATAAATACCTGAGGAACAGACTGCCTCTATACTCTAGTTTTAGACATGACCATGGATGAATGAAGGTAGATAAAGGTCTCTCTATTACCATGCCAAAAAATAGGCTCAAGTTTTAAGAAGATTCAGCAGACTAATTTGAAACTATGCAAGATGGTCCAGTTAGCAGCACGACCGATACCGTGATGGATTATTAAAAAATGAAGCACTAAACCTACAAGGGTCATACAGTGCAGGGGTATAGAGCAGCAAGAGGGAGAGGTAGAAAGGGCTGCGAAGAGTGCTAGAGGCAGCAGCATCAAAGTGTGTGAAGTAAATCAATTGCATTCAAAAGGTCAACAAGAGAGTCTGAGTCAAAGGTGGGTCTGTCAGCAGAGAGGGAAGATAAAGTAAGGGCAGTAGAGCAGTAAAGACGCTGGAGAAAAATTCTACATGCTCGTTGATTGAGTGGACAGTCCAACAGAATACAGCTAATAGAAAATGGAACCTGACAATTCTCACAGAGTGGAACAGGGCACCACCTGCGAGTAAGACGAGTGTATCCAATGCAAAGACGGGAGAGCATTGTCTCCCATCCTCGGCATCGATGAAAAGACAATGGCCAGAAACTTATACAGTGGAACTCTGGATATCCGCTGATGTGAATATCGGCCGATTCAGATTTCAGCTGCTTTTTTGGCTGAAATTCTGTTCTGGATTTCAGCCGGCAACTCGGAAATCAGCCGTATTGGTCGCGTCCACCCGCCCTTCCCCCGTGTTCGTGAGTCAGTCAGTCTGGCTGTCTCTGGGTGAGTGAGCAACATTCCATGCATTCATCCAAACATTTCATTACAATCCATTGTTTTTTGTGGTTATTTATTGAGTGCAACTGCAAAATAAGCCACCATGGGCCCCAAAGAAAGTTCCTAGTGCCAGTTCTTTGGTAAAGAAAGTGAGAAATACAATAGAATTCAAGAAAGAAATTATACCAAAGTACGAGAGTGGTGAACGTGTCTTGGAGTTTGCTAGAATGTGTAGAAAATACAAATCAACAATCACTTCCATTCTGACAAAGAAAGTAGAAATCAAGGAAGCCAACGTTGCAAAAGAGGTAAATACATGTATACTAACGAAACAAAGACCATCAATAATCAAAGATGTGGAGAAGTTATTGTTGGTGTGGATCAACAATAAACAATTAGCGGGAGTTAGTGTTGTGGAGCTGATCATTGTGAAAAGGCAAGACAGTTGCACGCAGATCTTGTAAAGAAAATGCCTGGAACAAGTGCTGCTGTTAGTGAATTTAAGGCTAGCAGAGGCTGGTTCGACAGATTCAAGAGGCGTAGTGGCATATACAGTGTTGTAAGGCATAGTGAGGCTGCAAGTTCAGGCAAACGTGTGGCTGAAGAATTCGTGCATGAATTCAAGGATTATCTAAAGGTTGAAGGATTCATCCCCCAACAAGTGTTCAATTGTAACAAAACAGGACCTACATCACACAGGAGGAAAAGCCACTGCCAGGACACAAGCCTATGAAGATAGGCTTACTCTTTTCTGTGGTAACACTAGTGGGGATTTCCAAGTGAAGCATTTACTGGTGTATCACTCAAATCCCAGTGTGTTCAAGAAAAACAATGTTGTCAAGAGTAAATTGTGTGTTGTGGAAAGCTAATAATAAGGCATGGGTCACAAGGCAAATTTTCATTGACTGGGTCCATGAAGTGTTTGGCCTGAGTGTGAAAAAATACCTCCAGGAAAATAAATTGCTACTCAAGTGCCTCCTGGTACTGGACAATGCTCCTGCTCATCCAAACTTGGTAGACCAATTGTCTATGGAGTTAAGTTTTATAACAGGGAGGTTCTTGCTTCCTAACACCACCCCTCTCATCCAGCCCATGGACCTGCAGGTCATTTCTAACTTCAAAAGACTCTACATGAAAGCAATGTTTCAAAGGTGCTTGGAAGTGACCTCGGACACTGACTTGACCCTAAGAGAGTTCTGGAGGAATCCCTTCAGTATCTTCCACTGCATAAGCCTTATAGGTAAGGCTTGGCAGAGAGTGATTTCCAGGACTTCGAACTCTGCTTGGAGAAAATTGTGGCCAGAATGTGTCCAAGAGAAGGATTTTGAAGGGTCTGAGGCTGACCCTGACCCTGTCGACCCTCTGCCTGTCGTGGAATCTATTGTGGCTTTGGGGAAGTCCATGGGGTTGGCTGTGAGTGGCGAGGATGTGGAAGAGTTGGTGGAGAACCACAGGGAAGAGCTAACCACTGAAGAGCTGCAAGACCTTCATCTGCAACAGCAACAGGCCACGGCTGAGGAAATTGCTTCAGAGGAGGAGGAAGAGAGAGGGGAGAATGTGCCTTCTTCAGTGATTAGGGACAGTTGTTCAAAGTGGAGGGAGGTGCAAAGTTTTGTGGAGAAATATCACCCTGACCAAGCTCAAACAAGCCATATCTGCAACATGTTCAGTGACAAAACCTTGTCTCACTTCAGGCAAATCTTAAGAGAGACGCCAAAAACAGACCTCTCTGGACAGTTTTTTTTTGTGTGTGACAGGGTTGCAGTGACTCTCAGGTTGGTCCTAGTGCCAGTAAAAAACAAAGAAGGGAAGTAACCCCAGAGAGGGACTTGATACCTGAAGTCCTAATGGAGGGAGATTTCCCTTCCAAACAATAAGCTCTCCTCTCTTTCCCCTCTTCACCTTCTTCAATATGCCAACAAAAGTTTTCAACAAAGGTATGTAATGTTCATTTATTAGTAAAATTATTGCATAATATTTCTTTCTCATTGTTTTGAGTATGTAAAACTATAGGTAATTTTTAAAAAAAATTATTTTTTGTTAATATTTTTGGGTGTCTGGAACAGATTAATTGTATTTACATTAATTCTTATGGGAAATATTACTTCAGTTTTTGGCCTTTTCAGATTTAGGCCGACCTTCTGGAACGGATTATGGCCGAAATCCGGGGTTCCACTGTACTTGGTTTAATAGAATGTAATTTGTTATAAAGCAGATCAGACCAACGTTGTTGCCAACAGTTGCAAAGGTGGGAAGAAACTACAGCAAAATAGTATGTGAATGGAACACCTTTATATGAAACTGGGAGGTCATGTACGGCTGACCATATTGTAATGGAGAGTGGGTGCTAGGAGCCAACAGTCAAGGCCTACAAAAGCAACTGAAAATTCATCATACAAGGATGACTAAATACTTGTGTGGAAAAACTAAAAGTCTGTTGATAGCTATCTGGAATAAGGTGGTACCAAGGACATAACTTTGGTGTACATCTTTGACTGCTCAAAGAGGTATGGCTGTTATTTCCTCTAACACTAAAGTGCTCCTCTGATATAAAAGCTTTCTGGGAAAGTAGTAAACTGCCTCATAGGCTTAAGAAACAAGAATGGAGCAAATTGCAATGCCAAGCATTGTCATGAAGGTAAATGGTTTTGGGGAGCTGTCAAGCTCTTGGATTGTAAAGTAACATTTTGTGAAGAGATTCAGGGAAACAGGTTAGCCAGACTTGAGTCCTGGAGGTGGGAGGTAGTGCCTGCACTCTGAAGGAGAGGTGGAGATACTTGCAGTTTGGAGGTGCATGTGAACTGTAGTACCAGCATGCCACTGGCAAGACAGTGATGAAGTGACTTCTAATAATAATAATAATCTTTTTTTACACAAGTACATGTACAAGGTATAGTATATAAGCCTAGCTGACATCAATGACATACTACTATACAGAAAGTCCCTTGTTATGCAGAGCATTTCTGGTAAATTAGGCCAGTTTTGTCCCCAGGATGCAACCCACACCAGTCAACTAACACCCAGGTACCTATTTTACTGATAGGTGAATATGGACAGTAGGTGTCTTAAGGAAACATGTCCTAATGTTTCCACCTATACCAGGGATCGACCCTCAGACTTCAGTGTGAGCTTAGTATGCTAGCAATCTCACCCTACCTTGGTGGGAGATGGTTAGTATGTTAAATAAATAAATTGTGTGTGCATATACTTTATACACAGTAGAACCCCCGTATCCACTGATTTGGTATCCGCAGTTTAGTTATCCACAGTTTACTGTGGACAAAAAATACCTTTTAATTTTGCATAATAATGGCCCCAAAGTGCAAAAGTAGAAAAGCTGGCAGTTCTTCAAAACCTAAGAGAAGCCACGAAGTGCTTCCCATCAGTGAAAGTGATAATGCTCCACTTATTGTGCATAATTTATCAATTAAACTTCATAATAGATATGTATAGGACTTATATATAGGGTTTGCTACTATCCACAGTAGGTCCTTGGAATGTTATCCCTGCAGATACAGGGGTCCTCCTGTATTTATTATATTTTTTTTCGACAAGTAGGCCGTCTTCTACCGAGGCAGGGTGACCCAAAAAGAAAGAAAATCCCCACAAAGAAAATAATTTCATCATCATTCAAAACTTTCACCTCACTCACACATAATCACTGTCTTTGCAGAGGTGCCCAGATACAACAGTTTAGAAGCATATACAGTGGACCCCCGCATAACGATTACCTCCGAATGCGACCAATTATGTAAGTATATTTACGTAAGTGCGTTTGTACGTGTATGTTTGGGGGTCTGAAATGGACTAATCTACTTCACAATATTCCTTATGGGAATAAATTCGGTCAGTACTGGCACCTGAACATACTTACGGAGTGAAAAAATATCGTTAACCGGGGGTCCACTGTATAAAGATATACAACATACCCCTCCAAACTGCCAATATCCCAAACCCCTCCTTTAAAGTGCAGGCACTGTACTTTCCATTTCCAGTACTCAAGTCCGGCTATATAAAAATAACTGGTTTCCCTGAATCCCTTCACTAAATACAGTGGACCCCCGCTTAACGATCACCTCCAAATGCGACCAATTATGTAAGTGTATTTATGTAAGTGCGTTTGTACGTGTATGTTTGGGGGTCTGAAATGGACTAATCTACTCCACAATATTCCTTATGGGAAAAAATTCCGTCAGTACTGGCACCTGAACATACTACTGGAATGAAAAAAGTTCGTTAACCGGGGGTCCACTGTATTACCCTGCTCACACTCCAACAGCTCGTCATATCCCAAAAACCATTCATCTCCATTCACTCCTATCTAACATGCTTGCTGGAAGTCCAAGCCCCTCGTCCACAAAACCTCCTTTACCCCCTCTCTCCAACCTTTTTGGAGACAACCCCTACCCTGCCTTCCTGCCCCTACAGATTTATACACTTTCCAAGTCATTCTACTTTGATCCATTCTCTCTAAATGACCAAACCACCTCAATAACCCCTCTTCAGCCCTCTGACTAATACTTTCAGTAACTCCACACCTCCTAATTTCCACATTCCGAATTCTCTGCATAATATTTACACCACACACTGCCCTTAGACAGGACATTTCCACTGCCTCCAGCCGCCTCCTCGCTGCAGCATTTACAACCCAAGCTTCACACCCACATAAGAGTGTTGGTACCACTATACTTTCATGCATTCCCTTCTTTACCTTCATGGATAACGTTTTTTGTCTCCACAGATACCTCAATGCACCACCCACCTTTTTTCCTTCATCAATTCTATGGTTAACCTAATCCTTCATAAACCCATCTGCTGACTAGTCAACTCCCAAATATCTGAAAACATTCACTTCTTCCATACTCCCTCTCTCCAATGTGATATCCAATTTTTCTTTATTTAAATCATTTGATACCCTCATCACCTTACTCTTATCTATGTTTACTTTCAACTTTCTACCTTTACACACCCTCCCAAACTTGTCCACTAACCTTTGTAACTTTTCTTTAGAATCTCCCATAAGCACAGTATTGTCAGCAAAAAGTAACTGTGTCAATTCCCATTTTGTATTTGATTCCCCATAATTTAATCCCACCCCTCTCCCAAACACCCTAGCATTTACTTCTTTTACAACCCCATCTATAAATATATTAAACAACCATATTGACATTACACATCCCTGTCTAAGACCTACTTTTACCAGGAGGTAATCTCCTTCTCTTCTACACACCCTAACCTGAGCCTCACTATCCTCATAAAACCTCTTTACAGCCTTTAGTAACTTACTACCTATTCCACATACTTGCAAAATCTGCCACATTGCTCCCCTATCCACTCTATCATATGCCTTTTCTAAATCCATAAATGCAATGAAAATTTCCCTACCTTTATCTAAATACTGTTCACATATATGCTTTAATGTAAACACTTGATCTGTACAGTATTTAGTTTCAAAATGTGTACACTTCATTCCAGACAAAGACAGGTTAGTTGGTTAGTATCAGAGGAATGAGAGGGGGTAAAAGGGAGAAGAATTTTGATAGTTTTTTTATTTTACATATTTCTCAGTTTTTTTTTTTTTTTTTTTTTGACCAGTTGCATTTATTTTTGGTTTATGGCCATTTGATGCCTGTCTCATATGTTTAGAATGTTTTGGTAAAAGTCAAGGAAAGAAATGAGTTTTGCTTCTCAATTCTGTATTGCGTAGGATTATGACCAAACTGATTATTTTTTATATATGACCATTTGGTGCATGCATAGTATCTTCAAAATTTTTGGGGTAAACTTCAGTCAAGAAATGCAAAATCTGCAGTCTCAGAATGAATCCCTTTCTGTTACATGCTATAATGGGTTCATTTTACATCGCATTGGCCAGAAACACGTTTATCTCATAATACAAAGAACACCTACATATACTGTTACTATGCTTTAGATCTTGTTTTCTTATTATATTCTTCTGTGTTCATTGGCAATTACCTTCCACCTTTTTATTCTACAGCTTAATAGTTAGTGGTGTGAAACATGTAACTGCCAGGGATACCCTGCAACAACATTAAAATTAAATCTAAAAATCAACATATATACAGTACAACATTGACATAAAAAACTCACTGCAGTCAACTTAAAATTTCTGCTTTGAAAAAGAAAAATCTTAAAAACTAATATAGTAAGCTGTATAAATTCAGTATCACACTTAATGTCTATCCTTTTTCATGTATACACAATATCTGCCATATACAGTACCTGTATATGGCAGATATAATTCCTAAAAGTGTTGTATAAATAAGCAGGAAGATTCATTATTATTACATTAATCACAACTATGGCACTGTACAAATTCATATCAAATTCAAAGCATAATGTTTTCTGATCCATCCAAAAGAGTGACACACACAAACAAAGTAAAAATTTGCAGTGCAAATTAAAACTGCCTTTGCAAAATATCTGCTCTCTCTCTCTCTCTCTGCCTTATTCACAAAATGACTACAATCAGGCCATTTCTGTAAATATTTACACTGTTCTATGCAGAATTCTATATTTCAACATCTTAGCTATAAAATTAAAAAGGCCCATAATTCAACACCATTAAAAATTAATTACTTATCATTTGATTAGTATCTCACAAATAATTACTAATTATTCACTTTTGAAATGTAATTAATATTTCTTATTACTACACTGTGTACTGTTCAATAATACAAGACAAGAACAAACTAAAATTTCTGTTACTGGATATCTAAAGTAATGTATGGATATTTCCAAAACAACTAACAAATCGTGAAATAATATACAGTAGAGTATTAATTATTCAAAACAAAGCTTGATATGAGCATATGGTATTACCATGCAAGATTAATTACTCCAAACCAAGGTTTTTCCAGGTCACAGTAGCATGCAAAACTATCTGGTCATGTCAAGAATATATCTTGGACAACTATATAAAATATTAAAGCAAATACTTTATACATTTCAAACTTGAGTACAGCACTGGAAAGTATCAGCATTCAGTCACTGACAAAAATTCAGTGACTCGACTTAAAAGCTTTCTAACAATCTTTTTTTTCCCCTAGCCTCGAAAAGTTGGTTAGCTTGCCTTATATAAACAGTGGCTACTGTATTATGGCAGGGCCTACATACAATACAGAAATGCAAAATGATCCATGCTCAATGATCCACATAGGTTAAGCATTTTTTATGACTCACTGTCCTCAAACTTACCAAAGGCATATGATGCCAGTGTCACTCCCTTAGCCTTTGAAGTGGCTGTTTTAAGTAAAATGGAAATTTTACATTGAATTAGCAATGAGCTTTGATTTTGTACACCTTTATAAGACATTATAATATATTGAGTTATACAAATTAGATTTTCCATCCCCATCTAAAATATTAACAATAAATAAATTGTTTTGATATTAATATCTGAAATAAATAAATCAGAACTGAGGTTCATTTTCCTTTATGTTATCAAAGCTTAACCTACACACTATACATTTGTCGAATTACAATTTTGTCCTCATTTTTTTAATATGGGCTCTGTAAAACTGACCTATCAGCTTTAGCAAAATATTTTCAGAAAAAATTTTTCACCGTTTAAAAACAATTAAGTGTTAAAAGTATAAGCCAGAAAACAAAGTTTCATTTAGCAAATCATACGAAACTAACCGGTCAAAGAGATTAACAGTCTAATAGCATTTCTGTACTGCAAGCCAAACTTAGCATAACATTCACTACCTATAAAAAATTATGGTCAATGATAGTATCAGTGTGACTGTGGGAAAAGCAATTGTTGCTAAAGTCAAAATATGAAGAAAATATGACTACAGGACAAATGCACCTATGATAGGCTAGGTTCTCTTTAGTGTTCTTCACATTACATCAGATTTGCTTAGATTCATAACATTAGGTTCACTTGATTAGGTAATGCTATTTTATCCATCCTGTGACATTAGTGCTGACCACTACTTACATGCCCTCTGTGTTACAATTACCGACCATAAATAAGCAAGAATTTTATATGGGTGATTTTTTTTTAAACTATATATTATCCATTGTTTACTTTTATCAGCTGATTAACTCAAGTCAACTCACCACTAGCCAGAGTGCAGAAGTTGGTGCTGTGAATGTCACCAGCACTAGCAGCAGCACCTGCCAGCTCTCCTGCAGCCTCCCTCCACCTCTCCTGCCGTCCACCCGGGATCTGCAGCTTCAAGCGGAAGTGTAGGGGACTGAGAGAGCAGCAGCAGCAGCACGTCCTTCAGAACCAGCAACAAGCACAGCACAACACAAGCCTCCTACACAAACCACTTTTGACACTTGTACGTTTTCTCCACAGCTCGCCATGGGATAAGAGCCGCATTTTTCAGCGGAGCAGCGAGGGTGCAGCCGGTTAGCAGCAGCAGGTGGGGATATTGGCCAGCCTGGAAATGGTGGCAACAAGTTTCAGGAAGAGCATGATGAGGAGGGAGGGAGGGTGGTTAACCTTGGACACTGAGGCCAGCAGCAGCAACACCACCACCACCAGCAACAGCAACAACACCACCACCAGCAGCACCACCACCACAGCAGCACCACCACCACCACCAGTCGTTCACCTACACACTGGTAGCAGCAGCTCTTACTCAACCCCTCACACACCTTCACACACACAAACAATAACAAAGACACCTTGCCATCTATCAGTCACAACCACCGATACTGTTTTTTTTTTTTCTTCGTCCTTAAAAATCCTCCGTATAAACTGTGACCTTAATATAGCAAGTGAGAAAAGTAATAATGTTCACTCAAAACTTCTCACTATCCCGACACCCAAACAATAACAAAGACACGTTGCCACCCATCAATCAAAACTGTTTCTCTATATAAATACATACTTTATAAGTTCAACATATAAACTGTGTTCATATTGAAAGAAAACAGTAAATAAAGACTTACCGGAAAAATAACAAAGACACGTTGCTAGCCATCACTCGTTTTTATAATAATAATAACAGTAATAATAATAATAATTGTAGGAGGTTCATTCAAAAAATAATAGTTATAATTCAAATTTAAATTTATTTATTTATTTGCAAGTAGTACATTGAGATTATGTATTTACAATAATGGGTTGTAGTGCAAAGAGAGCCTCTATTATGCCTAGGCATTATGGGCCGCCTTAATTTAATGGCTTACTGACTACTTAACACTAAACAAATTTATCATAGTTGTACAATAGTTCTATTAGCTATAAATGAATCTAAAATATTAACATAAACTTAACTTTTAAAGGGGTAAACTAGTAAGCTACTGGAAGGCCTCGGTCAGATGATCAAAAGCTCCAGTGGAAGGACATCATATGACTAAAACCCACATTAGGAAACACTTTTCCTATTTCCTGACGAATCTTACCTAATCGAATCATGCAATAATGATACTAAAACAAACTTACCTATCCTCCAGCTCAGCAAATATATCTAGTTGAACCAATCACGCCTATTTTAACAACTTCCACACATCAAGTTTTTTTTTTACTCACTAAATGGTAATAACTATGACCATTGTGGAAAATACTGTTTATATTTTCCGGAAATACGGTAATTTATAGGTAAATAGATGGCCTATACTGTATTTAATAATATTTGTCATAGAAAACGGAAAACCTGCATCTGGGCAGGAGACTCGCCATCTTGGTTTTGAATTTTGTACAAACGTTGGTGTAATGGGAAGAATTTTTCGTGCTCTAGAGGTTAAAATTGTGGAAATATAAACACAAATGCAGTATAATGTGACCCTTTATTGACAACGTTTCGCCCACACAGTGGGCTTTTTCAAGTCACACACGGATCTACCTGGGGTTGGAAGGTACGAGAGTATTTATAGTCATGTTCAGAATGTTGAGGTCAGGTGGAGAATGCTGCATCTGATGATCTACCGGGTGGGGTTATAGAGTCTTGGGTAGCTTGGCAGGGGTATTGGACAAGTTGTAGACCTTCTGCAGTATTCTATGTTCTTATGTGGGATAGCGATGAAGAAGTTTCTTGGCGAGTGGTTCAGCTATGTTATAGAAGCCATTGTTCTGGTTGAAATTGTTGGTTATAGAGATAAGCGATGATTCCAGGATTCTTCTGTATTGAGTGTTGTCTTCTGTGGCTATAAGTCTTGAGTTTCTGTAGTTAATTAAATGGTTGTGTGAATTGCGATGTTGTACACAGGTGTACATTCCTGGATGTGCATTCCTGCATAACTTGAGATATCAGACGACTGGATAAGACAGCTCCAGGAACCTCGGATAAGCTCTCTAGATTTGTGTGTAATTCTGGCCGGCATTATTTTCATAGATTTAGTTAGAGTGAGGTTTTCTGAGTATGATACACATTAATCTCGAGTCAAATTGGTGAGTGATATTAAAATATATTTTCCTTCTGTTATGTAATTGTGTATATATATAACCATTTATTATTTTTAATATACAGTCCACAAATTTATATATTTATCAGTATTCCTGGTGTATGTATATTTCATTTAATTAATAGGTCCAGAGCAACTTGTGGTTATGACAGTGGTAGGTATCGAAGGGGGACATTTTTTGCGACCTAGGTGTCCCAAATTCCTACTTGTCTATGTAACATTGATAAATAATAATTATCTTTGTTATCATTTACTGTTATGTACATAATTAGTTACATTCAGATAAATGCAATTTTCCACAACCAGAATTTTTAAAAGGGTGGACCGGTAAGTCAGCGGAAGACCTCGGTCAGATGACCAGAAGCTTCAACGACGGGTCATCATCTAAGACCCACGTCAGGAAACATTTGTCCTGTTTCCTGACGAACCTTGCCTAACCTAAGCATATTTTTAATAATTTTGTAAGTACTTCGTGTAAACTGTGACTGAATACAATATAAAGTCAGAACTTGGCTCCTTAGCCCAGACAACACAACCCATCCTCACAAATTCTACTGTGCGTTATTCAAATACGGTTTGCAACAATTTTTTTCGATTTTTTGTTATTTACGTTAGGTTGTCCTCCATAAAAAAATAACCATTTATAGCATACCTCAACGGAAATAAAGGAAATATAAGAAAGGTGATAAGAAATACTGCCGCACGAAAAGAAAACAGACAACCACCGAACGAAGTAGAAAATCCTGTGAAACTTTTCACTGTTTAATTAAGGCATCTTGATTAGTTACCCATTTGACTGTCTTTACAACAATGAAATGTTGTTTGTTATTAAGAGAGGCTGAACAACGGCACGTTGCCAACCATCAAATCACAACTGGAACTCAAAACGTTCAACTATTCATCAGACCCACGATTTCGTGAGTCACTAACACATTAATTTCGTAAACCACCAAGTGTTTCATCCAACTTCATTACCTTAATTAACTCTGAGATTTAAGTAATATCAAAGACACGTTATCAACCACTAATGACAATCCAATCCTTAATGGCTCTTGTTTCTCTCCAGAGGTTCCCGTCCACTCACTGTATTCTATTACCTGGAGTTTACCTGGAGAGAGTTCCGGGGGTCAACGCCCCCGCGGCCCGGTCTGTGACCAGGCATCATGGTGGATCAGGGCCTGATCAACCAGGCTGTTACTGCTAGCTGCATGCAATCCAACATACGAGCCACAGCCCGGCTGGTCAGGTACCGACTTTAGGTGCTTGCCCAGTGCCTGCTTGAAGACAGCCAGGGGTCTATTGGTAATCCCCCTTATGTATGCTGGGAGGCAGTTGAACAGTCTTGGACCCCTGACACTTATTGTGTTGTCTCTTAACGTGCTAGTGACACCCCTGCTTTTCATTGGGGGGATGTTGCATCGTCTGCCAAGTCTTTTGCTTTCGTTGTAAGTGATTTTCGTGAGCAAGTTTGGTAGTAGTCCCTCTAGGATTTTCCAGGTGTATATAATCATGTATCTCTCCCGCCTGCGTTCCAGGGAGTACAGGTTCAGGAACTTCAAGCGCTCCCAGTAATTGAGGTGTTTTATCTCCGTTATGCGCACCGTGAAGGTTCTCTGTACATTTTCTAGGTCAGCAATTTCACCTGCCTTGAAAGGTGCTGTTAGTATGCAGCAATATTCCAGCCTAGATAGAACAAGCGACCTGAAGAGTGTCATCATGGGCTTGGCATCCCTAGTTTTGAAGGTTCTCATTATCCATCCTGTCATTTTTCTAGCAGATGCAATTGATACAATGTTATGGTCCTTAAGGTAAGATCCTCCGACATGATCACTCCCAGGACTTTGACGTTAGTTTTTCGCTCTATTGTGTGGTTGGAATTTGTTTTATACTCTGATGAAGTTTTAATTTCTTCACGTTTACCATATCGGAGTAATTGAAATTTCTCATCGTTGAACTTTATATTGTTTTCTGCAGCCCATTGAAAGATTTAGTTGATGTCCACCTGGAGCCTTGCAGTGTCTGCAATGGAAGACACTGTCATGCAGATTCGGGTGTCATCTGCAAAGGAAGACACGGTGCTGTGGCTTACATCCCTGTCTATGTCAGATATGAGGATGAGGAACAAGATGGGAGCGAGTACTGTGCCTTGCGGAACAGAGCTTTTCACCGTAGCCGCCTCAGACTTTACTCTGTTGACTACTATTCTTTGTGCTCTATTTGTCAGGAAATTATAGCTCCACCTACCAACTTTTCCTGTTATTCCTTTAGCACGCATTTTGTGCGCTATTACGCCATGGTCACACTTGTCGAAGATTTTAGATGAGATTTTGCCACCGAAGTGGCTAGTTTATTGTGCACCCCATATCCATCGGGTGGACGGTAGCGCAAGAGCATATGGATACACAAAAGGCCTAGGAACTAGGCCCCAAAGGGTTAACAGGAGTACATATGGATTTATATCTACATATCTATAGTTCACTTATCTGTTACAAGCAAATTTAGGAAATTTGCTTAGTATATCTGGTATCTTATTTTCATTAATAAGATATCTTGATATGTCACATAGCTTATTATACTGTCTATCTCTGTATTCCTCAACAAGTGGACAATTAAGCACTTAGTGTTCAAGACAGTGACCATATGCCTGATCACATAATTTACATTTAGTTTGATTACCATGTGTGTGTCTCCCAAACTGCCAGAAGTATGACTCACGAAATCGTAATGACACGATTGCAAACAAACCATACCCCGGCCGGGATTGAACCCGCGGTCATAGTCTCAAAACTCCAGCTCGTCGCGTTAGCCACTAGCTGGTCTAGTGGCTAACGCAACGGGCTGGAGTTTTGAGACTATGACCACGGGTTCAATCCCGGCCGGGGTATGGTTTGCCAGAAGTACTTGTAACCAAGAATAGCCTGAACACTACAACATCAGTCAGTCTGTTCACATTGCAAGTTGCTCCATAAACATACTTATCTATGAAGATTGAGACACTTATGCAGCATATGGAAATCTTTATTCAGGAAACGTTTCGCCACACAGTGGCTTCATCAGTCCAATACAAAGAGGAAGGCGTAAGGAGAGGAGTAGAATGAGGTAATCAGTCCCTCAACCTGGAGTCGATGTGTTCAGTCCATCAATCTTGTAGAATGTACAGCATAGGGCCGTAGACGTGGCTTATATACTGTAGTGAGGTGACGTGAAGCAGATGGAGGCGGGGTCATAGTGGTACCATCCACTAGTCGAAGTAGGTCTTCGTCCAAAGGTTGAACAAGTGTTGAAGAATTCTTTGTAACAAGATCCCATGATGCTGCAGTGTCCGACAGTTGTGATGAATGGTTTGAAAAACCGACAAGTTGAAGATTGAGACACTTATGCAGCATATGGAAATCTTTATTCAGGAAACGTTTCGCCACACAGTGGCTTCATCAGTCCAATACAAAGAGGAAGGCGTAAGGAGAGGAGTAGAATGAGGTAATCAGTCCCTCAACCTGGAGTCGATGTGTTCAGTCCATCAATCTTGTAGAATGTACAGCATAGGGCCGTAGACGTGGCTTATATACTGTAGTGAGGTGACGTGAAGCAGATGGAGGCGGGGTCATAGTGGTACCATCCACTAGTCGAAGTAGGTCTTCGTCCAAAGGTTGAACAAGTGTTGAAGAATTCTTTGTAACAAGATCCCATGATGCTGCAGTGTCCGACAGTTGTGATGAATGGTTTGAAAAACCGACAAGTTGAAGATTGAGACACTTATGCAGCATATGGAAATCTTTATTCAGGAAACGTTTCGCCACACAGTGGCTTCATCAGTCCAATACAAAGAGGAAGGCGTAAGGAGAGGAGTAGAATGAGGTAATCAGTCCCTCAACCTGGAGTCGATGTGTTCAGTCCATCAATCTTGTAGAATGTACAGCATAGGGCCGTAGACGTGGCTTATATACTGTAGTGAGGTGACGTGAAGCAGATGGAGGCGGGGTCATAGTGGTACCATCCACTAGTCGAAGTAGGTCTTCGTCCAAAGGTTGAACAAGTGTTGAAGAATTCTTTGTAACAAGATCCCATGATGCTGCAGTGTCCGACAGTTGTGATGAATGGTTTGAAAAACCGACAAGTTGAAGATTGAGACACTTATGCAGCATATGGAAATCTTTATTCAGGAAACGTTTCGCCACACAGTGGCTTCATCAGTCCAATACAAAGAGGAAGGCGTAAGGAGAGGAGTAGAATGAGGTAATCAGTCCCTCAACCTGGAGTCGATGTGTTCAGTCCATCAATCTTGTAGAATGTACAGCATAGGGCCGTAGACGTGGCTTATATACTGTAGTGAGGTGACGTGAAGCAGATGGAGGCGGGGTCATAGTGGTACCATCCACTAGTCGAAGTAGGTCTTCGTCCAAAGGTTGAACAAGGGACTGATGAAGCCACTGTGTGGCGAAACGTTTCCTGAATAAAGATTTCCATATGCTGCATAAGTGTCTCAATCTTCAACTTGTCGGTTTTTCAAACCATTCATCACAACTGTCGGACACTGCAGCATCATGGGATCTTGTTACAAAGAATTCTTCAACACTTGTTCAACCTTTGGACGAAGACCTACTTCGACTAGTGGATGGTACCACTATGACCCCGCCTCCATCTGCTTCACGTCACCTCACTACAGTATATAAGCCACGTCTACGGCCCTATGCTGTACATTCTACAAGATTGATGGACTGAACACATCGACTCCAGGTTGAGGGACTGATTACCTCATTCTACTCCTCTCCTTACGCCTTCCTCTTTGTATTGGACTGATGAAGCCACTGTGTGGCGAAACGTTTCCTGAATAAAGATTTCCATATGCTGCATAAGTGTCTCAATCTTCAACTTGTCGGTTTTTCAAACCATTCATCACAACTGTCGGACACTGCAGCATCATGGGATCTTGTTACAAAGAATTCTTCAACACTTGTTCAACCTTTGGACGAAGACCTACTTCGACTAGTGGATGGTACCACTATGACCCCGCCTCCATCTGCTTCACGTCACCTCACTACAGTATATAAGCCACGTCTACGGCCCTATGCTGTACATTCTACAAGATTGATGGACTGAACACATCGACTCCAGGTTGAGGGACTGATTACCTCATTCTACTCCTCTCCTTACGCCTTCCTCTTTGTATTGGACTGATGAAGCCACTGTGTGGCGAAACGTTTCCTGAATAAAGATTTCCATATGCTGCATAAGTGTCTCAATCTTCAACTTGTCGGTTTTTCAAACCATTCATCACATACTTATCTATGTTCATGTTATCGTAGTGGATTATAGATCTACTCAGGCTTCTAACTGCATTCCTATAACAATCATTTTCATTATTTACTTCTAATATTATTCCTAATGCTAGACACAGATATACCAAAGTCATATTCTACATTCTCCCTCTGGCTACTCTTCTTGGCTAACATATCAACTTTATCATGAAGGAGTAATCCAATGTGTGATGGGATCCATAGCAATTGTACATTAATTCCTTTGTCCCTGATTTTTGAGTATCTATACCTGGCTTCTCCAATGAGCATGTTGTTGGAATCATTATATGAGTTAAGACCATTCAGTGATGACATAGAATCAGTAATGATGATAGAGTCAAGCTCAGTATCATAAGTTAGCTTTAGCGCCATTAGGATTGCAAACAATTCAGTTTGCAATGTAGACACCCAGTTGTTAATTCTTATGCCTAGTTGAACAAGTTTATTATCTTTCTTAACTAGGGAGGTGGCAACAAGAGCAGATTCAGCCCTGCCAGAAGACTCCTGTTTAGATCCATCAGTGTATATAACTTGTGATAACTTATTACTGCCAGCTAGGCGAGAAATTTCTTCTTGGGCAGTTGCTTTAACAAGTGATTTAATGAAAGGATTACTAGCAATGAGCTTCTTGGGAGGGACCTGTCGAAGGCTTTTGCAAAGTCTGTGTATATTACATCTGCATTCTTTTTGTCTTCTAGTGCATCTAGAACCTTGTCATAGTGATCCAGTAGTTGGGACAGACAGGAGCGACATGCTCTAAACCCATGCTGCCCTGGGTTGTGTAACTGATCGCCACCCATCTAGATACTCATGTATCTAGATGGGTGGCGATCTTGCTTCTTAGGACCCTTTCAAAGATTTTTATGATATGGGATGTTAGCGCTATCGATCTGTAGTTCTTTGCTATTGCTTTACTGCCCCCTTTGTGGAGTGGGGCTATGTCTGTTTTTTTTAGTAACTGTGGGACGACCCCAGTGTCCATGCTTCCTCTCCATAGAATGTTAAAAGCACATAATAGGGGCTTCTTGCAGTTCTTGATGAACACGGAGTTCCAAGAGTCTGGCACTGGGGCAGAGTGCATGGGCATGTTGTTTATCGCCTGTTCGAAGTCATTTGGCGTCAGTATAACGTCAGATAGGCTTGTGTTTACCAAATTCTGTGGTTTTCTCATAAAAAAATTAATTTAGATCTACGACTCTGAGTCTGGTTAGCGGTTTTTTAAAAACTGAGTCATATTGGGACTTGAGTAGCTCACTCATTTCCTTGCTGTCATCTGTGTCGGATCCATCTTGTTTAAGAAGGAGCCCAATACTGGATGTTGTTCTCGACTTTGATTTCGCATAAGAAAAGAAATACTTTGGGTTTCTTTCGATTTCATTTATAGCTTTTAGTTCTTCCCGCTATTCCCGACACCTATAAGATTCCTTTAGCTTTAGTTCGATGTTTACTATTTCTCTGACCAGTGTCTCCCTACGCATTGCAGATATAATGGCCTCTTTTAGTCGCTCTGTTATCCTTTTCCGTCGCCTGTAAAGGGAGCGCCTGTCTCTTTCTATTTTACATCTACTCCTCCTTTTTCTTAAAGGAATATGCCTTGAGCATACATCGAGTGCCACAGAGCTAATCTGTTCCAGGCATAAGTTGGGGTCTGTGTTGCTTAGGCTATCTTCCCAGCTTATGTCATTTAGCACTTGGTTTACTTGGTCCCACTTTATGTTCTTGTTATTGAAGTTGAATTTGGCGAAGGCTTCTTTGTGACTGATCTCATTTTGTCGGTCTGGGGCTCCGCGCATACATGTCTGAACCTCGATTATGTTGTGATCTGAGTATATTGTTTTTGATATGGTGACATTTCGTATCAGATAATCATTGTTAGTGAAGATGAGGTCCAGTGTATTCTCCAATCTAGTAGGCTCTATTATTTTCTGGCTTAAGGTGAATTTTGTGCAGAAATTTACAAGCTCGTGTGTGTGTGAGTTCTCGTCTGAGCTGCCTCCTGGTGTTATCACTGCAACAACATTATTTGCTATATTCCTCCATTTTAGGTGCCTTAAGTTGAAATCCCCCAGGAGCAAGATGTTGGGGACAGGAGCTGGAAGATTTTCCAGACAGTGGTCAATTTTCAACAGCTATTCCTGGAATTGTTGGGACGTTGCATCCGGAGGCTTGTAGACTACCACAATGACTAGATTTTGGTTCTCGATCTTTACTGCTAAAACTTCAGCTACATCATTTGAGGCATTTAGCAGTTCTGTGCAAATAAGTGACTCTGCGATATATAGGCCAACGCCCCCTCCTCTTGCCTGTTCACTCTGTCTCATCTGTATAGGTTGTAACCTGGGATCCATATTTCGTTGTCCACGTGATCCTTTATGTGGGTCTCTGCGAAAGCCGCGAACATTGCATTTGCCTCTGCAAGCAGTCCACGGATGAAAGGTATTTTGTTGCTCGTTGCTGGCTTTAAACCCTGTATATTTGCAAAGAAAAATGTCATCGGATTGGTGGTACTGGGGGGGGGGGGGAGTCTTTTTTTCCGGCACTAATATCTATATCTGTTGGTTTGGAGTGGAAGCCATCGATTGCGCTTCCACTCCAGAAATGACTGGATTTGGTGTACGATTTCTGACATTTCCTGCCAGTTTTTTTTTTCTTTCCTGGCACTAAAAAACCTCCCTCTTGAGTGGCTGTGGCTACCCGGGTTTTCCCATGGTCTGGATGTTTTGTATCTTTTTGTCCCTTTTAGATGGTGTGCCTGGCAATATAAATTATAGCACTGTCTTTCCTGTACTGAAGAGGGACACATTTCAGGGTGAAAAAGTTTACAGAAAGGGAGGTTGCATTTTCCTGTTGTCATATGGGTACGGCATTTTCTAGGGTGGTCAAAGTTGCGCGTCCCCTCTGTTTTTCCAGATATTCCATGCCTGCAGATACCTAGTGCATAATATTTGCACAGGCTTGGTTTCTGTTTGCCTTGGATTTTTGTGATTGTATTCCCTGTTGGTGCATGTTTTCCTGTCTCATTTCTATCTTCACTAGTACTAACAACGGAGCTCTCGCCAGTTGTTTCTGGTAATTTATCGTCACTATTACTAGTGGAGTCTCCTTGTTTGCTATCTCCTGTGGTATTGCTAGTTTGTAATGTTGGTTCTATCTTGTCCTTGACTACACTTGTTTCCCTACTACAGCTCCTGTCTCCCTCGAGGCCACTAATATGCATTCCTCCATGCATGCAGTTTCTGTCTACTAGGACAGCACCTCCAGCCTCACAGTAACTGTCTACCAGGACAGCACCTCCAGCCTTACAGTTCCTGACTACCTGGCCAGCACCTCCAGTCATACAGTTACTGTCGGCCAGGACAGCATCCGGACCAAGGGCGATAGCACCATCCAGCCCAGACTTTTTATTTTCCCATTTGTTATAGAATGCTTCCAGGTTTTCTATGAAGGCTGCTTTGATGTTATCCTCTTTTAATACCAATGTGATTTTAGTCCACAGATTGATCTCATTTGGGCATACCCAAAAACACTTCCCTGATTTAATACCTCTTGTAGATAATTCTTGGATATCTGCACAAGGGGTGTGAGCCCAATTTCCACAAAAGCTGCATATAATCCACGTGGAAGCCCGCTTGTTTGTTTGGCTGCAGACTACACAGGATTTCATAATGTGATTTTAATGGTTGATTTACTGTATTCTATTAATAACCTCTTGAATATTCTACTAATAACCTCCTTAAAGTGAAGATCTGGCTATTTGTATTTCTATTTGTATTTGTACTTGTATATTTGGACAAGCTTACCACTCTAGTAGTTACTGCTTTAGTAGTTACGTATATATACTAAGCTAACTAATCTCAGCTCTCACACCATACATTCTGGTATTATTTCCAACGACCGTCTAGATATTAGATTTTTGGAAGCAGGACTTATACGGCACACACTGTCGCAATCCTTAATTAAAAACGACCTTTTCCCTAAACTTAGACAATGAAAAGGCCAACCAATCCTTTTCTAAAAGGATACCTTGATGGTTGGGAAGAGTTCTCGATCAAAGGAATTGTTGCTACCTCCAATTCTTGCATCAAACCGAATTATCTTAGATTGTCACTAGTCTAGCGAAAGACATACTGTTAAGAATAACAACCTGTGGTACTCGTGATGAAGCGGGTACCACAAGCATAGCTCTGCTCTTGTCGCTACAAATGTGTAATTACATAATGAACGCCACGATACAAGCATGAACGTAGAACCCTCCCACCGGAACTTTCACTTCCGGATTCGGTGTTTCCACTGTTAGACTAGTTGGTCACTGATGTTCACCTCTCACCGCTGCGTCAGCCAGCTTCCATTATGTAGTACTACACTTGCTACTACCACTATCACAACCATTAACCCCTCGTTATTGCTAAAGAATATCTCTAGTACCGTTACCAAGGCCAACACAGCAACTGCCGTTACCACCATAGCACCTCCAACATAATTAATACAGTTACCACCATAACATCGCCAACACAGTTACTACCGTTACCACTGTAGCACCGCCAACACAGCTACTACCGTTACCACCATAGCACCGCCAACACAGCTACTACGGTTACCACCATAGCATCGCCAACACAGCTACTACGGTTACCACCATAGCACTGACAACACAGCTACTACCGTTACCACCATAGCACTGCCAACACAGCTACTACGGTTACCACCATAGCATCGCCAACACAGCTACTACAGTTACCAACATAGCACCGCCAACACAGCTACTACCGTTACCACCACAGCACCGCCAACACAGCTACTACTGTTACCACCACAGCACCGCCAACACAGCTACTACCGTTACCACCACAGCACAGCCAACACAGCTACTACCGTTACCACCACAGCACCGCCAACACAGCTACTACCGTTACCACCACAGCACCGCCAACACAGCTACTACCGTTACCACCACAGCACCGCCAACACAGCTACTACTGTTACCACCACAGCACCGCCAACACAGCTACTACCGTTACCACCACAGCACCGCCAACACAGCTACTACAGTTACCACCACAGCACCGCCAAGACAGCTACTACCGTTCGTTACCACCACAGCACCGCCAACACAGCTACTACCGTTACCACCACAGCACCGCCAACACAGCTACTACCGTTACCACCACATCACCTCCAACAACTACTACTGTTACCACCACAGCACCGCCAACAACTACTACTGTTACCACCACAGCACCGCCAACACAGCTACTACAGTTACCACCACAGCACCGCCAACACAGCTACTACCGTTACCACCACAGCACCGCCAACACAGCTACTACAGTTACCACCACAGCACCGCCAACACAGCTACTACTGTTACCACCACAGCACCGCCAACACAGCTACTACCGTTACCACCACAGCACCGCCAACACAGCTACTACAGTTACCACCACAGCACCGCTAACACAGCTACTACCGTTACCACCATAGTACCGCCAACACAGCTACTACAGTTACCACCACAGCACCGCTAACACAGCTACTACCGTTACCACCATAGTACCGCCAACACAGCTACTACCGTTACCACCACAGCACCGCCAACACAGCTACTACCGTTACCACCACAGCACCGCCAACACAGCTACTACCGTTACCACCATAGTACCGCCAACACAGCTACTACCGTTACCACCATAGTACCGCCAACACAGCTACTACAGTTACCACCACAGCACCGCTAACACAGCTACTACCGTTACCACCACAGCACCGCCAACACAGCTACTACCGTTACCACCACAGCACCGCTAACACAGCTACTACCGTTACCACCACAGCACCGCCAACACAGCTACTACCGTTACCACCACAGCACCGCCAACACAGCTACTACCGTTACCACCACAGCACCGCCAACACAGCTACTACCGTTACCACCACAGCACCGCCAACACAGCTACTACAGTTACCACCACAGCACCGCCAACACAGCTACTACCGTTACCACCACAGCACCGCCAACACAGCTACTACAGTTACCACCACAGCACCGCTAACACAGCTACTACCGTTACCACCACAGCACCGCCAACACAGCTACTACCGTTACCACCACAGCACCGCTAACACAGCTACTACCGTTACCACCACAGCACCGCCAACACAGCTACTACCGTTACCACCACAGCACCGCCAACACAGCTACTACCGTTACCACCACAGCACCGCCAACACAGCTACTACCGTTACCACCACAGCACCGCCAACACAGCTACTACCGTTACCACCACAGCACCGCCAACACAGCTACTACCGTTACCACCATAGTACCGCCAACACAGCTACTACCGTTACCACCATAGTACCGCCAACACAGCTACTACCGTTACCACCATAGTACCGCCAACACAGCTACTACCGTTACCACCATAGCACCGCCAACACAGCTACTACCGTTACCACCACAGCACCGCCAACACAGCTACTACCGTTACCACCACAGCACCGCCAACACAGCTACTACCGTTACCACCATAGTACCGCCAACACAGCTGCTACCGTTACCACCATAGTACCGCCAACACAGCTGCTACCGTTACCACCATAGCACCGCCAACACAGCTACTACCATTACCACAGCACCGCCAAGGCAGCTACTACCGTTACCACCATAGTACCGCCAACACAGCTACTACCGTTACCACCATAGTACCGCCAACACTGCTACTACCGTTACCACCACAGCACCGCCAACAGCTACTACCGTTGCCACCATAGCACTGCCAACAGCTACTACCGTTACCACCACAGCACTGCCAACAGCTACTACCGTTACCACCACAGCACTGCCAACAGCTACTACCGTTACCACCACAGCACCGCCAACAGCTACTACCATGGAAATAAATGGTATAAAATACCGACACAATGGAAATATAAACACAAATGCAGTATAATGTGATCCTTTATTGACAACGTTTCACCCACACAGTGGGCTTTTTCAAGTCACACACGGATCTACCTGGGGTTGGAAGGTACGAGGGTATTTATAGTCAGAATGTTGAGGTCAGGTGGAGAATGCTGCATCTGATGATCTACCGGGTGGGGTTATAGAGTCTTGGGTAGCTTGGCAGGGGTATTGGACAAGTTGTAGACCTTCTGCAGTGTTCTATGTTCTTATGTGGGAGAGCGATGAAGAAGTTTCTTGGCGAGTGGTTCAGCTATGTTATAGAAGCCATTGTTCTGGTTGAAATTGTTGGTTATAGAGATAAACGATGATTCCAGGATTCTTCTGTATTGAGTGTTGTCTTCTGTGGCTATAAGTCTTGAGTTTCTGTAGTTAATTAAATGGTTGTGTGAATTGCGATGTTGTACACAGGCATTCCTTGTATCGTCAGTCCTGCTTGCATATTGGTGTTCTGAAATGCGTGTTTGGAGGTCTCTTGATGTTTCGCCAACATATAATTTGTTGCAGTCATTACAAGGGATTATGTATACCCCTGCAGAGGATGGAGACTTGTCCTGTCTACTACTGGTGATGTTCTTGATGGTCGTGGTTGTGGAGGTAGATACTTGGAATGATGTTTTGGCAAAGATGTTGCAAACATGTTTGGCAATGGAGTTGTTACCACCACAGCACCGCCAACAGCTACTACCGTTACCACCACAGCACCGACAACAGCTACTACCGTTACCACCACAGCACCGCCAACAGCTACTACCGTTACCACCACAGCACCGCCAACAGCTACTACCGTTACCACCACAGCACCGCCAACAGCTACTACAGTTACCACCACAGCACCGCCAACAGCTACTACCGTTACCGCCACAGCACCGCCAACAGCTACTACCGTTACCACCACAGCACCTCCAACAGCTACTACCGTTACCATCACAGCACCGCCAACAGCTACTTCGGTTACCACCACAGCACCTCCAACAGCTACTACCGTTACCACCACAGCACCGCCAACAGCTACTACCGTTACCACCACAGCACCGCCAACAGCTACTTCCGTTATCACCACAGCAACCCAACAGCTACTACCGTTACCACCACAACACCGCCAACAGCTACTACCGTTACCACCACAGCACCGCCAACAGCTACTACCGTTACCACCACAGCACCGCCAACAGCTACTGCGTTACCACCACAGCACCGCCAACAGCTACTACCGTTACCACCACAGCACCGCCAACAGCTACTACCGTTACCACCACAGCACCGCCAACAGCTACTTCGGTTACCACCACAGCACATCCAACAGCTACTACCGTTACCACCACAGCACCGCCAACAGCTACTACCGTTACCACCACAGCACCGCCAACAGCTACTTCCGTTACCACCACAGCAACCCAACAGCTACTACCGTTACCACCACAACACCGCCAACAGCTACTACCGTTACCACCACAGCACCGCCAACAGCTACTACCGTTACCACCACAGCACCGCCAAAAGCTACTTCGTTACCACCCCAGCACCGCCAACAGCTACTACCGTTACCACCACAGCACCGCCAACAGCTACTACCGTTACCACCACAGCACCGCCAACAGCTACTACCCTTACCACCACAGCACCGCCAACAGCTACTACCGTTACCACCACAGCACCTCCAACAGCTACTGCGTTACCACCACAGCACCGCCAACAGCTACTGCGTTACCACCACAGCACAGCCAACAGCTACTGCGTTACCACCACAGCACTGCCAACAGCTACTACCGTTACCACCACAGCACCGCCAACAGCTACTACCGTTACCACCACAGCACCGCCAACAGCTACTACCGTTACCACCACAGCACCGCCAACAGCTACTACCGTTATCACCACAGCACCGCCAACAGCTACTACCGTTACCACCACAGCACCGCCAACAGCTACTACCGTTATCACCACAGCACCGCCAGCAGCTACTACCCTTACCACCACAGCACCGCCAACAGCTACTACCCTTACCGCCAAAGCACCGCCAACAGCTACTACCGGTACCACCACAGCACCTCCAACAGCTACTACCGTTACCACCACAGCACTGCCAACAGCTACTTCCGTTACCACCACAGCACCCCCAACAGCTACTACCGTTACCATCTCAGCACCGCCAACAGCTACTACCGTTACCACCACAGCACCGCCAACAGCTACTACCGTTACCACCACAGCATCCCCAACAGCTACTACCGTTACCACCACAGCACCGCCAACAGCTACTTCCGTTACAAGCACAGCACCCAAACAGCTACTACCGTTACCACCACAGCACCGCCAACAGCTACTACCGTTACCACCACAGCACCGCCAACAGCTACTACCGTTACCACCACAGCACCGCCAAGAGCTACTACCGTTACCACCACAGCACCGCCAGCAGCTACTACCGTTACCACCACAGCACCGCCAGCAGCTACTACCGTTACCACCACAGCACCGCCAACAGCTACTACCGTTACCACCATAGTACCGCCAACACAGCTACTACCGTTACCACCATAGTACCGCCAACACAGCTACTACCGTTACCACCATAGCACCGCCAACAGAAACTACCGTTACCACCACAGCACTGCCAACAGTTACTACCGTTACCACCACAGCACCGCCAACTGCTACCGTTACCACCACAGCACCGCCAACAGCTACTACCGTTACCACCATAGTACCGCCAACACAGCTACTACCGTTACCACCATAGTACCGCCAACACAGCTACTACCGTTACCACCATAGCACCGCCAACAGAAACTACCGTTACCACCACAGCACTGCCAACAGTTACTACCGTTACCACCACAGCACCGCCAACTGCTACCGTTACCACCACAGCACCGCCAACAGCTACTACCGTTACCACCACAGCACCGCCAGCAGCTACTACCGTTACCACCACAGCACTGCCAACAGTTACTACCGTTACCACCACAGCACCGCCAACAGCTACCACCGTTACCACCACAGCACCGCCAACACAGCTACTACCGTTACCACCACAGCACCGCCAACAGCTACTACCGTTACAATCACAGCACCGCCAACAGCTACTACCGTTACCACCACAGCACCGCCAACAGCTACTACCGTTACCACCACAGCACCGCCAGCAGCTACTACCGTTACTACCACAGCACCGCCAACAGCTACTACCGTTACCACCACAGCACCGCCAACAGCTACTACCGTTACAATCACAGCACCGCCAACAGCTACTACCGTTACCACCACAGCACCGCCAACAGCTACTACCGATACCACCACAGCACCGCCAGCAGCTACTACCGTTACCACCACAGCACCGCCAACAGCTACTACCGTTACCACCACAGCACCGCCAACAGCTACTACCGTTACCACCACAGCACCGCCAACAGCTACTTCCGTTACCACCACAGCACCTCCAACAGCTACTACCGTTACCACCACAGCACCGCCAAAAGCTACTACCGTTACCACCACAGCACCGCCAACAGCTACTTCCGTTACCACCACAGCAACCCAACAGCTACTACCGTTACCACAACAACACCGCCAACAGCTACTACAGTTACCACCACAGCAGCGCCAACAGCTACTACCGTTACCACCACAGCACCGCCAACAGCTACTGCGTTACCACCACAGCACCGTCAACAGCTACTACCGTTACCACCACAGCACCGCCAACAGCTACTACCGTTACCACCACAGCACCGCCAACAGCTACTACCGTTACCACCACAGCACCGCCAGCAGCTACTACCGTTACCACCACAGCACCGCCAAGAGCTACTACCGTTACCACCACAGCACCGCCAACAGCTACTACCGTTACCACCACAGCACCGCCAACAGCTACTACCGTTACCACCACAGCACCGCCAGCAGCTACTACCGTTACCACCACAGCACCGCCAACAGCTACTACCGTTACCACCACAGCACCACCAACAGCTACTACCGTTACCACCACAGCACCGCCAACAGCTATTACCGTTACCACCACAGCACCGCCAGCAGCTACTTCCGTTACCTCCACAGCACCGCCAACAGCTACTACCGTTACCACCACAGCACCGCCAACAGCTACTACCGTCACCACCACAGCACCGCCAGCAGCTACTACCGTCACCACCACAGCACCGCCAGCAGCTACTACCGTTACCACCACAGCATCGCCAGCAGCTACTACCGTTACCACCACAGCACCGCCAACAGCTACTACCGTTACCACCACAGCACCGCCAACAGCTACTACCGTTACCACCACAGCACCGCCAACAGCTACTACCGTTACCACCACAGCACCGCCAACAGCTACTACCGTTACCACCACAGCACCGCCAGCAGCTACTATCGTTACCACCACAGCACCGCCAACAGCTACTACCGTTACCACCATAGTACCGCCAACACAGCTACTACCGTTACCACCATACTACCGCCAACACAGCTACTACCGTTACCACCATAGCACCGCCAACAGAAACTACCGTTACCACCACAGTACTGCCAACAGTTACTACCGTTACCACCACAGCACCGCCAACTGCTACCGTTACCACCCCAGCACCGCCAACAGCTACTACCGTTACCACCACAGAACTGCCAACAGTTACTACCTTTACCACCACAGCACCGCCAACAGCTACCACCGTTACCACCACAGCACCGCCAACACAGCTCCTACCGCTACCACCACAGCACCGCAACAGCTACTACCGTTACCACCACAGCACCGCCAACAGCTACTACCGTTACCACCACAGCACCGCCAACAGCTACTGCGTTACCACCACAGCACCGCCAACAGCTACTGCGTTACCACCACAGCACCGCCAACACCTACTGCGTTACCACCACAGCACCGCCAACAGCTACTACCGTTACCACCACAGCACCGCCAACAGCTACTACCGTTACCACCACAGCACCGCCAACAGCTACTACCGTTACCACCACAGCACCGCCAACAGCTACTACCGTTACCACCACAGCACCGCCAACAGCTACTACCGTTACCACCACAGCACCGCCAACAGCTACTACCGTTACCACCACAGCACCGCCAACAGCTACTACCGTTATCACCACAGCACCGCCAGCAGCTACTACCCTTACAACCACAGCACCGCCAACAGCTACTACCCTTACCGCCAAAGCACCGCCAACAGCTACTACCGGTAACACCACAGCACCTCCAACAGCTACTACCGTTACCACCACAGCACTGCCAACAGCTACTTCCGTTACCACCACAGCACCCCCAACAGCTACTACCGTTACCACCCCAGCACCGCCAACAGCTACTACCGTTACCACCACAGCACCGCCAACAGCTACTACCGTTACCACCACAGCACCCCCAACAGCTACTACCGTTACCACCACAGCACCGCCAACAGCTACTTCCGTTACAAGCACAGCACCCCAACAGCTACTACCGTTACCACCACAGCATCGCCAACAGCTACTACCGTTTCCACCACAGCACCGCCAGCAGCTACTACCGTTACCACCACAGCACCGCCAACAGCTACTACCGTTACCACCATAGTACCTCCAACACAGTTACTACCGTTACCACCATAGCACCGCCAACAGAAACTACCGTTACCACCACAGCACTGCCAACAGTTACTACCGTTACCACCACAGCACCGCCAACTGCTACCGTTACCACCACAGCACCGCCAACAGCTACTACCGTTACCACCATAGTACCGCCAACACAGCTACTACCGTTACCACCATAGTACCGCCAACACAGCTACTACCGTTACCACCATAGCACCGCCAACAGAAACTACCGTTACCACCACAGCACTGCCAACAGTTACTACCGTTACCACCACAGCACCGCCAACTGCTACCGTTACCACCACAGCACCGCCAACAGCTACTACCGTTACCACCACAGCACCGCCAGCAGCTACTACCGTTACCACCACAGCACTGCCAACAGTTACTACCGTTACCACCACAGCACCGCCAACAGCTACCACCGTTACCACCACAGCACCGCCAACACAGCTACTACCGTTACCACCACAGTACCGCCAACAGCTACTACCGTTACCACCACAGCACCGCCAACAGCTACTACCGTTACCATCACAGCACCGCCAACAGCTACTACCGTTACCACCACAGCACCGCTAACAGCTACTACCGTTACCACCACAGCACCGCCAGCAGCTACTACCGTTACCACCACAGCACCGCCAACAGCAACTACCGTTACCACCACAGCACCGCCAACAGCTACTACCGTTACCACCACAGCACCGCCAACAGCTACTTCCGTTACCACCACAGCACCTCCAACAGCTACTACCGTTACCACCACAGCAACGCCAAAAGCTATTACCGTTACCACCACAGCACCGCCAACAGCTACTTCCGTTACCACCACAGCAACCCAGCAGCTACTACCGTTACCACCACAACACCGCCAACAGCTACTACAGTTACCACCACAGCACCGCCAACAGCTACTACCGTTACCACCACAGCACCGCCAACAGCTACTGCGTTACCACCACAGCACCGCCAACAGCTACTACCGTTACCACCACAGCACCGCCAACAGGTACTACCGTTACCACCACAGCACCGCCAGCAGCTACTACCGTTACCACCACAGCACCGCCAAGAGCTACTACCGTTACCACCACAGCACCGCCAACAGCTACTGCGTTACCACCACAGCACCGCCAACAGCTACTGCGTTACCACCACAGCACCGCCAACAGCTACTGCGTTACCACCACAGCACCGCCAACAGCTACTACCGTTACCACCACAGCACCGCCAACAGCTACTACCGTTACCACCACAGCACCGCCAACAGCTACTACCGTTACCACCACAGCACCGCCAACAGCTACTACCGTTACCACCACAGCACCGCCAACAGCTACTACCGTTACCACCACAGCACCGCCAACAGCTACTACCGTTACCACCACAGCACCGCCAACAGCTACTACCGTTATCACCACAGCACCGCCAGCAGCTACTACCCTTACCACCACAGCACCGCCAACAGCTACTACCCTTACCGCCAAAGCACCGCCAACAGCTACTACCGGTACCACCACAGCACCTCCAACAGCTACTACCGTTACCACCACAGCACTGCCAACAGCTACTTCCGTTACCACCACAGCACCCCCAACAGCTACTACCGTTACCACCACAGCACCGCCAACAGCTACTACCGTTACCACCACAGCACCGCCAACAGCTACTACCGTTACCACCACAGCACCCCCAACAGCTACTACCGTTACCACCACAGCACCGCCAACAGCTACTTCCGTTACAAGCACAGCACCCCAACAGCTACTACCGTTAGCACCACAGCACCGCCAACAGCTACTACCGTTACCACCACAGCACCGCCAACAGCTACTACCGTTACCACCACAGCACCGCCAAGAGCTACTACCGTTACCACCACAGCACCGCCAGCAGCTACTACCGTTACCACCACAGCACCGCCTGCAGCTACTACCGTTACCACCACAGCACCGCCAACAGCTACTACCGTTACCACCATAGTACCGCCAACACAGCTACTACCGTTACCACCATAGTACCTCCAACACAGCTACTACCGTTACCACCATAGCACCGCCAACAGAAACTACCTTTACCACCACAGCACTGCCAACAGTTACTACCGTTACCACCACAGCACCGCCAACTGCTACCGTTACCACCACAGCACCGCCAACAGCTACTACCGTTACCACCATAGTACCGCCAACACAGCTACTACCGTTACCACCATAGTACCGCCAACACAGCTACTACCGTTACCACCATAGCACCGCCAACAGAAACTACCGTTACCACCACAGCACTGCCAACAGTTACTACCGTTACCACCACAGCACCGCCAACTGCTACCGTTACCACCACAGCACCGCCAACAGCTACTACCGTAACCACCACAGCACCGCCAGCAGCTACTACCGTTACCACCACAGCACTGCCAACAGTTACTACCGTTACCACCACAGCACCGCCAACAGCTACCACCGTTACCACAACAGCACCGCCAACACAGCTACTACCGTTACCACCACAGTACCGCCAACAGCTACTACCGTTACCACCACAGCACCGCCAACAGCTACTACCGTTACCATCACAGCACCGCCAACAGCTACTACCGTTACCACCACAGCACCGCCAACAGCTACTACCGTTACCACCACAGCACCGCCAGCAGCTACTACCGTTACCACCACAGCACCGCCAACAGCTACTACCGTTACCACCACAGCACCGCCAACAGCTACTACCGTTACCACCACAGCACCGCCAACAGCTACTTCCGTTACCACCACAGCACCTCCAACAGCTACTACCGTTACCACCACAGCACCGCCAAAAGCTACTACCGTTACCACCACAGCACCGCCAACAGCTACTTCCGTTACCACCACAGCAACCCAACAGCTACTACCGTTACCACCACAACACCGCCAACAGCTACTACAGTTACCACCACAGCACCGCCAACAGCTACTACCGTTACCACCACAGCACCGCCAACAGCTACTGCGTTACCACCACAGCACCGCCAACAGCTACTACCGTTACCACCACAGCACCGCCAACAGCTACTACCGTTACCACCACAGCACCGCCAGCAGCTACTACCGTTACCACCACAGCACCGCCAAGAGCTACTACCGTTACCACCACAGCACCGCCAACAGCTACTACCGTTACCACCACAGCACCGCCAAGAGCTACTACCGTTACCACCACAGCACCGCCAACAGCTACTACCGTTACCACCACAGCACCGCCAACAGCTACTACCGTTACCACCACAGCACCGCCAGCAGCAACTACCGTTACCACCACAGCACCGCCAACAGCTACTACCGTTACCACCACAGCACCGCCAACAGCTACTACCGTTACCACCACAGCACCGCCAACAGCTATTACCGTTACCACCACAGCACCGCCAGCAGCTACTTCCGTTACCACCACAGCACCGCCAACAGCTACTACCGTTACCACCACAGCACCGCCAACAGCTACTACCGTCACCACCACAGCACCGCCAGCGGCTACTACCGTCACCACCACAGCACCGCCAGCAGCTACTACCGTTACCACCACAGCACCGCCAGCAGCTACTACCGTTACCACCACAGCACCGCCAACAGCTACTACCGTTACCACCACAGCACCGCCAACAGCTACTACCGTTACCACCACAGCACCGCCAACAGCTACTACCGTTACCACCACAGCACCGCCAACAGCTACTACCGTTACCACCACAGCACCGCCAGCAGCTACTATCGTTACCACCACAGCACCGCCAACAGCTACTACCGCTACCACCATAGTACCGCCAACACAGCTACTACCGTTACCACCATAGTACCGCCAACACAGCTACTACCGTTACCACCATAGTACCGCCAACACAGCTACTACCGTTACCACCATAGCACCGCCAACAGAAACTACCGTTACCACCACAGCACTGCCAACAGTTACTACCGTTACCACCACAGCACCGCCAACTGCTACCGTTACCACCACAGCACCGCCAACAGCTACTACCGTTACCACCACAGCACCGCCAGCAGCTACTTCCGTTACCACCACAGCACTGCCAACAGTTACTACCGTTACCACCACAGCACCGCCAACAGCTACCACCGTTACCACAACAGCACCGCCAACACAGCTACTACCGTTACCACCACAGTACCGCCAACAGCTACTACCGTTACCACCACAGCACCGCCAACAGCTACTACCGTTACCATCACAGCACCGCCAACAGCTACTACCGTTACCACCACAGCACCGCCAACAGCTACTACCGTTACCACCACAGCACCGCCAGCAGCTACTACCGTTACCACCACAGCACCGCCAACAGCTACTACCGTTACCACCACAGCACCGCCAACAGCTACTACCGTTACCACCACAGCACCGCCAACAGCTACTTCCGTTACCACCACAGCACCTCCAACAGCTACTACCGTTACCACCACAGCACCGCCAAAAGCTACTACCGTTACCACCACAGCACCGCCAACAGCTACTTCCGTTACCACCACAGCAACCCAACAGCTACTACCGTTACCACCACAACACCGCCAACAGCTACTACAGTTACCACCACAGCACCGCCAACAGCTACTACCGTTACCACCACAGCACCGCCAACAGCTACTGCGTTACCACCACAGCACCGCCAACAGCTACTACCGTTACCACCACAGCACCGCCAACAGCTACTACCGTTACCACCACAGCACCGCCAGCAGCTACTACCGTTACCACCACAGCACCGCCAAGAGCTACTACCGTTACCACCACAGCACCGCCAACAGCTACTACCGTTACCACCACAGCACCGCCAAGAGCTACTACCGTTACCACCACAGCACCGCCAACAGCTACTACCGTTACCACCACAGCACCGCCAACAGCTACTACCGTTACCACCACAGCACCGCCAGCAGCAACTACCGTTACCACCACAGCACCGCCAACAGCTACTACCGTTACCACCACAGCACCGCCAACAGCTACTACCGTTACCACCACAGCACCGCCAACAGCTATTACCGTTACCACCACAGCACCGCCAGCAGCTACTTCCGTTACCACCACAGCACCGCCAACAGCTACTACCGTTACCACCACAGCACCGCCAACAGCTACTACCGTCACCACCACAGCACCGCCAGCGGCTACTACCGTCACCACCACAGCACCGCCAGCAGCTACTACCGTTACCACCACAGCACCGCCAGCAGCTACTACCGTTACCACCACAGCACCGCCAACAGCTACTACCGTTACCACCACAGCACCGCCAACAGCTACTACCGTTACCACCACAGCACCGCCAACAGCTACTACCGTTACCACCACAGCACCGCCAACAGCTACTACCGTTACCACCACAGCACCGCCAGCAGCTACTATCGTTACCACCACAGCACCGCCAACAGCTACTACCGCTACCACCATAGTACCGCCAACACAGCTACTACCGTTACCACCATAGTACCGCCAACACAGCTACTACCGTTTCCACCATTGCACCGCCAACAGAAACTACCGTTACCACCACAGCACTGCCAACAGTTACTACCGTTACCACCACAGCACCGCCAACTGCTACCGTTACCACCCCAGCACCGCCAACAGCTACTACCGTTACCACCACAGAACTGCCAACAGTTACTACCGTTACCACCACAGCACCGCCAACAGCTACCACCGTTACCACCACAGCACCGCCAACACAGCTCCTACCGCTACCACCACAGCACCGCAACAGCTACTACCGTTAGCACCATAGCACCGCCAACAGCTACTACCGTTACCACCACAGCACCGCCAGCAGCTACTACCGTTACCACCACAGCACCGCCAACAGCTACTACCGTTACCACCATAGTACCTCCAACACAGCTACTACCGTTACCACCATAGCACCGCCAACAGAAACTACCGTTACCACCACAGCACTGCCAACAGTTACTACCGTTACCACCACAGCACCGCCTACTGCTACCGTTACCACCACAGCACCGCCAACAGCTACTACCGTTACCACCATAGTACCGCCAACACAGCTACTACCGTTACCACCATAGTACCGCCAACACAGCTACTACCGTTACCACCATAGCACCGCCAACAGAAACTACCGTTACCACCACAGCACTGCCAACAGTTACTACCGTTACCACCACAGCACCGCCAACTGCTACCGTTACCACCACAGCACCGCCAACAGCTACTACCGTTACCACCACAGCACCGCCAGCAGCTACTACCGTTACCACCACAGCACTGCCAACAGTTACTACCGTTACCACCACAGCACCGCCAACAGCTACCACCGTTACCACCACAGCACCGCCAACACAGCTACTACCGTTACCACCACAGTACCGCCAACAGCTACTACCGTTACCACAACAGCACCGCCAACAGCTACTACCGTTACCATCACAGCAAGGCCAACAGCTACTACCGTTACCACCACAGCACCGCCAACAGCTACTACCGTTACCACCACAGCACCGCCAGCAGCTACTACCGTTACCACCACAGCACCGCCAACAGCTACTACCGTTACCACCACAGCACCGCCAACAGCTACTACCGTTACCACCACAGCACCGCCAACAGCTACTTCCGTTACCACCACAGCACCTCCAACAGCTACTACCGTTACCACCACAGCACCGCCAAAAGCTACTACCGTTACCACCACAGCACCGCCAACAGCTACTTCCGTTATCACCACAGCAACCCAGCAGCTACTACCGTTACCACCACAACACCGCCAACAGCTACTACAGTTACCACCACAGCACCGCCAACAGCTACTACCGTTACCACCACAGCACCGCCAACAGCTACTGCGTTACCACCACAGCACCGCCAACAGCTACTACCGTTACCACCACAGCACCGCCAACAGCTACTGCTACTACCGTTACCACCACAGCACCGCCAACAGCTACTTCCGTTACCACCACAGCACCTCCAACAGCTACTTACCACCACAGCACCGCCAACAGCTACTACCGTTACCACCACAGCACCGCCAACAGCTACTTCCGTTATCACCACAGCAACCCAGCAGCTACTACCGTTACCACCACAACCCCGCCAACAGCTACTACCGTTACCACCACAGCACCGCCAACAGCTACTACCGTTACCACCACAGCACCGCCAACAGCTACTGCGTTACCACCACAGCACCGCCAACAGCTACTACCGTTACCACCACAGCACCGCCAACAGCTACTGCGTTACCACCACAGCACCGCCAACAGCTACTGCGTTTCCACCACAGCACCGCCAACAGCTACTACCGTTACCACCACAGCACCGCCAACAGCTACAACCGTTACCACCACAGCACCGCCAACAGCTACTACCGTTACCACCACAGCACCGCCAACAGCTACTACCGTTACCACCACAGCACCGCCAACAGCTACTACCGTTACCACCACAGCACCGCCAACAGCTACTACCGTTACCACCACAGCACCGCCAACAGCTACTACCGTTATCACCACAGCACTGCCAGCAGCTACTACCCTTACCACCACAGCACCGCCAACAGCTATTACCCTTACCGCCAAAGCACCGCCAACAGCTACTACCGGTACCACCACAGCACCTCCAACAGCTACTACCGTTACCACCACAGCACTGCCAACAGCTACTTCCGTTACCACCACAGCACCCCCAACAGCTACTACCGTTACCACCACAGCACCGCCAACAGCTACTACCGTTACCACCACAGCACCGCCAACAGCTACTACCGTTACCACCACAGCACCCCCAACAGCTACTACCGTTACCACCACAGCACCGCCAACAGCTACTTCCGTTACAAGCACAGCACCCCAACAGCTACTACCGTTACCACCACAGCACCGCCAACAGCTACTACCGTTACCACCACAGCACCGCCAACAGCTACTACCGTTACCACCACAGCACCGCCTAGAGCTACTACCGTTACCACCACAGCACCGCCAGCAGCTACTACCGTTACCACCACAGCACCGCCTGCAGCTACTACCGTTACCACCACAGCACCGCCAACAGCTACTACCGTTACCACCATAGTACCGCCAACACAGCTACTACCGTTACCACCATAGTACCTCCAACACAGCTACTACCGTTACCACCATAGCACCGCCAACAGAAACTACCTTTACCACCACAGCACTGCCAACAGTTACTACCGTTACCACCACAGCACCGCCAACTGCTACCGTTACCACCACAGCACCGCCAACAGCTACTACCGTTACCGCCACAGCTACTACCGTTACCACCGCCAACAGAAACTACCGTTACCACCACAGCACCGCCAACAGCTACTACCGTTACCACCACAGTACCGCCAACACAGCTACTACCGTTACCACCACAGCACCGCCAACAGCTACTACCGTTACCACCACAGCACCGCCAACAGCTACTACCGTTACCACCCCAGCACCGCCAACAGCTACTACCGTTACCACCACAGCACCGCCAACAGCTACTACCGTTACCACCACAGCACCGCCAACAGCTACTACCGTTACCACCACAGCACCGCCAACAGCTACTACCGTTACCACCGTTACCACAGCAACCCAACAGCTACTACCGTTACCACCACAGCACCGCCAACAGCTACTACCGTTACCACCACAGCACCGCCAACAGCTACTACCGTTACCACCACAGCACCGCCAACAGCTACTACCGTTACCACCACAGCACCGCCAACAGCTACTACCGTTACCACCACAGCACCGCCAACAGCTACTACCGTTACCACCACAGCACCGCCAACAGCTACTACCGTTACCACCACAGCACCGCCAACAGCTACTACCGTTACCACCACAGCACCGCCAGCAGCTACTACCGTTACCACCACAGCACCGCCAACAGCTACTACCGTTACCACCATAGTACCGCCAACAGCTACTACCGTTACCACCACAGCACCGCCAACAGCTACTACCGTTACCACCACAGCACCGCCAGCAGCTACTACCGTTACCACCACAGCACCGCCAACAGCTACTACCGTTACCACCATAGTACCCAACACAGCTACTACCGTTACCACCATAGCACCGCCAACACAGCTACTACCGTTACCACCACAGCACCGCCAACAGCTACCGTTACCACCACACAGCCAACAAACTACCGTTACCACCCCAGCACCGCCAACAGCTACTACCGTTACCACCACAGAACTGCCAAGAGTTACTACCGTTACCACCACAGCACCGCCAAGAGCTACCACCGTTACCACCACAGCACCGCCAACACAGCTCCTACCGCTACCACCACAGCACCGCAACAGCTACTACCGTTACCACCACAGCACCGCCAACAGCTACTACCGTTACCACCACAGCACCGCCAACAGCTACTACCGTTACCACCACAGCACCGCCAACAGCTACTACCGTTACCACCACATCACCGCCAGCATCTACTACCGTTACCACCACAGCACCGCCAAGAGCTACTACCGTTACCACCACAGCACCGCCAACAGCTACTACCGTTACCACCACAGCACCGCCAACAGCTACTACCGTTACCACCACAGCACCGCCAGCAGCTACTACCGTTACCACCACAGCACCGCCAACAGCTACTACCGTTACCACCACAGCACCGCCAACAGCTACTACCGTTACCACCACAACACCGCCAACAGCTATTACCGTTACTACCACAGCACCGCCAACAGCTACTACCGTTACCACCATAGCACCGCCAACAGTTTCTACCGTCACCACCACAGCACCGCCAGCAGCTACTACCGTCACCACCACAGCACCGCCAGCACCTACTACCGTTACCACCACAGCACCGCCAGCAGCTACTACCGTTACCACCACAGCACCGCCAACAGCTACTACCGTTACCACCACAGCACCGCCAACAGCTACTACCGTTACCACCACAGCACCGCCAACAGCTACTACCGTTACCACCACAGCACCGCCAACAGCTACTACCGTTACCACAACAGCACCGCCAGCAGCTACTACCGTTACCACCACAGCACCGCCAACAGCTACTACCGTTACCACCACAGCACCGCCAACAGCTACTACCGTTACCACAACAGCACCGCCAGCAGCTACTACCGTTACCACCACAGCACCGCCAGCAGCTTCTACCGTTACCACCACAGCACCGCCAACAGCTACTACCGTTACCACCACAGCACCGCCAACAGCTACTACCGTTACCACCACAGCACCGCCAGCAGCTACTACCGTTACCACCACAGCACCGCCAGCAGCTACTACCGTTACCACCACAACACCGCCAGCAGCTTCTACCGTTACCACCACAGCACCGCCAACAGCTACTACCGTTACCACCACAGCACCGCCAACAGCTACTACCGTTACCACCACAGCACCGCCAGCAGCTACTACCGTTACCACCACAGCACCGCCAACAGCTACTACCGTTACCACCATAGTACCGCCAACACAGCTACTACCGTTACCACCATAATACCGCCAACACAGCTACTACCGTTACTACCACAGCACTGCCAACAGTTACTACCGTTACCACCACAGCACCGCCAACAGCTACTACCGTTACCACCATAGTACCGCCAACACAGCTACTACTGTTACGACCATAGTACCGCCAACACAGCTACTACAGTTACCACCATAGCACCGCCAACAGAAACTACCGTTACCACCACAGCACTGCCAACAGTTACTACCGTTACCACCACAGCACCGCCAACTGCTACCGTTACCACCACAGCACCGCCAACAGCTACTACCCTTACCACCACAGCACCGCCAGCAGCTACTACCGTTACCACCACAGCACTGCCAACAGCTACCACCGTTACCACCACAGCACCGCCAACACAGCTACTACCGTTTCCACCACAGTACCGCCAACAGTTACTACCGTTACCACCACAGCACCGCCAACAGCTACTACCGTTACCATCACAGCACCGCCAACAGCTACTACCGTTACCACCACAGCACCGCCAACAGCTACTACCGTTACCACCACAGCACCGCCAGCAGCTACTACCGTTACCACCACAGCACCGCCAACAGCTACTACCGTTACCACCACAGCACCGCCAACAGCTACTACCGTTACCACCACAGCACCGCCAACAGCTACTTCCGTTACCACCACAGCACCTCCAACAGCTACTACCGTTACCTCCACAGCACCGCCAACAGCTACTACCGTTACCACCACAGCACCGCCAACAGCTACTTCCGTTACCACCACAGCAACCCAACAGCTACTACCGTTACCACCACAACACCGCCAACAGCTACTACCGTTTCCACCACTGCACCGCCAACAGCTACTACCGTTACCACCACAGCACCGCCAACAGCTACTGCGTTACCACCACAGCACCGCCAACAGCTACTACCGTTACCACCACAGCACCGCCAACAGCTACTACCGTTACCACCACAGCACCGCCAACAGCTACTACCCTTACCTCCACAGCACCGCCAAGAGCTACTACCGTTACCACCACAGCACCGCCAACAGCTACTGCGTTACCACCACAGCACCGCCAACAGCTACTGCGTTACCACCACAGCACCGCCAACAGCTACTGCGTTACCACAACAGCACCGCCAACAGCTACTACCGTTACCACCACAGCACCGCCAACAGCTACTACCGTTACCACCACAGCACCGCCAACAGCTACTACCGTTACCACCACAGCACCGCCAACAGCTACTACCGTTACCACCACAGCACCGCCAACAGCTACTACCGTTACCACCACAGCACCGCTAACAGCTACTACCGTTATCACCACAGCACCGCCAGCAGCTACTACACTTACCACCACAGCACCGCCAACAGCTACTACCCTTACCGCCAAAGCACCGCCAACAGCTACTACCGGTACCACCACAGCACCTCCAACAGCTACTACCGTTACAACCACAGCACTGCCAACAGCTACTTCCGTTACCACCACAGCACCCCCAACAGCTACTACCGTTACTACCACAGCACCGCCAACAGCTACTACCGTTACCACCACAGCACCGCCAACAGCTACTACCGTTACGACCACAGCACCCCCAATAGCTACTACCGTTACCACAACAGCACCGCCAACAGCTTCTTCCGTTACCAGCACAGCACCCCCAACAGCTACTACCGTTACTACAACAGCACCGCCAACAGCTACTACCGTTACCACCACAGCACCGCCAACAGCTACTTCCGTTACCAGAACAGCACCCCCAACAGCTACTACCGTTACCACCACAGCACCGCCAGCAGCTACTACCTTTACCACCACAGCACCGCCAGCAGCTACTACCGTTAGCACCACAGCACCGCCAACAGCTACTACCGTTACCACCATAGTACCGCCAACACAGCTACTACCGTTACCACCATAGTACCGCCAACACAGCTACTACCGTTACCACCATAGCACCGCCAACAGAAACTACCGTTACCACCACAGCACTACCAACAGTTACTACCGTTACCACCACAGCACTACCAACTGCTACCGTTACCACCCCAGCACCGCCAACAGCTACTACCGTTACCACCACAGCACTGTCAACAGTTACTACCGTTACCACCACAGCACCGCCAACAGCTACCACCGTTACCACCACAGTACCGCCAACACAGCTACTACCGTTACCACCACAGCACCGTAACAGCTACTACCGTTACCACCACAGCAGCGCCAACAGCTACTACCGTTACCACCACAGCACCGCCAACAGCTACTACCGTTACCACCACAGCACCGCCAACAGCTACTACCGTTACCACCAGAGCACCGCCAACAGCTACTACCGTTACCACCACATCACCGCCAGCAGCTACTACCGTTACCACCACAGCACCGCCAAGAGCTACTACCCTTACCACCACATCACCGCCAGCAGCTACTACCGTTACCACCACAGCACCGCCAACAGCTACTACCGTTACCACCACAGCACCGCCAGCTGCTACTACCGTTACCACCACAGCACCGCCAACAGCTACTACCGTTACCACCACAGCACCGCCAACAGCTACTACCGTTACCACCACAGCACCGCCAACAGCTATTACCGTTACCACCACAGCACCGCCAGCAGCTACTTCCGTTACCACCACAGCACCGCCAACAGCTACTACCGTTACCACCACAGCACCGCCAACAGCTACTACCGTCACCACCACAGCACCCCCAGCAGCTACTACCGTCACCACCACAGCACCGCCAGCAGCTACTACCGTTACCACCACAGCACCGCCAGCAGCTACTACCGTTACCACCACAGCACCGCCAACAGCTACTACCGTTACCACCACAGCTCCGCCAACAGCTACTACCGTTACCACCACAGCACCGCCAACAGCTACTACCGTTACCACCACAGCACCGCCAACAGCTACTACCGTTACCACCACAGCACCGCCAGCAGCTACTACCGTTACCACCACAGCACCACCAACAGCTACTACCGTTACCACCACAGCCCCGCCAACAGCTACTACCGTTACCACCACAGCACCGCCAACAGCTACTACCGTTACCACCACAGCACCGCCAGCAGCTACTACCGTTAACACCACAGCACCGCCAACAGCTACTACCGTTACCACCACAGCACCGCCAACAGCTACTACCGTTACCACCACAGCACCGCCAACAGCTACTACCGTTTCCACCACAGCACCGCCAGCAGCTACTACCGTTACCACCACAGCACCGCCAGCAGCTACTTCCGTTACCACCACAGCACCGCCAGCAGCTACTACCGTTACCACCACAGCTCCGCCAACAGCTACTACCGTTACCACCACTGAACCGCCAGCAGCTACTACCGTTACCACCACAGCACCGCCAGCAGCTACTACCGTTACCACCACAGCACCGCCTACAGCTACTACCGTTACCACCACAGCACCGCCAACAGCTACTACCGTTACAACCACAGCACCGCCAGCAGCTACTTCCGTTACCACCACAGCACCTCCAGCAGCTACTACCGTTACCACCACAGCACCACCAACAGCTACTACCGTTACCACCACAGCACCGCCAGCAGCTACTACCGTTACCACCACAGCACCGCCAACAGCTACTACCGTCACCACCACAGTACCGCCAGCAGCTACTACGGTTACCACCACAGCACCGCCAGCAGCTACTACCGTTACCACCACAGCACCACCAGCAGCTACTACCGTTACCACCACAGCACCGCCAGCAGCTACTACCGTTACCACCACAGCACCGCCAACAGCTACTACCGTTACCACCACAGCACCGCCAACAGCTACTACCGTTACCACCACAGCACCGCCAGCAGCTACTACCGTTACCACCACAGCACCGCCAGCAGCTACTACCGTTACCACCACAGCACCGCCAGCAGCTACTACCGTTACCACCACAGCACCGCCAGCAGCTACTACCGTTACCACCACAGCACCGCCAACAGCTACTACCGTTACCACCACAGCACCGCCAACAGCTACTACCGTTACCACTACAGCACCGCCAACAGCTACTACCGTCACCACCACAGCACCCCCAGCAGCTACTACCGTCACAACCACAGCACCGCCAGCAGCTACTACCGTTACCACCACAGCACCGCCAACAGCTACTACCGTTACCACCACAGCACCGCCAGCAGCTACTACCGTTACCACCACAGCACCGCCAGCAGCTACTACCGTTACCACCACAGCACCGCCAGCAGCTACTACCGTTACCACCACAGCACCGCCAGCAGCTACTACCGTTACCACCACAGCACCGCCAGGAGCTACTACCGTTACCACCACAGCACCGCCAGCAGCTACTACCGTTACCACCACAGCACCGCAAGAACAGCTACTACCGTTTCCACGACAGCACCGCCAACAGCTACTACCGTTACCACCACAGCACCGCCAGCAGCTACTACCGTTACCACCACAGCACCGCCAGCAGCTACTACCGTTACCACCACCACAGCACCGCCAGCAGCTACTACCGTTACCACCACAGCACCGCCAACAGCTACTACCGTTACCACCACAGCACCGCGAACAGCTACTACCGTTACCACCACAGCACCGCCAGCAGCTACTACCGTTACCACCAGAGCACCGCCAGCAGCTACTACCGTTACCACCACAGCACGGCCAGCAGCTACTACCGTTACCACCACAGCACCACCAGCAGCTACTACCGTTACCACCACAGCACCGCCAGCAGCTACTACCGTTACCACCACAGCACCGCCCACAGCTACTACCGTTACCACCACAGCACCGCCAACAGCTACTACCGTTACCACCACAGCACCGCCAGCAGCTACTACCGTTACCACCACAGCACCGCCAGCAGCTACTACCGTTACCACCACAGCACCACCAGCAGCTACTACCGTTACCACCACAGCACCGCCAACAGCTACTACCGTTACCACCACAGCACCGCCAACAGCTACTACCGTTGCCATCACAGCACCGCCAACAGCTACTACCGTTACCACCACAGCACCGCCAACAGCTACTACAGTTACCACCACAGCACCGCCAACAGCTGCTACCGTTACCACCACAGCACCGCCAGCAGCTACTACCGTTACCACCACAGCACCGCGAGCAGCTACTACCGTTACCACCACAGCACCGCCAGCAGCTACTACCGTTACCACCACAGCACCATCAGCAGCTACTACCGTTACCACCACAGCACCGCCAGCAGCTACTACCGTTACCACCACAGCACCGCCAACAGCTACTACCGTTACCACTACAGCACCGCCAACTGCTACTACCGTTACCACCACAGCACCGCCAGCAGCTACTACCGTTACCACCACAGCACCGCCAGCAGCTACTACCGTTACCACCACAGCACCATCAGCAGCTACTACCGTTACCACCACAGCACCGCCAGCAGCTACTACAGTTACCACCACAGCACCGCCAACAGCTACTACCGTTACCACCACAGCACCGCCAACAGCTACTACCGTTACCACCACAGCACCGCCAGCAGCTACTACCGTTACCACCACAGCACCGCCAGCAGCTACTACCGTTACCACCACAGCACCACCAGCAGCTACTACCGTTACCACCACAGCACCGCCAACAGCTACTACCGTTACCACCACAGCACTGCCAACAGCTACTACCGTTGCCATCACAGCACCGCCAACAGCTACTACCGTTACCACCACAGCACCGCCAACAGCTACTACCGTTACCACCACAGCACCGCCAACAGCTACTACCGTTACCACCACAGCACCGCCAGCAGCTACTACCGTTACCACCACAGCACCGCCAGCAGCTACTACCGTTACCACCACAGCACCGCCAGCAGCTACTACCGTTACCACCACAGCACCATCAGCAGCTACTACCGTTACCACCACAGCACCGCCAGCAGCTACTACCGTTACCACCACAGCACCGCCAACAGCTACTACCGTTACCACCACAGCACCGCCAACAGCTACTACCGTTACCACCACAGCACCGCCAGCAGCTACTACCGTTACCACCACAGCACCGCCAGCAGCTACTACCGTTACCACCACAGCACCGCCAGCAGCTACTACCGTTACCACCACAGCACCATCAGCAGCTACTACCGTTACCACCACAGCACCGCCAGCAGCTACTACCGTTACCACCACAGCACCGCCAACAGCTACTACCGTTACCACCACAGCACCGCCAACAGCTACTACCGTTACCACCTCAGCACCGCCAGCAGCTACTACCGTTACCACCACAGCACCGCCAGCAGCTACTACCGTTACCACCACCACAGCACCGCCAGCAGCTACTTCCGTTACCACCACAGCACCGCCAACAGCTACTACCGTTACCACCACAGCACCGCCAACAGCTACTACCGTTACCACCACAGCACCGCCAGCAGCTACTACCGTTACCACCACAGCACCGCCAGCAGCTACTACCGTTACCACCACAGCACCATCAGCAGCTACTACCGTTACCACCACAGCACCGCCAGCAGCTACTACCGTTACCACCACAGCACCGCCAACAGCTACTACCGTTACCACCACGGCACCGCCAACAGCTACTACCGTTACCACCACAGCACCGCCAGCAGCTACTACCGTTACCACCACAGCACCGCCAGCAGCTACTACCGTTACCACCACCACAGCACCGCCAGCAGCTACTACCGTTACCACCACAGCACCGCCAACAGCTACTACCGTTACCACCACAGCACCGCTAACAGCTACTACCGTTACCACCACAGCACCGCCAGCAGCTACTACCGTTACCACCAGAGCACCGCCAGCAGCTACTACCGTTACCACCACAGCACCGCCAGCAGCTACTACCGTTACCACCATAGCACCACCAGCAGCTACTACCGTTACCACCACAGCACCGCCAGTAGCTACTACCGTTACCACCACAGCACCGCCAACAGCTACTACCGTTACCACCACAGCACCGCGAACAGCTACTACCGTTACCACCACAGCACCGCGAGCAGCTACTACTGTTACCACCACAGCACCGCCAGCAGCTACTACCGTTACCACCACAGCACCACCTGCAGCTACTACCGTTACCACCACAGCACCGCCAACAGCTACTACCGTTACCACCACAGCACCGCCAACAGCTACTACCGTTGCCATCACAGCACCGCCAACAGCTACTACCATTACCACCACAGCACCGCCAAGAGCTACTACCGTTACCACCACAGCACCGCCAACAGCTAATACCGTTACCACCACAGCACCGCCAGCAGCTACTACCGTTACCACCACAGCACCGCCAGCAGCTACTACCGTTACCACCACAGCACCGCCAGCAGCTACTACCGTTACCACCACAGCACCGCCAGCAGCTACTACCGTTACCACCACAGCACCGCCAGCAGCTACTACCGTTACCACCACAGCACCGCCAACAGCTACTACCGTTACCACCACAGCACCGCCAGCAGCTACTACCGTTACCACCACAGCACCACCAGCAGCTACTACCGTTACCACCACAGCACCGCCAACAGCTACTACCGTTACCACCACAGCACCGCCAACAGCTACTAACGTTACCACCACAGCACCGCCAGCAGCTACTCCCGTTACCACCACAGCACCGCCAGCAGCTACTACCGTTACCACCACAGCACCGCCAGCAGCTACTACCGTTACCACCACAGCACCGCCAACAGCTACTACCGTTACCACCACAGCACCGCCAACAGCTACTACCGTTACCACCACAGCACCGCCAGCAGCTACTACCGTTACCACCACAGCACCACCAACAGCTACTACCGTTACCACCACAGCACCGCCAGCAGCTACTACCGTTACCACCACAGCACCGCCAACAGCTACTACCGTTACCACCACAGCACCGCCAACAGCTACTACCGTTACCACCACAGCACCGCCAACAGCTACTACCGTTACCACCACAGCACCGCCAACAGCTACTACCGTTACCACCACAGCACCGCCAACAGCTACTACCGTTACCACCACAGCACCGCCAACAGCTACCACCGTTACCACCATAACACCGTCAATGCTGCGCATCCTGTGTTCTTTCTGTTCATTGTATATCTTCCACAATGAATTAAAATAAAATAAAATGAATTTGAAATAGCCTGTCCAGCAACCAGTTCTGGTTTATAGCCCGGTTACGGGGGCAGCGACCCCCGAGACTAAAATAAACAGAAAAAAACATAATTATGTCTCATCATCTAATTCTAACACTATCAACAGCACCAATATGCAAAAAATATCAGCATTAATCTCCCCCCTAACACTCTGTTACTATTTATGTTGTTCTTGTTAAAACTATTATCAACTCTATCACTATTATTTCCTATTATTTTTAAATGTTTTAGTCATAAGAATATACAAACCAACATTAAAAATCAGTTTTAATTTTTTTCCATTACGTAGTTCAGTACAACCTAATTACTTATTATTATTATTATTATTATTATTATTATTATTATTATTATTATTATTATTATTATTATTATTATTATTAATAATAATAATAATAATAATATTATTATTATTATTATTATTATTAATATTATTATTATTATTATTATTATTATTATTATTATTATTATTATTATTCCCCCTCAAAGGAGGTTTCTTGACGCTGGTGAGGGGCTCTTGATCTACGGAATTGGATCTGTGCTCCGGTTCCCTAAATTGATCCTGAATACCTTCCATCCCCGCCCCTACAGGCGCTGTATAATCCCTACGGGTTTTGCACTCCCCTATAATAATAATTAAAATTATAATTATTATTATTCTGTTCATGGACAACGCTAAATGAACATTACAAAGTAACATACTGGGTTTGTTACAGAGGCGTGTAGGCCTAGTGACAAGATTCCTGGTGGAAAGATGGACGAGCCTGGATGTTTATGGTGCACATTTGGTAGCTGTGAGGTATGTGGACTGATATAATGTAGCGAGTGCCACGATCATTATTATTGTGGATGTATTAGCAGATTTAGAAGAGTGAAAACGAAAAAAAAAAAACGAATATTGTGGCTCCTTTCGTCTGTGGTATTTTACAATTGTTAGGTAAATACATCCATATTAGAAATCCTACATATGAAGATTATACAGTCATATCGCTATAAACTTCCTTCTCTTTTCACACCTTGGAACTTTCTCTATACTTAAACTATTTAATACTACTACATAGCCTTTTACTTACATCTTCCTCATCCTCAGAGTCTTCATTTGCTCTCAGGGTCTCTTGAAACCATGCATTCGCAAGCAGTACAAATTCCTTTACATCTGGAGAACCTTGCACTCACTACTGATACACCTAGACTGCCACCTACCTAACTCTCGTTTATGCAATAAACTTGTCAACCCAGACCACGATCTCTGTTTTGTTTAAACTTTCACAAGAATACCATTGAAGTTGTTTTGGTATGTATTCCTCGTATTTATCGTCTAAGTGCTTCAAGAGACTCTGTATCATAACCTCAGCTACTAGACCACGATTATTTTTTTTTATATTTATTTAAAAAACATTACAGTACATAAAATAATTAAAAGAGCACAAAACGACTCTTCCACAGTAATATAAATTTACATAGTCAAAATACACACCGGACAATTCAACATTGTGCAAATACAAACTACCCCACAGCCCCTGTGCATAAGACTCCGTTCCCACCTGTTTGATATACAATAGTACACAAGTTTATACAATACAGCATCCAAAACATGACAATATGCATTACATTAACATAAACAAAATAGTAACGCTAAACCTACAATAAGCGTCAATATGTCACGTAGGGAAAACTAGGGAAATGGTACACGAAAATTACTTAAGTCACAAGAATCCCAAATGTCCCTAACACAGAATAACTACACCGTACATAACAGTGGAAATACAACCTCACACACTACACACCAGTCATCACTCATGATGATACAAAAAAACCATTATTACCCACAGTGACTTGCAAATTACGTCACCTACCCCCCACCCACAACATAGATAATTTTTTTTTATTTAAAAGAACAGTATACATATGATTTCCATACAACTAGAAATATACATGATCGACAAAGAGTCAAATTTATCAAGGATGAATACAAACTCAAAGGTTTAATAAAGCCAAAAAACCCTGGAAGAAACATAAGCACTCACCACCCATATATAACTCAAAAAAAAAAAAACTAATAAAACCTAAAAAAAAAAATAACATTAGTGATAATAAAGATATGGAAACCCCAAACCAGAACTATACACCTATGATTTACATACAACTGCTACATACAGCATCGTATAACAAACAGATTTATTAAGGATACACACAACCAAAACTACCTCAGCATTGGTTTAAAACCAAAACTCTGGTGAGTCTTGACCGCTCACCACCTATATATAAACTTTAACTTTAACTGAAATATTACTCAGTTTTTTTTTTTTAATTTTATGTAAAAGAACAAAAAGGTACATACATGTAGCATACAATGACAAAAAAAATACTCTTGTAATAAAAAAACGTACACAGCAATTACTGATATTTCTTACATGTCAAAGGGGTTTGAGACCAATACCCTAAATTCTCACCATACAAAAACGCAATACAGAACATGGTATAAACCCGAGACCTATACATACACTTAAAATATTACAAACAAAGAACAACCAGTAGGCGCTAATGAGTCAAAATAAAAGTTAAACAAAAAAATCACAAATCTCCAGTACATAAAACAAGACATTTGTCCTGTCATCTCGGCAGTCCTTCCCACTGCACAAAGCATCAACCCTACATAACCCACCTCAAGTATAAAGTAAAAGGGCCGCTTTATCCTGCGGAGCCCAAAAGAAAAACCATGTACCTCAGAAACCGATGTATTGAAACCAAATTGTCACAACTGGTTTCCTAAAACCGAGATCCTAACGGCTTGTTATCCTGGCTATAAGGAGAAATTCCTTACACAGTGAACATAACCATCAGGGTTAAAAATATTATCTTTGGAAGCTTCCCTCATGTCACTCTAAGGCAGACCATTCCCATTTATTTATTTATTTATTTATTTATTTATTTGAACATGATACAGTGAAGTACAAAGGAATACAGTTATTACAGTGCAACATGCCAAAGCCCCTTGTATGCAGAGCATTATGGGCTTAAAATTAACTTAAGATTAACTAAGCAATGATATATTCAGTGGTAAAAACATTATTGTAAACAGATAACAATTTAGCACAAATGAGTATTACAAAGACAGGTCATATGGTCACTTACTGTGTTGCTGTGCATTCAATAGAATGGAGTATTCTGTTAGGTAATGAATTTAAAAAAAAAAAAGTTTGATTGGGTCACAAGTTGACATATATGAGATACAATAATGAGAAACACTTATGAGATACAATTTATGAGATACAATTATTCAGTTTTATTTAGTTGTGGGTGAGTAAGTGATTTTTGAGAAGAGACTTGAATTTATAAACAGTGTTTTTTTTTTTTTATATTCACAGGTAATGAATTCCAGATTTTAGGGCCTTTTATGTGCATTGAGTTTTTGCATAGCGTGAGATGGACACGAGGAACATCTGTGCCTTGTGTTATGGTCATGTGTTCTGTTGAGGCTGGTAAGGAGACGTTTATGGGGAGGGTTTATATCAGAGTTAAGTGTTCTATGAATGTAGTAGGTGCAGTAATAGGTATGGATGTTTTGTATGGTGAGTAGGTTTAGAGTTTTGAATATTGGCAGAGTGTGCTGCCAGTAGTGGGAATTTGTTATCATTCTGACTGCAGCCTTTTGTTGGGTAATTAATGGTCTGAGATGGTTTATTGTTGTTGAGCTCCATGCACATGATACATAGCTTACAACCCAGACAAAAACTGCCACTACACACCGCAAATACACCAGCCATCTTGCACACTGCAAATACACCAGCAAGCAGAAACTCCCCCACCCCTCATTACATCCCCCGAAAAGGAGACCAACCCTTTCCCCACCCTCAGGGACCTCAACAAAGGGTACCCACAGTGAGGCTCCGATAACCTTCCGGGAAACTTTTTTCCCAGAACGCCCCATAAACAATCATGTTCCTACACTTCGTCCTATAGAACCTTGCCGCCAATGCTTTTATCCTCAAATCACCCCTTAACCCCCTCATTCCCTATGAGATATCCAGGTAGTCTACTATGACTTACATTATAGCCCTTCCCACATCCTTAGGCACTCCACGTACATTTAACAATAAAGCCCTTAAAAGTGGCAAACTCCCCCCCCCCCCAAAAAAAAAAAACATGAAACGCCGTTTCAGCATCACCACAATGCTGGCAAAAAGCCTCGTCCACGTACTCCATACATCTCAACACCACCTTGGAGGCCAGAATCCCCATGATGAATCGATACACTAATTCCCTTACTCTAGCCGGTATCCTAAGCTTACTAAAATCTCTCCAAATGGCCTGTCAGTCATACGTTGGGTACATGGCTACCCCTTGCAAGATTCCCTGTCCGCCCACAACCTGCACCAACCTTTTTACTTTTAGACTGTCCACCTGCTGCACTCTCAATAAAAACCCCAACATATCCTCACAAAACTGCAAGTCCTTGCCACTCTACCATCTACGAGCCTCCTCCATAACCCTTCCTACTCTGGCATCCCTCACACCCCCTTTCCTAATATACCTCTGCTTGACATATATAGCCATTCCTCTCAGTCCTAATGGCAACAAACCTAAACCCCCTCGTTGAACATCCGTCATAATTACCTCCTTACATAACCATGCCCTGCCAAACCCCCACACAAACTTTAGCGCCCTCCGCTGAATTTCCAAAATGTTCTGTACCTCTAAGGGGAAAAACCTCCGCCACCTCCCATACCTTGCTATAGACAAGCGAATTTACCACCACTACCCTCTGATGCAAAGCTAGGTCCCTCGCACTTAAGCCTCTAAGTCTACCCAACACCCCACCTGTGACAGTCTCTGAATTTACCCTCCTGCAGGACTGCACCTCCGCCATATACCATATGCCACATACCCTGATCCTATCCACCACTGTCCATCCTGACCCCACCCCCAAGCCCCCACCTATCCAATTACCCACCTCTAGTAACCTTGATTTCACCATATTAACTTGCATCCCCGTATTAGTACAAAACAACTGAATCACTTTACCCACCCTCCTTAACATCTCCTTACTCCAGATCAAAACAGTAGTATCATCCACATACCCAACAATGCCCCCCTGCACCCCCCTCCATCTCCTGTTTGTCCATCACCCCCTCAACAGACTCATAGAAGGGATTCTGCACACAAGCAAAAAGCAACTGCGATAGTGGGCAACCCTGCCTCAAACCTCTCTTCATCAGTACACTTTCACCCAGCCTCCCATTGACCTGTACCCTCACCTCTGCCTCAGCATACAGGGTATTCACCCATCTCACCACCCCCTCCCCAAACCCTAACCATTCTAAGCAAACCCTTAAGAAATCTCTATCCACGTAATCATATGCATTCTCCCAATCTAAACCAAGTATTCCCCCTCCCGGGCAACTCTCAATAAAATCCTTAATAAAACCATGACCATCCCTCATCCTTCTCCCTGGAATGCCAAACTGTCCCCTATGTATCACGAAACTCAACACTTTCCTCATTCTGTTGCCCAAAATCTTAGCAAAAATTTTGTAATCCGAGCACATTAACGAAATCGCTCGATAATCATTCAAACCTTGGCATTCCTTCTTTTTTGGCACTAAAACTGTGACACCCATTTTTTGCGAGTTCACCATCCTCCCACTACTTAACATACAATTCAAAATCCCCACAAGACAATGCCTTACACACCCCCAATGACACCTATAAAACTCGTTTGGTATGCCATCTATCCAGGGTGATTTGCCCTGGAACAGCCCAAAAACCGCCTCCTCCACCTCCTCCTCACTAATACTACTCTCGAGCATTTCACTGTCCTGCTCACTTAATACCTTATTGATCCCTTCATCCCCAAAACTCCCCTCACCGACACCCCCCATGCCTCCTCCATTTCTCCCTAAACCAAAAATCAGCATACAAACTAATATTTTCC